>NW_027069487.1:629144-754402 GCF_002906115.3 Quercus suber | reverse complement strand
ATATTATTGTTTTATATAAATGGAGATATAGGGATAAGGGCCCAAAATTATATTTTCGGCCTTGGGCCTTATCTGCCGCATTTAAAACAGGGCTATAGCCTCTTTTTTTTTTTTTTTTTTTTTTGAATTTGACTATAGTGTTTTAAAAACGCGGCTATAGATTTTTTTTTCCCCCTAAGCCAAATGGCTTGGTCTTGCTCCTGTGTTATTCAGTAGCCTTTTACTTGCTAATTAGTAAGTATTATAAGCTAAAAACATGATCACATAATAACATGATTCTTGGCTGCATTTAACAAAGAAAACTAATGTAAAAAATTGAATGCATAAATGCTGTTTCACGGATATGACTTATTATTGTCATATATAGGTACCTTATTATTACTCCATAAGTATTAACTAAGATGATGACAACATTTTTGCACATGCATGCTTTCTAAACTCATTATCCACATAAAACCAAAGTCATTTTCATCGGTTTAACAACTGCAGGCATGTGACAGTAGGAAAAAAAAAAAAAATTTGCATTTGGCATCCATACCCAAGAACCACCAAAACCATTTCATCAAGATTCAACTACTAACCACTGTGAGATGATTGGGATTCACTTGTCTGCGAAAGAGCCTTTTCCTCTTCAGCAAGCTGATATTCATAATATTTGTAATCTGCGCAACTTTCATCAAATAGAAATTTGCAGAAGAATATATAATACCACACACTAGAAATTTCGTAATGGACAACTCTAGTCTTACCACCAACAGATCCCAAAAAGGCAAACAATTTGTATCCTCTGTGATAAATTTCCAAGGCCACCTTGGTGGCTTTACCAAAAACCAAATTGAAACTAAAACTTTGGCAGTACACTCATGACTCAACTAGTAAGGAAAACCCAAATCAAAACTATTAGTCCATGAACCACCGAGTGTTTCACAATCAACTTACAACGATACACTGATGCACAACCACCACACCAATTCTTTACTATAAAGACTCAAACTAAGATTGCACAAGGTTCAAAATCTGGGCAAATATGGTCAAAATTACAATTTGATAAGCACCCATATAACTTTTAATGGAGAAGAGACTAGTAGGACTAATAAGTACAAGAATGGTGACATAGACATGAAAGGGTACCAACAAAGTAAGAGCACCTGACCAATTAAAATGTCCTAGAAACCCATTAACCAAAGTAGGAAAAGCAAGTGAAAGGGGGGAATAATAGGAAACCAATGAAGGTTAAAATGGGCACATGATAGACTAATATCTTCAATAATGAGGAAGTTGAAACCATGCATATAATTTGCATATAAATACGTATTTGATGGGTAGTGCGTGTGGTGCTGATGGGCAGTGTGTGTGGTGCTGCATGGGCAGTGCGTGTGGCGTTGATGAACAGTGTGTGTGTTGATTTTCTGCAATTCTTTCTCTACAAGCTGAGTAGGGAAAAAAAATGGAACAATTATGGGTTGTCCTTTGCAGGAAGAGGTAAGATAATTATAACTTACTTTTAATAGGAAAAGAATGAAGACCTCTACTACTTATTGTGGAGGCAAAACCCCATTGCCTATCTCACACCAGCATGATGACCAAGATGTCGAACCTTACCCATAAAACAATAATCGACTTCAGAATGAATAGTGTTTGCAAGAGTTCCCTGCCACTTCAATAACACTTAAAACAACCTGTATTTAAGTTGCAGATTTGCCATACCAGAGAAAAACCATTTTTGGCACGCCCAGAAAAGATTGCTATAGCAAGATCAGCACATAAGCCTGCTGCAAGCTGGGCAGCACATGTTGAATGCTCATTGGCATATGTGTCAGGAGTGAAATAATTGCAATCACATATAATTAATCAAACCCAATTTCAAGTCAAGATCCGTCAGCATCCAAATCTAAGGTTAGATGTATTTTATTCTGGATAGTTTCTATAAAAAAGGGTGGGGGAAGGAAGATTGCTATTTGTAAGGGGTTTTGAATTTTGAGTGTTGGTATTGAAACAAAAAGGGTTCAACTCTAGGTTTTCTTTTCTTTCATGCTTCCTCAGATTCATTATTCCTTTTCCATGGAACATATGTTTAGTTAATAATATTTAATTACTCCATCCGCTTTCCTTTCTCTTATCTACAACCTTTTTCTAAATATTAATAGCCCTTCTTATCAAATAAAAGAAGGTCCTCCACAATGCCTCAAATGAGATCTTATATTTATGCTCAAAAAGTAAGGAATATACCATATTTCTTTTTATTCCTATACTTAGCATGCTTACACCATCTTGGAGCATGTGAACTAGGCCAATCAAGATCAACTTAAATGCAAACAATCTTAGAGTGCAAGCATGTCAATGTGTGTACACACAAACAAGTGCAAAAACAGAAAAACAAAAAAAACAAAAAAAAACAAAAAAAAGGAAGAAAAAGGGTTGATAGAGAAATGAAAGCCTGCATAATTAACATACCTAGACAGAAGATGACTTGTAAGTACAATAGCTTCAAAATGCTCCAAGGAATGGACCTTTAATTCCAAAATGTAAAACCATTAATTAAAAGGAACTAAAATTATATAATAAAAAAAAGATATAATTTTTATGTTTTGTTTCAAAACAACAGAAAACAAATTAGCTAGTAAAATCTGCTTATTATATTTATTATTATCATGGCAGCACAAAAGAAAAGTCTTCCATAGAAGTCAATGAGCTTTGGCTCAAATGGGACTTCCTCTTACAAGTACATATTGCATCCCTTATACTTCATCAAATTTCTTAGAAAAACTTCCTAATAATTTCCATCATAAAGTGTCAGAAAAAGTACCTAATTTAGACCTTGAGATTTCTCTTAATCTAGACGATAGATTAGATGTAAACCATATCATAAAATAATGATTAAAAAAATGTATTAAAATTGAAGTGAGAATATGATATCAATCTCTTTAGAAAGTAATATAATGCAGAGTCCTGCATCACAATATGAGAGATAGAAATTCAAATTTAATTTTCATATTCAAGACACTTAAATATATAAGGACATATTAAAAGCAAAGCATAGCAAAGCAATAAACACAAATGAAAATAAAAGCTTTATACATGAGAAAACCTAAGTAACATAAAAGGGTTCAGGGAGAGATGTAGAAAAGCAGCACCATACTTTTGAGTGTTGCAACATTCTCTCATCAAAACCTACTGCCGTGGAACTATTCAAGGTTGAAATTAGGCAGCCCAAGTCTACATAGACACAAATAAAAGGCACTGAATTACTAAGAAGAGTGTTATTAAAACATTTTCACAACACCCTAATGGGTTGTGATGGATTGAAACCTCATTTTTTTGTGAAAATGTTGTGAGATTTTGTTGTGGCTGTAGAAGAACTCTACATGAAATTGAAAAGAACTACCTATTAAGAGATTAGATCATTTATATTAAAATAAGAATTCTCTGCAAACTACTCAAAGAAGCTCCTTTCTTTACTAAAAAGTTATACATGTATGTAATAGATTTTGGTGTTGAACTACCAACATTGTGTATTGGGCCTGGGCCCCTTTTTTGGGTTGAGGTATGTCCAAAGAGGAGAAAATGATTGAGAAGGATTCTAAATGGGAGAAATATACTTGGAAATGATCGAGGAAGGCAGGCCGAAGAGATCATCAGCAGGCTGAAAAGCGTATTCTCTTCGGATATAAAGAGTCTCGATCAAGCAAGCACTTGGGAGGTTCAAGTGATCTTCATGGCAATTCCAATGATAAAGATAAGCTCTAGGCACATCTAGGATGATAAGAACGGAGAAATATCTAAAGGAAAAAGCTGCTATCATCGTGTTTAATGTACTGCAGCAACTTTTCTGGCCGCATTTATGTGGAGAAGACCCATGAACAGTACAACTTCAACTACCAACACTCCTGGAGAACTAAAGAGGATACCTGGTATGACATGTACTCAAGTGATTGCTTCGATGAAGAACAAGTGTACGATGAAGATGGTTTAGAAGAAGGCTATATAAATGAGAAAGGTCTCTAAAGAAAGGGGAGAGAAAGATTTAACTATAACTCTAAGAATTTTATTCACTGTTCAATCAATAATATACCTCTTTGGACATCAATATTTTTAGTTGTTAAGTGCGTTTTTATGTTGGTCCATCCCTGAATATCATAGTTAACAGTTGCTAAATTCACAACTAGCCTAGCTCTTTCACCCACTCTCTATAAATTCATTGTTTTGGGCTTGGGCTACAAATCATGACCCTACAATTGGCGCCGTCTGTGGGGAGAGCTCGAGCAAGAGTGGAAGCAACGATTGATAATGGTGGAACCAAGGCAACAACTAGCAGAATTTAGAGTATCCCAGCACGTTGATCCTTTTCTTAACTTGGAGCAGAGACATGATCGTGAAGGTAGTGTACACACTACGCATACTGATCGAAGCCAGTCACATGGTGGAAGTCATGTGTCTCATGTAGAGAAAAACAAGACATGCAACTAAAGATTGACAAGCTGAAAAGAGAGTTGCGCCATGCAAAGAGAGGGCGAATATCTTCTTACTCTGAGGATGACTTTGACGATGAGCAGGATGTCTCTTACAGACGTAGGACCAGAGCACCAGTTAGTAAGTCTTTCTCTTACGAAGAAGAGCACTATCATGAGCACCAACCACCAAGTCCATCACATGGGGATATAGGGAATGATGCTATGAGCAAAGCTTTGAATCAAATCTCCAAATTGCCTTTCACGCGCAGGATCGAACAGGCAAAACTTCCTCGCCATTTTCATCAGCCGACATTCACTATCTACAACGGGAAGACAGACCCTGTGGAACATGTGAGCTACTTCAACCAGAGGATGGCAGTCTATTCTAAAGATGAAGTTTTGATGTGCAAAGTCTTCCCTTCCAGTCTTGGACCAGTTGCAATGAGATGGTTTGACAGCCTGAAAGCAGATTCCATTAACTCCTTCAAAGAGCTCACTCAAGCATTTGGTTCTCATTTTGACACTTGCTGAAGAGTGGCTAAGCCCTTAGCTTCTTTGTTATCTTTAAGCATGCAAGAAGGTGAAACCTTGAAAACATACTCAGATAGGAACTGGGAAATGTTCAATGAGATGGAAGACGACTGTGATGGAGTGGCCCTTAATACGTTCAAGCTCGGCCTTCCTACTGAACATGGTTTAAGGAAGTCCCTAACTGGTAAGCCAGTTACTAATGTGCGTCAGCTCATGGACCGTATTGATAAATATAAAAGAGTTGAGGAAGATCAGCAGCAGGGAAAGGGAAAAGATAAGGCCATCCCCCAAGAGAGGAGAGATTTCAGGTCGGATAGATACGGTAATAACAAGCAGCGTGGGGATTTTTCTGGGCAGTCAGGATCAGCAAATCTTCAAGTTGTCAACGCTGTATTCAAAGAGCCAGTACATCAAGTGTTAGAAAAGATCAAGAATGAATCATTCTTCAAGTGGCCGAACAAGATGGTGGGAAACCTTGAGAGACGTAATCATAACCTCTATTGCCAGTACCATCAGGACCACGGGCATACCACAGAGGATTGCAGGAGCCTGTGGGATCATTTGGACCAGCTTGTCCACGAAGGTCGATTGAAATAACTTTTGCATCATTCCAGCAGCCGAGGAGGTCAGACAAACTCAGAGCCCCGAAGAGATGATTCTTCGAAGCCTCCTTTGGGAACAATCGATGTCATCTTTGCAGCACTGGGAAGAACAGAGTCTTCGCCATCCAAGGTCATGTCGGTGGCCCGATTACCTGCAGGAGACTTTAGTCATGGTCCGAAGAGAGTTAAATTAGATACCAAACCGGTGTTAGGATTCTCGGATGAAGACAAGGTTGGGACCATCTAACCCCATGATGATGCTTTAGTGATCACCCTCAGAATTGGAGGGTATGACGTGAAGAGGGTTATGGTAGACTAGGGAAGTGCGATAGAGATAATGTATCCTGATCTCTACAGGAGATTGAACTTAAAACCCGATGATTTGGAACCATACAATTCTCCCCTGGTAAGTTTTGAAGGAAGAGTTGTTACCCCAAAGGGACAAATATGATTGCCTCTGCAAACTGGTGCAGAAGTAGTAGAGGTGGATTTCATCGTTGTGGACGTATATTCGCCCTATATTGCAATTGTAGCCAGACCTTGGCTCCATACACTAGGGGCTGTTTCCTCTACTCTTCATCAGAAGGTTAAATATCCATTTGAGGGACAGGTTAGTGAAATCTGGGGAGATCAATCTGTGGCCAGACAGTGCTTAGTGGCTGCCATCCGGCATAAGCCCGAAATTGAGTCTTCGGCCCAGGCCGAAAGGGGTTTATAGCAGTTAAATCCTCAGCAATCACCCGTCGAAGATACAGCCGAAGGCGCTAGGTGCGAAGATTTAGTAAAAGTTACTATTGGAAACAATCCAGAAAAGTTCTTTCAAGTTGGGTCTCAGCTACTTCTGCAGGAGAAGGAAGAGCTAACAGAGTTCCTTAAAAGAAACCTTGATATATTCGCCTGGAATGCCTACGAAGCCCCATGGGTGGATCCAGAATTCATATGTCACCATTTGAAGGTTAATCCATTGATTACTCCTAAGAAACAGCCTCATCAGCGCCTATCCAAGGAGCATGTTGATGCAGTAAGAGAAGAAGTGACAAAACTCAAACAAGCTAGGGTTATTAAAGAAGTTTTTTTATCTTGAGTGGCTAGCAAATACGGTGGTGGTGAAGAAGAAGAATGGAAAATGGCGAGTATATGTGGACTTCACTGATTTGAATAGGGCTTGTCCTAAGGATTCATTCCCTATGCCAAAAATTGATCAGCTAGTAGATGCTACTGTCGGCCATCCTCGGATGAGTTTCCTGGATGCTTTCCAAGGTTACCATCAAATACCATTAGCCCTGGAGGATCAGGAGAAGACTGCTTTTGTCACCTCTATTAGAAACTACCACTACAAAGTGATGCCATTTGGTTTGAAAAACGCAAGATCCACCTACCAAAGAATGATAACGAGGATGTTTGAGCCATAGTTGGGTAAAAGTATCGAGATTTACATAGATGACATGGTGGTGAAAAGCAAGATCGTCTCTAAACATGTAAAGGATCTTGAAAACATTTTTGAAGTTCTAAGGAGGTACAAGCTACGTTTAAACGCTTCTAAATGCTCATTTGGTGTGGGGTCAGGCAAATTCTTAGGGTACATGGTGACTCACAGGGGAATCGAAATTAACCCCGATCAGATAAAGGCCATTAACAATTTACAAGCTCCTCAGAATCCTAAAGAAGTTCAGAAACTGACGGGAATGACCGCTGCTCTGAACTGATTCATTGCTCGATCAGTAGATAGGTGTAAACCTTTCTTTTCGTTGATCAACAAATGGAAAGGATTTGAGTGGACTGAAGAGTGTGCTTTAGCTTTCCAACAACTTAAAGACTATTTAGCTCGACTGCCAATCATGTCTAGTCCTGAGCCAGATGAGGTCTTGTTTGCCTACATTGCCATGGCCCATTATGCTGTGAGTTTGGTGTTGATACGGGTAGACCAAGGTGTACAAGGGCCAGTTTACTATGTGAGTAATCATTGCATGAGGCAGAGATTCAATATTTGTCATTAGAGAAAGCAATCCTGGCAGTAGTGCTCGGCACTCGGAAGTTGCCTCATTATTTCCAAGCGCACACAGTGGTTGTTCTTACCTAACTTCCACTGAAAACCATACTCAGAAGTGCTGACTACACAGGGAGAATAACCAAATGGGGCGCTATCCTAGGGGCTTTTGACATCAAGTATATGCCACGCACCTCCGCAAAGGGGCAGGTCCTCGCAGATTTAGTAGCTAAGTTTACTGAACCCTCGTTAGAAGAATTGATAACAACACAAGACATGGATGGAAAATCGGTTGGCTTAATCTCCCAAAAAGGCCCTTCATCCTGGGAAGTATATGTAGATGGTGCAGCGAACCAGAAAGGATTTGGAGTGGGGATAGTATTAATATCTCCAGAAAGAATCGTTATTGAAAAATCGCTAAGATTAAGCTTCACGGCCACAAATAATGAGGCTGAGTATGAAGCTCTACTAATGGGAATGGCTATGGTTTAAAGGATGGGAGGAAAGTTAGTGGAAGTGTTCTCGGAATCCAGGCTAGTCGTCGAACAAGTGCAAGGAGAATTTGAGGTGAAAGATGAACGAATGCAGGAGTACTTAAGCTGAGTTAAATGATTGCAGTCAGAGTTTGAATCTTTTAGCTTATTGCACATCCCTAGAAGTGGAAACACACATGCTGATTCTTTGGCCATGCTCGCCACATTCTCTGCGTAGGATTTGCTTAGAGTTATTCTCATCGAAGACTTGCATAAGCATACGGGAACAAGGGGTGAGGTTGTTCAAGTTCATCAAGTCAGAGTCGAGTTTAGTTGGATGGATCCTATAGTTAAATTCCTAAGGGATAATATTTTTCTTGAAGAGAAGCTGGAAGCCAACAAAGTTCGAAGGAAGGCAAATAGATTCTGGTTATCCGAGGACCATAAATTGTACAAACACTCCTACTCAGGACCATACTTATTATGCATGCATCCTGAAGCAGCCAAATCGCTTTTGGAAGAATTGCATGAAGGAATCTGTAGAAGTCATACTGGAGGTAGATCTTTGGCTCACAGGGCTATTAGTTAAGGTTATTGGTGGCCGAATATGCAGAAAGAAGCCCATGAATATGTTAAAAAATGCGATCAATGTCAGCGATTTGCACCAAATATACATCAACCAGGTGGAGTCCTTAATCCACTATCTAACCTATGGCCATTTGCTCAATGGGGCTTAGATATAGTGGGTCCATTCCCTAAGGTTGCAGTAAATAAGAAGTATCTTCTGGTCGGCATAGACTATTTCACCAAATGGATTGAGGCTGAACCTCTAGCCAACATCAGGGATGTCGATGCAAAGAAGTTTATCTGGAAAAATATTGTCACTCGGTTTGGAATTCCCCATACCCTCATCTCGGACAATGACCATCAATTTGATAGTAAAGCATTCAGGAATTACTGTGTTGAGCTGGGGATCACAAATAAATACTCCAACCCTGCTTATCCCCAAGGGAATGGGCAAGCAGAAACTGTTAACAAAGTCATAGTAAATGGACTAAAGAAAAGACTAGATGACACAAAAGGCAAATAGGTAGAAGAGCTACCACACGTACTTTGGACATACAGAACTACGTCTCGTAGGTCTACTGGAGAGACCCCCTTTTCGATGACTTATGGGGCTGAAGCTGTCATACCTCTGGAGACTAGATTCCCAACACTAAAAACTAGCTTATTCAGTCCGACCGGCAATGGTGAGCTGTTGGAGAAAAGTTTGGATCTGATTGATGAATAGAGAGAAAATGCAATGGTTCGATTAGCACATTATCAACAAAAGCTCAGGTAGGGTTATGATGTCAACGTAAAGATAAGACCTCTAGAACTTGGTGACTTGGTGCTCAGGAAAGTTGTGGGCATTGCAAAAAACCCCGCTTGGGGAAAGTTAGGACCCAATTGGGAAAGGCCATATCGTATTACCTCAGGGGCTGGCATTGGAGCGTATTTTTTGGAAGACTTAGGTAGTCATGTAATACCACACCTTTGAAATGTAAACAACCTCAAAATGCACTATTATTAATCGAACCTTTTCTTTAATCAATATGCCAATCTATTATATAAAATTTTTGGACAAGTGTTTAAACTTAAATCCAATCATACCTGAAGTCCTCGGACCAGATGATTTGGGTTAGTTAACACTTCGTTACAATTCTCTTAAGTGTTTAAACTTAAATCCAATCATGCCTGAAGTCCTCGGACCAGATGATTTGGGTTAGTTAACACTCCATTACAATTCTCCTAAGTGTTTAAACTTAAATCCAATCATGCCTGAAGTCTTTAGACCAGATGATTTGTGTTAGTTAACACCTTTCTACAGTTATTATTAATACTTGGACTTAAAAGGAATCTTGAAGCTTCCATATCACTCTTTGCTTTCATTGCTTATTGGTGATTCCTATACAAACTACTCTTTTCAACATTAATTTAAGTTATTTGCATCATTAGCATAATATCGTGGCTAAGTTTACCTATATTACCATAGTAATAAGTTATAGTTATTTGCAATAATAATGAGTCTTCTAGTATGTGCAAAGAAGACATAAGAAATAAAAGAGAAATGATTTCATTGATTAAAAGAAAGTAGTTTGCAAATCATTACATAAAAAACTAATACAAGTATGAAATAAAAACTCCTAAACATCTAAGCCTTCATCTCGATGGCCGAGGAGTCAACTGTCTGGGTAAGCTGAGCAGCAGCAGCATCTGGGACTTGAACATCCTCGGTTGGGGCGGTTTGGCCGATTGGGGGTTGCTCCAGAGCTTCTGCGAGTTCGTAAATATCAGGATGATAATCCCAGGTTGCCTCAAGACAAACTCTGGAGGGACCCCAGCAGCATCGAGACCTTTGTCCCAAGTCACGTCGTAGTAATCTCTACAGACCTTCGCGAACTCCTCAATGAGTCTAAGCTGGGTCTCCTCCACCCCAAGAGTAAATGCTGCCTGTCTCTCAGCCTCCACCGCCTCTTTGGCTAGCTGAGCATCTTTCTTAGCCAACTGAGCAGCTTCCCTGGCTTTCTGTAGTTCAGCATGAAGACCTTTGACCAACTCTCTCTCTGTCTCCAGATTAATCTCGGTCATGCACAACTGCTTGCGTTGGTCTTCGGCCTGCTTTTCAGCGGTCTTCAGGTCAGCATCGAGATTATCCCTTTGGCTTGTCATATCTCTTAGGTGCTCAGACAGCCGAGAACAATCTTCCTTCAAATTGCCCAGCGATTTTTCTGCCTCAAACCGTGAGTGGGCCTCTGCTTGGGATTCAGTATAGGCCTTTTTGTTCCACTCCTCGGCCACGTAAACCTGCTAGGTAATCTACATAGCAGAAGGAAAATTTTCAATATAAAAAAAATCATCAGTATCCTAACTGAAGAAGTGGATTAATTTACTTACCATGGCTAAATCCCTTTTTAGGGACAAAAAGAGGTCATATTGGCTAAAACGCCTTTAAGATTCCATGTCTCGTGGAAGGAGCAGCGGTTGCTCCAAGGCCTCAGCAACGAGACCTGCCCTCCCCCCATTGTAATTTCTGAGGGAGGTCTCTCAAGGGATTGGAGCATCATCCAATTCCAGCCTTGGGGACTAGGTGCGAGGTCCTTGGCGCACATTAGCTGCAAGAGCATCGTTTGGGCTCTCGGTAGATGAAGTCCTTTTGCTCCGGTGGTCTCTTACTACCTTCTGTTGCTTAGTCCTTTTTGGAGGTGCCACCTCTCTTTCTTCATTATCGACGAGGGGCCTCTTCTTCTTCGGATCTGGCAATTGCCTTGAGCCACGATCTAAGGGAACCTAGGGAGGTGGTGGAGGAAGACTGACAATTGGTTGGGACGTATCGGTCTCTTTGGGCCCAAATTTTTTATTCCTATTCTTCATCAAGTCTCTTAGGCTGGCCATGTCTTCTTCCTCTTCCGAGGAGTTGTCAGGAATAGCAGTTATTAAAACAGGAGGGTGAACACTAGACTGCCTGTCAGTTTCCTCCTCGGCTTCTGAAACTTGTATCGCTTGACCCCTTTCTGAAACCTCATCTTCAAATCTAAACTTATCAATTTGCTCCTCAAGTGAAGAGGTTGAAGAAGCGACTCTTTCACCTATTGCTACTGGTTCAAGGGGAACCTGCTGAACCGGCTGGACTAGCAATGGTATACCCTACCGATTTGGATGTGGCACGGGGGCAAGATCGAATAGTGCTAGAAAATTGCGCCGAGAGATGTCTATTCATTTGAGTTGATAGTCTCCTTAAGTGATAGCATTGCCGACTGGCTGAAAATCGGTTGATTTTGGCGTGAAACCAAGGATGAGAGGAACGGACCGGAGTTACCCGTCTTCACTTACAAAAATCTCTAATCGTAGTAAGTAATTGAGTGCGCGGACGTTTGTGAGGCTGAGCCGAGGAGAAACGTGATCCTTATCTGTTAACACCACAACGAAACTTAATCAGAAACTTGAAAATAATGATACAAAGAGAAGGCAAATTGTTAAAAAAACGAAAATCCTAAATCTATTGTTAGGAAACCTAAATCTAGGGTGTCTCACCTGGCTTTCCTGGTTGGGTCGGGCAATGAATACCGTCATGCCACGCGCCCGAGACGATCAGATAGTTATCTTTCATCCCTTGGGAAGGCAGGAGACGATCCTAACGACGTCGGATCAAGATTTAAGATAGTATCCCGCTCCCTTCTAGCTATGACACTCGTACATATATACCACGTCAAGCCAAGTGAGTCCTAATCCTAGATGATGGTTCAAAGCGTCATTTGCTTCTAGGATCCTAAAGACATTAGGTGCGCACTGATCAGGAGAAAGCCTGTGGTTACAAAGATAGTTTTGGGTAATAGAACCCATAGGGAGAGTCATTCCTCCTTCTATGAATGCTATCATAGGGATTACGACTTCCCCCTCTCTTCGGTCAGTTAATACCCTTTCTGGCAGACAGTACCTCAGGTTTACCCCCTGTGGTATGCCGTATGTCTCCTTAAATTTCTCTATTAAGGCAGGACTATCGACAAGATACTAAAATCTACCCATTTTTGGTTAACTAGAAGAAGACGCAGAATAATAACTGGGAAACGAGAGTTTGAAGGCTGAGGAAGCTGGCCGAAGAGAAGATGAAAGGCTTGAATAAAGGAGAACTTACACAAACTAAATTGGAGAATGATCTTTGAACTTTAGAGGGATTCTTGCTGATTCTGGGAAGAACTAGGATTAATGATTGGAAGAGATTGGTGGATTTGAATGCTTGAGTTCGCTAGATAATCTGAGAGTTTGCAAAGTAAAGAAGAAATAACCTCTTCTAAGGCTTTATATAGGGATAAATGAAAGGTTAAGAGTCATCCTGCCCAAATTACGAGGAAGAATATCATCCACTGGATCGATGGTCCACCGTTGGATACGAGACAGAACGTCACCTGGAGTAATTAATAACGCTAATACTGAAACGATAGCAGCAATAATGAAGCGCATGAACGTATGCTCATGCACGTGCGAATTCAAATACTTGTGTTTTTATTTCGTAACAAATCAAAATTTTATTTTTTCTCCTCGGATGTGAGAGAAAAATTAAAATTTTGAGGGGCTATTGTGGGGGTGAAAGCCCGACATTGTGTATTGGGCCCGGAAGCCTAACATTGTGTATTGGGCCTGGGGCCCCTTTTTTGGATTGAGGTATGTCCGAAGAGGAGAAAATGATTAAGAAGGATTCTAAATGGGAGAAATATACTTGGAAATGATTGAGGAAGGCAGGCCGAAGAGATCATCAGCAGGCCGAAAAGCGTATTCTCTTCGGATATAAAGAGTCTCGATCAAGCAAGTACTTGGGAGGTTCAAGTGATCTTCCTGACAATTCCAATGATAAGGATAAGCTCTAGGCATGTCTGAGGATGATAAGAACGAAGAAATATCTAAAGGAAAAATTGCTACCACCGTGTTTAATGCACTGCAGCAACTTTTTTGGCCGCATTTATGTGAAGAAGACCCCTGAACAGTACAACTTCAACTACCAACACTCCTGGAGAACTAAAGAAGATACCTGATGTGACATGTACTCAAGTGATTGCTTGGATGAAGAACAAGTGTACGATGAAGATGGTTTAGAAGAAGGCTATATAAATGAGAAAGGCCTCTAAAGAAGGGGGGAGAAAGATTTAACTGTAGCTATAAGAATTGTATTCACTGTTCAATCAATAATATACCTTTTCGGACATCAATATTTTTAGTTGTTAAGTGCGTTTTTATGTTGGTCAATCCCTGAATATCATAGTTAACAGTTGCTAAATTCACAAATAGCCCAGCTCTTTCACCCACTCTCTATAAATTCATTGTTTTGGGCTTGGACTACAAATCCTGATCTTACAAATCCTGACCCTACATTAATTATATAAAAAAAATAAATAAACATTACTTGTACTTCGTTAATCAATACAATTATGTGTTTGAATTTAATTGAAAAACTTGATATAATGCACATAGTGCTTGTCTCAAGACTTATTTGTTTTTTGGGTAAAAGAAAAAGGACTAATTTTTTTTAGGGTAAATTTCAATTTAGCTTTTTGTAGTTTAGCCATAATAAAAATTTAGACCCACAAGATTTTTCAATTGTTTTGTTTTAACCCTCTAAAATTTAAACAAAAATGATTCTCCAAAATAAAAAATGAAAAAACTAAAATAAAATCATTAGGGATACTTTGGGTGGAATCTTAATAGTCTTATTTTAGTTTAAACCTTAAAAGGTCAAATATTACAATAAATAGTTTTGTAAACTAAAATGTGTAGAGTCATACCTAAAGTGGAAAGGAAAACATTTCTTCTCCGCCCCCCCCCCATTTTTTTTTTTTTTTTTCAAATTCAAGGGCATTAACAAACAAAAATAAAGGGTCAAGAAATTATTCTTTCAAGATCCAATATAGCCTAATATATATATATATAATGGTTTTTTTTTTAAGAGAATTTCAACTTATGGCGTCCACTCCTGATGATAACTTTTTATCATCAAACTAAGACACCAATCATTTTTTGGTGTAAGCGGAAATTGAACCTTAGATCTCTTTTACAACTATCAGAGACTTTACCAGTTGAGCTAACTGGAACCTAGATCTCTTATACATTTTAGTGTCTATTCTATAGCTAACTGGTTGTTAGTAATAGACACTATAATGTAATAATTTCAATAGTTTAGCTATTCTATAGTTTGATTGTTTTTTTCTTTGAGAATAGTCATTTATTATGAATAACTATTCTTTAAAATGAGGAATAATTATCCATCTCTAAAAGAGTTGTAATAGTTATTCCATGATAAATGTAATAATTTATAAAATCAATATATTTCCAAATAAAATAAACTTTCTAAAATAAACTATTCTGTTACGATTTTTTATTTATTTTTTATTTTCATAGTTGTTATGTACATATAGAAAGTTTTTTTTTTATATAGAAATATATTAATTTTAGAAATTATTACACATATTAAGGAATAACTATTATAACTCTTTTAAAGAAGAATAATTATTTCATCCTAAAATATATCATAAGTTTTATTCTAATGTAACAACTTACAACTCACAACAAAATTTCATAGTTTACAAAACCAGACTATTCAAAGAACCAGAGAAGGGATAGTTTCAAAGTTTTTAAGATCAAACCATTTTGATGCCAAAATTAATTTAATATTAGTTAAAATATAAATAAATTCATTAAATATATAAAAATATGGAAAATTTACTCCCCAAGAAAACAGAAAGAAATTTAAACAACTTTCAAATGAGTTATCATTATTTTTATAAAGTGAATAGAAAATTATAAAATATAAAATAAAAAAAAAAAGTTTAAAACTTTCAAATGAGTTATCATTATTTTTATAAAGTGAATAGAAAATTATAAAATATAAAATAAAAAAAAAAAGTTTAAAAAATTGTGTATATTACGCTTTCAAATAAAAAGCATTTTAATTAAAAATAAATCATTTTTCACATAAATTTATAAATTTCATATTCATATGTAATGATGTAAAAGCATAATTCTAGAACTCAAATAAATTTAGCAAATACTATTAAGTAAATAGTAATAAAATTAATAGCAAAAATATTATTCTTGTAAAATAATATATATATATATATATATATTTAAATTCCATTAGTGACTAACACGTGTTTTCAATTTTCACTGGAAAAGGTACGCTGGCCTCTCATGAGATTTACTAAAATTACACTAAATATCCCCTTATATTTGAATTGTAACCGGACATTCCTAAATTATCAAAATAAACTACACCCACCTCCCATATACCATAACAAAGGTAATTTCACTAACATAAAATAAAATATAATTTAAAATTTTTGTGAATATTTTTTTTTACCCTTCCTTTTCAAATGAAATTCTCATTTTCTTTACTAAAATTTATGGAAAAGTGAATATATATATATATATTTCCAAATTCAAGTGCATTAACAAACAAAAATAAAGAGTCAAGAAATTCTTCTTGCCTGATCCAATATAGCCTGAAAAAGAAATATAATGGCATGTTTGGTAGATTGTAATAGGCACAATAATGTAATAATTTCTTTAGTTTAGCTATTCTTTAGTTTGATTGTATTTTTATTATTGGGAATAGTCATTCATTATGAACAACTATTCTTTAAAATGAGGAATAAATATTCATCTCTAAAAGATTTGTAATAGTTATATCTTAATAGATGTAATAATCTATAAAATCAATATATTTCCAAATAAAATAAACTTTCTAAATGCACATAACAATAAAAGTAGACTTTCTATATGCACATTAAAAAAAATCATCAAAAAATAATTCATCACTCTCTCAAGTATAAACTTTCTAGGAAATATAGTTGTATAAGTAAGATATTTCCTAAAATAGATTTTTCTTTTTCTCTTAGAGAGAGAGAGAGAGAGAGAGAGATTAGTTATTTTTTATAATTTTTTTTATTTTTATAATTGCTATGTGCATATGGAAAGTTTTCTTATATAGAAATATATTAATTTAAGAAATTATTACACCTATTAAGGAATAACTATTACAAGTCTCCAGGTGAGATCTTCACACACATATACACTTAAATTAGGCTAGAGTAGAATTTATATCTTGTATATATATATATATATATATAAATAAAAAATAGGAATAATTATTCCTTCCTAAAATAGATCTTAAGTTTTATTCTAATGTTACAAATTACAACTCACAACCAAACTTTATAATTTTCAAACTCGGACTGTTCAAAGAACCAGAAAAGGGAGAGGTTCAAGGTTTTTAAGGTCGAACCGTTATGATGTCAAAATTAATTTAATATTAGTTAAAATGTAAATTAATTTATTAAATGTACAAAAATATAGAAATTTACCCTAATCCCCAAAAAAAAGATAGAAAGCAATTTAAACAACTTTTAAATGAATTTTCATTATTCTTATAAAGTGAATAGAAAATAATAAAATATAAAAAAAGGTTTAAAAATTTTTGAATATTAATCTTTCAAATAAAAAACATTTTAATTAAAAACAAAATATTTTTAACATAAATTTCAAAATTTCATAGTCACGTGTAATGATGTAAAAGCATAATTATAGAACACAAATAAATTTAGAAAATACAATTAAGTAAATGGTAATAAAATTAAATGCAAAAATATTATTTTTGTAAAATTAAAATAAATAAAATATAAATTTCATAGATTACACAAGAAAGACAGTCAATTCAGTGGTTAATTTATTTTATGTACTTGATGGCATGACCAGACTATCATTTTTTCGTAACTCTCATTTAGTGTACTATACTTGATATCCGTTTTTACATACCTGATGGCATGACCAAATTACCATTTTTTGTTGTAACTCTCTTTAATCTCACGGCACATTTGGAACACTAAATGAAAGTTACAACAAAAATGGTAATTTAGTCATGCCATCAGGTATGTAAAAATGCATGTATCTGGCATGACCAAAATGGTAATTTTTGTTTGTTAACCCTCGTGTAATGTTTGGGCAAGGGAGGAGGCTGCGGGCCATCATCCTTAGGCTCATCATCATGCTGCAAAGACATTAGATGCATACAATCAATATTCGGTGTAATGATAAGAATAAAGTGAACTACAAAATATATCATTACATTGTAATTAATGTTATCATACCATAGAGCTGCCTGCATATCCTATTTGTGTCCACCTGTCCCACAAGTGGGGGCTCTTCTAGCACGTTGCGGTCTACCTTATGGGGGTGAGGACTGATGAGGGGGATGCTCGTCCGGTACATCAGTAGCTGGCCGTACAGTGTCAATCCCAACCGGAGGTCCTAGAAGGTCAGATGAGGATGAGGTAGGTGGGTCTATAGGCATAGTGGGTGGGTATGAGGGTGTCTCCGGGTGTATAGGAAAGGTCAAATGAAAATTAGGCTGCGAAGGTGGGGTGCGGGAAGGGACCTCGGGCTGAGGAAATGCATCTACCATAGGTGGAGGGACCTCGGACTGAAGAGATACATGTGGGATGGGTGCAGGTATCTCAGGACTAGTTACAACCCGAGGGGTTGTTGCACGCTGACCACGGCTCCTAGCTGCACTTGTGCTTGGGCTTGCTGTAGCAGGCCGACCACGACCCCTAGCGAGACTTGTGCTTGGGCTTGTAGTAGCATGTCAACCACAGGTCAGTGTATTTACGGGTGCTGGGCTTATGCTTGGGGTTGCAGTAGCTACTAATTTAGTCTCATGCCCATTGTTTGCCTGCCCATTTGCTGCAGGACCACCACCAAGCCCAGCCTGCCCATTTGCTGCAGGACCACCACCAAGCCCAGCCACATTATTTAAGACGCGCCGAACATGGTTGTGTGCTCGACTGCCTACAGGAAGCATCTCCAACAACGCTAAATGGCTTTCAATCTGAAACGAAGAAAAAACCAGCACAATTAGATTTGAGACATTTATGTATCAATTATAGAATGGATAATATAGTACTTATTAATCTACTCAAATACTCAACTAAGAACTAAAAGTTTTATTAGAATACTATATGTAACAGAAAGTCTTGAATCGGATGTTAGTCAAATCAAACCAGATTTGCTGAAAAAAGAAATTAATTGATTCTACGTTTGTACATATACTGAAGAAAAAAACAAAGCAGGCAATAAAATCTAATTAGAACACATTACCGTCATATCTAATTTAGCGATGTTGTGGTAAACATACTTTCGAGTGACCGGATGGTACCAGCAGTAATAGTCATGATCGCGAGGCATCTCACCAGTCTGAGGAGGTACATGGCAAAGTTGTTGTTGTCTCATATTCCATGTAAGGATACACGGTGCACGCTTCTCCCTCCAATTCTTTTCCACCTTCCCACGCAAGTCTATTCTATGCAGTCTATCATCGTACACAACATGGTCGGGTTGCTCTTGCACCAACCCAAACTGTCGAAGGACATGGTCTGGATGGTGTGTCTCTACTATGCAAAAACACACAAGTGGCACCCTTGCCATCCACGTATCCCTCTTTGCAACGCAAAAGTCAAGAAGGTGGCTGAAGTCTGCCTCATATGGCTACCACATAATCTACAATAGAAACAAAAAACAATTATCATAACATCTTCAAATGTGAAACAAGGGAGAATACATAGATAAAGGGAAAAACAAAAATTAAAACAGAAGATATGTTAAAGCAATGATTTTAACATATTCTTAAGCAAAATTAACATAACCAAACAGAATTTTTGTATATTGTTACCTGGTCCAGCTACATTCTAACTAATTGCTCACGATAGTGGATCAACACCATGCCGGATGGCCACTCTTCGGGCTTGGCACCCACACCCACCTATAGTTACAAGCGAAAGGAATAAGATAAGATAATACCACTTAATTACTAAGAAGAGTACATTGCATAACACACTAAATATCAGGAAAATACTTACTTAAATGCAAGTGGAGCTTTTGGCCATGGGCCATAATCCTATCCAGGTAAGGGCTCTATCTTCAAGTACAAGAATGGCAACCTCGCCCATGCCCAATACTGGACCAATTGCAATGCCCCACCAATCTGTGATACCTCTTTCTCGCTTGCCCGGCACAACTCTTTGTACAACCATGTCAGGCAACCACTACCCCAACTATACTGTGATAGATCACGAAGGTTCCATAGGAACTCCAAGAACATTAGATGCACCCTATTTCCTGACTTGTCCATGAAAAGCTTATCCCCTAATAGCGCTAAAATACAGCACCGGGCATACTGATGTATCTAAATCTCCGTTGCGTCATGAGGCAGTGGCTCTGTAATGGCGTCAGCAAGGCGGCTGGTGAGAATTTTTTGCCCCACCAAAGTTTTGTTGTCATTCACCGGAGTAAAACCAAGCAACTCCATGCACAATTGCCTCCAACCCCCATCCACCACAGCAGTCGGCCTAACCAAGACCTCACCGTCTATAGGAAGTCTGAAAATGACCTACACATCTTGCAAGGTGATTGACATCTCACCATGTGGAAGATGGAACGTATAAGTCTCCAGCCTCCATCGCTCAACTAGGGCCGATATTAGGCAATGATCTATCTCTCTGGAAGGGGCCCTAAACAATCCTTCTATCCTTAGCAACTTGATAATGTTAATCCCCTGATTATCTCGCATTATTATGTTTGCCATCTCCTTAGCGCGACCACGGCACGTAAATGGGCCCAGGTCTTACAAAATCGATATAAATTATAATGGTTGTTAGAACTAGATATACAACTTTGAAAGAACTTGCTAAAAGTCAAAGACAGCGTAAAAATTAAAGCGGTTGTTTGAACTAGATATTTCACCTTGCCATTCCAAATGTCCTCTAATCGATGATATCGTTGTCGCATCAACAATGAATCATCTTTTGGACCAGGGTACACGATCTCTGGCTCCTCATCGATCCAAGGCTCCATACTGCAAAAAGTGCTACTATGAGAACATTAATAGTGTGGGGGCAAAGGAATACTATTCTACATGCACGGAAAATCTATACTGAAGAGCAGCTTATTAGCATTATTTAAAAAAGGATGCTAAAAGAATGGAAAGCAAGAAGAAGTACATCTATAACTCAGGATTAAATAGAGTACTCTGCTGTAATTGGGGGTTCAATCTAGCCTTGATCTTTTCTGTTCCTATGTTTACCTATTTATTTGAGTTAAGCTGAGTGGTACTGAGTTTGTACACTAAAGATTCATTGTTGAAAACTTATGTTTCATGTTGGTTTTTTTTTTTTTTTTTCAGTGAGAATCATGTTGGTATATATTTTTGTATTTAGTTAACATAACATCTAAAGTAGCAATAAAATGATGTGTCACACAAAAGGGCTATTTCAAGATCTACTCAAATCTGCTTAAGGCAACTAACCAGTATTAAGTATAGTGGGGAATGAAGTGCAAAATCTGCAGGCATATAATGACCAGATGAACTTATCACATATATATAATTTTTTAACAAATCCACCCTACATTTAAAGATCAATATAAATTGAATGAGATAGTATCCACTAGGTATGAATTTGACTTACGTGTTAAGAACAAAGAGATACATCGGAGATTCGGGGTGTAACTTAAACAGTTAAACTTGACCATATTAATTCAAAAGAAGCTTAAGAGAGAGACTACGCTATCAGCTAGGCATCAAACACGACAGAGACCAAGGGAACACTTATGTAACATTTCTGACCAATCACTTACCAAAAAACATGTCCAACCAGTGGGGTTAAAAAGGGTAATTAATTTATTGTGCACATACAAGAGAAAACAAGTTAAAAAGATACATGCAGTAGATAGTTATCAAGTTGCAAAAATAATTATAATAGAACCAACAATAGGCTTTCATTTCACCAGTGACTTTCCTCTAATGATAAAGCGCATATGGAGTGTGACACTGAGTTAAAAGAAAGACCCTAATGTACATTTCTGTTAATAGTTTTTTACCCCACCTCAGTGAAACTTTAAGCTAAGTAAAGTCATAAAACCTTTTTCCAAAACTCACATTCACAAGGCAACACTATAGGTCATTCACACAAAAATCTCACTGTCAAAAAACCATACAAGCATAATAGCACATCTGACCACTCCACCTCTATGTCACAATTTATACAGCACAGTGACACTAGAGACCATTGATTTTAATTGTTGCCATCATCAATGTAAGTTTCTGTTGTCTTCAAAGCCCACAATTTTCGTACTTTCTGATGGGTTGGTTTTAAATTTCCACAGCATTCTAATCAACCAAATAGAAAAACCAAAAACCCAAGACAAATATTTTATGAAAAAGAAAGTGCTAAATAAATAAAGAGTGGGAGGTATACCGTCGGGAACTAATTAGAAAAAGGCTATACCTTTGAAAATCGCAGACCCAAATAGAATTCTGAGAAAACTAGTTACAAAACCTGCAACAAATAATAAGAATTCAAAATTACTAACTAAATCCCCCATCTTTCAAAGATACAAACAAATAACAACATTTGAAAGTACTAACTAAATCTTACAAAATATAAACAAACTGTTAAAATAATTTCATTGTATATAATTTATTTGTCTACTTATTAGCTGGGGGTAGTTCATCAAATCTAGCTATGAAACTCGAGTAATTGTTTGGAATTTCTGTCATTGACATATGGTTAAGACTAGTATACACTTTTGGCAGATGCATCCAAGTAACAAAAGTTCTTTTGTAGGCACCAGACTTTTATAAAGACAGCAATAATAAATGAACGGTAATCAAGAAAGCTAAGCATAAGTATGATATCACAATACAAGACCAAACAAGAAATAACAAAAAAATGTTTAAAATTGCATAATCCAGACTAAACAAATAATAACAGATCCACAAAACAAAAATCCTCTAAGACAAATAGCATGGTTGGAAATGATGCACTCATTAGCATGTATGAACTCATCAGCATGTATGAACTCATCGGCATGGTTGGAAATGATTCATAGGAATTAATACAAAAAGAACTCATCAGCATGTATGAACACCAAAATAAAAATAAAACAAAAAACATAAAACAAAAGACATTTCCTACCTAAAACCTCAATTTTTTTTTTCTCGGAAACCAAACATGAATCATCAAAACCCAAAAAGATCCGAAATTGAAAAATGAAAAACCCTAGGTCACATCATGAAATTCCAAAATCTAAAATTGGAGAAAGAGAGAAAGAGACAGAAGAATCTAAGAAGCAAAAACGACAACGTATTGAGTAGAGAGTGAATATACCTTCGGCATAATGGCTACGATTTTGTTGACAATGGGCTACGATTTCTTGAGAGTGAGTGAGTGAGTTTGAGAGGGTAGAGCGAAGTTTGTGTGAGTGTTTGACTAAGTGTTTCAGTGTTGGAACTTTGAGGATTTTTTAATAAGTCGTTTGAAAGTGCTATGGTTTTGTGTTTTGGGTAATGATGTGCAGATTTCGAGTCTTATAAACTCGATTTCTACGTGGCTCCACGTGGAAGATTTGTCTACATAAGGGTATCACAAAAACACTGAACTCAAGCTTTAGAAACTCGAGTTTTAAAAACACGAGATGTTAGTTTCCCACATTCTTTCAAAACTGGGCAACTAACGAAATTGTTAGAATAGTAAGGTTATTTGGAAAGGGTGTTCCCAATTCATAGTTAGGGACAAGAGAGAGGCATCAATCTGATGTGGCTTCCAACAAAATAATGAAAAAAAAATTAATTTAATTATTTTATTTTATTTTTAAAAAAATAAGAAGTTTTTTTAATTAATTTACCTGATATGGCTTTTTTTATACTTAAAATGCTGACATGGCGTTCTAAAAATGCCAAATAATTTTTCGAGGTTGGTAGTGTGGTGAGAGCAACAAGTGGTCTGTAGCAGAGAGAGAGGGAGAGAGTTTAAGTGTATGAAAATGAAAATTTTTAAAGAGTTGGATTTAAAAGTCAAGGGAATTAAGTAACAAAAACATTTTCGTCACAAAATGTGATTTTTTATATGATGAAACTTTTCATCAAAAGAAAACTCAAAACATAAAGCCAATTTTAATATTTGCTCCCCAAATTTAGATTGGCGCTCTTTTTGAATGGCACTTTTAGTTTTAGTGACGAACATTTTGTTTCGTCACCACTTCTTTTTTAATAATTGGTGACCAAAAAAAAAAAGTCACCAAATGTAACCTATTATGAGTTTTAGGTTGCATTTGGCTCTATATAAATCGAATTCTGAGTGTAAAATAAATACAGGGGGAAATGAATTCGCATAAGGAAAATGAAATTCAGGTGTTTGGTTCTACAATGAAAAATAGTCCAGAAAACGATTTCTAGTGTTTGGTAACATTCTAAAAATGCTATTTTTCTACAAATTTTTCACATTTTTTCAGCTATTTTCTGAGTTCCCAAACAAATTTTATAACAAAAAAAAAATTCAAAATATACACTGAACACAACCAAAAATCAAAATAAAAACATTTTTTATTCACAAACTCGGTGAGAGGAGGAAGAAAGAGTGAGAGATTGAGGGAAAGAGAGATAGATCGGGAAAGAGATAATCGAAGTGGATGGAGGTGGCAGTGGCCAGATCAGGTGGGTTTGGGGGTGGAGTGGAGTGGGTTGGTGGTCGATGGCGGCCAAATCGACGATGTTGAGCAAGAGGGAGAAGAAGAGTCGAGGAAGAAGAGAGAAAAAAGAGGAAGCTTGGTTGGCGTGTGATCTGGGCAGTAGGGCAGCATGATCTGGGCCATGGGGGCAACACGATCTGGGCTGGCCAGAGCTTGGCTGAGGTGAGCTTGGAGATGGGTTTTGGACCGTGTGAGGAGTGTGCTTGAGCTCTCTCTCTCTTTAGGTGTGGTGTCTAGAAATGATTTGATGGTAAAATCAAAGCGTAAATGATTTTACACTTTTGGTGGGTTATTTTACGGTCAATGGGTTGTTGAATTTCCGTTTGACCGTATTTTCTGTGGGTACCAAACACACACAAGGGTGTAAAACAGTTTCCTAAAAACGTTTTCATGTGAAACAAACACAGCCTTAGCGACAAATAAATTTGTCATCATAAACACCAGTTGTTCACCTTTAGCGACAAAATCATTTTTTGTTGCCAATATTGCTTTTTGTATATGTATAGAGACAAAAAAGTTCGTCACCCAAATCCAAACTATAGTGACAAATAATTTCATTGTTATAGAGCTTCCCAACCTAAATTACAATTAGTGCCTTTCTTGAGTAGCACTTAGAGTTACAATTTTTTTTTGTCGCCAATTTTTTTTTTTTTTGGCAACAAAATTTAAATTTTGTCACAATATTTGACCTTCTGGTGATGAAAAATATTTCCTTACCAAATTCCATCGCCAAATATTCACATTGTTGTAATCTTGCAACCAAAGAAGGGGATGACAAGACCACATAATTGGGATTTTGGATAATTCATAGATTCCCACAATTTTCAAGCTCAAGCTAGGATCAACAAGGGGTGAGTTCTTCATTGTGAATGAACTGATCCGACAACAAGACAACATCACTTTTGCAAAAATTTAAATGATATAGGCACAAATTATTTTACAATATTTTTACAAACTATTACTACTACCAATTCTTATTATTCTCATATGGGCTTAATATTAACATCAAATTTTCACTCACTAATAATTACTCACTACATTAACAATTTATTAATATAATTTTTCCAACAAGACAATAGGCAATGGGATAGGGAAAAGTTATTACAACTGTTTAATATGTATATGATGCACTTTATCTTTGAACCAGTGACGGATAAAAATTAGGGTCAGTACTTTTTTAAAAAAATTCTTAATTAAGTAATCGGACAAAATTTTTCCACAAATCAAAAAATTCTCATTTAATCCATTACGTGATGATTCATAAAAATATAACACGTATTATTTAAACAAGTCACATGAGTCAATAAATAAATTATATGACTAAAACTCTAAAACTATACCTACATAGTTTTATCAATCCATTTAGAAGAATTTTCCATTAAATTGGTTTGAAAATAAACTTTTTTCTTAATTAAGCCGGGTACAATTAAAAATGTAGATATAGATAGCCTGCTACCATTCCACACGGCCCAAGTTGGGAGTTCTCTTTCGTTATCCGTACCAATCTGGGTGATCTTAACAAAATCCGACAGGTATGGGCCTCGAAAATATCCATTGATTATATATATTTATTGGGCCTGAAAAACACATTATTATTTTAGGCAACGGATTTCAGACTATCGTAATTTGCGTCTGAAAATAAAAGAACAAATAGAATTCAATTAAAAAAAAAACTCTATTCGGGTATCTGAACTAGATCTGAAGATTTGCACCTCATTGGCTGCATGTCCAACTCCAACATGTGAATCCTATGATATCTGTATTCTTGTCTTTTTATTGTTTTTGCTTCAGATTGTAGGGACTTCTCTTTCTCTCATCTTTGGACACATATAGATCATAATGGAATTTTGGTACCCCATTACTACTAGGTCCCCAACCATAATTGTCTTTCCTGTACGTACATTTACACTGTTGACTTGACACTATGACTTTCGGCCAAACAAAAAGAGAGAGAGAGAGAGACACTAAGAAATGGGCACCTGGAAAATTGAATAGATTTTGCACTGATTTTCATTTAAGTTGAAAACGAAAGGGGCACTTAATTAAGTTTGTCATCAATGATTAATGAATAGAGAGAAGAGAAACTTATTAGTAGTATTTGTTTCTTTAATTGATGGGTAGACCAAAAATAGTATCAACAACACCCATGTAGATATTGAAAGAATGATAGGCTGACTATATACACACACTTTAATGATACAATTATATTCTTTCACTTTGGGCTGGTTACTGAACTTGGCCTGTAATTACCAAAGGTTTCAGGGTCTCGATTGTCAACACCAACCCAGCAGTGGGATGCACAAGGGTGTGTGCTGCCGGTCATGATTTCCGGAATGGGAGTGTGTACATTTATTATTAGGACTTAGAGCATCACGGACTGTGTATGCTATAGGTGATCCATGTTGCACACATAAAAATAACATTTAACATCATTTTTCATACTAATTGAGTTAGTAAATTTTTATTGATTCTTATTTGAACCTATTATTGACATAACTTTTTTATCTACTATTACAACTTGCCTTATCAACAGGTGTCAAATTTTTTTGGTCATTTTTGTACGCTATATGTTTGTTTTTACATATGCATTTATTATGGATACAAAAATATATAGCGATTCTAATTAATTTAAGGGTCCAATTAACAGGTGCTTCTAGGGTATTTTTAAATGGACAATTTTATAAAAAAATTTATATCATTTTCTAAGAAAGTATAAAAATCTGTTAAAAAAATTAGTTTCTTTTTTCTTTTTTCATAAAAAATTTATAAAAATATTTTTTTTTAAACAAATATTCTTAGGTCACTCGTTAACTTTTCCCTTTTAATTGGTAAGGTCCCTTATCCTTAAATAAGAGAGGTAATTATGTTATACTCACTTCCTTAAATGTTGTACCTCACATTCTTTAGCCAAATTCACAAGTGTGTGGTTTATATTTGAAGAGAGTTAAAATATATTTGCTCTTGTCATCAAATAAGAGAGCTAATTAGATCATACCCACTTCATTAAGTATTGTACCTTATATTATTAATTAAATTTAAACATGAGCTTTATCTTTGAAGGGTATTATTATTATTATTATTAGAATCTTGAAGGGTATTAAAATATATCTATTTTTTAACGATATATTTCGAGAAAATTTGATAAATTATATTTAGACTTAATAGTTTAGGAATGTAACACATTAAACTTTATAGTCTTGAAAGTAACAACATAAATCCTTATAGTTGAGTTGGTAAATTTTTACTAATTTTCATTTGAACCTATTATTGACATAACTTTTTTATCTATTATTACAACTTGCCTTATCAACAGGTGTCAAATTTTTTTTTGTCTTTTTCATATGCTATATGTTTCTTTTTACATATGCATTTATTATGGATACAAAAATATATAGCGATTCTAATTAATTTAAGAGTCCAGTTAATAGGTGCTCTTAGGGTATTTTTAAATGGACAATTTTATAATAAAAAAATTATATCATTTTCATAGAAAATATAAAAATTGGTTAAAAAATAGTTTCTTTTTTATTTTCTCATAAAAAATTTATAAAAATATTTTTTAAAACAAATATTCTTAGGTCACCTATTAACTTTTCCCTTAATTTAATTGGTAAGGTCCCCTATCCTTAAATAAGAGAGGTAATTACGTTATACTCACTTCCTTAAATGTTGTACCTCACATTCTTTAGCTAAATTCACAAGTATGTGGTTTATATTTGAAGAGAGTTAAAATATGTTTGCTCTTGTCATCAAATAAAAGAGCTAATTAGATCATACCCACTTCATTAAGTATCATACCTTATATTATTAATGAAATTTAAACATGAGCTTTATCTTTGAAGGGTATTATTATTATTAATTTTTTTTAAGAATCTTGAAAGGTATTAAAATATATCTATTTTTTAACGATATATTTCGAGAAACTTTGATAAGTTATATCTAGACTTAACAGTTTAGGAATGTAACACATTAAACCTTATAGTCTTGAAAGTAACAACATAAATCCTAAAGTTTAAAAACGTAATAAATTAAATCTTATAAGTTCAAAAGTAACAAATTAAAATATGAGGTTTCATAAATAATACATGCACTAAGTGTCAATTTAGTCCTTAACACTATATTTTAATTTAGTCTCTAACCTTTCAATTGTGTCAATTAGTCCCTAACTTTTTAATGTTGTGTCAATTTACTCTCTACTGTTATATCTTGGATAAAAATTGATGATGTGGCTAACGACCAAAATATAAAATCAATTTATTGTCACGTTATTGAAAACTAATTTTTTATTTTGGCTGTTAGCTATGTCAGCAATTTTCATCCAATAGATAACAGCAGGAACTAATTAAGTGGCATGACATTAAAATGTTATAGACCAAATTGACACAATTGAAAGGTAAAAAGACCAAGTTGAAATATGGTGTAAAGGATAAGAACCAAATACATAGTTTACCCTTAAAAAAAGCTACACTTATTTCTTTCTTTGTCTTTTTTTTAAGAAAGTTAACTTTTATACTATTTTTATAAATTGTCATATTAACGGGTGCCCTTAAGTCAATTATTAATAAACCATTTTAAAAAATTTTTGAAACCACTTTCATGAGAAATATAGAAAGCCATAAAAAAAAAAATTAATTGTTTTATCATCATCCCATAAAATGTTTCTAAAATAGTTTCTAAACCAATACTCTTAGAGCATCTATTAACTTTTACCTTTAAAAAATTATGGCAGAAATACTATTTTCATCTCTACATTTTCACCCCATTCCCATTTTAGTACTTACTTTTTTTTCTTTTCTTTTTACCGTTTTTAGTCCCCAAGATAAAAAATAAAAATAAAAAACCGTTCCATTTTGGTCCCTACTATCATCTAACTAACAGAAAATAGCCTACATAGCATGTTGGCATACAGAATGCTAACGTGACTATTAAAATAATAATAATAAATTTTATTTCACATTTAAAATTGCCATGTCAGCATATAAAATTTTTTAAAAATAATTTATCAATTTTAACTAAATAAAAAAATTAAAAACAAAACAAAAAAATCACATGAATTAAGATCTGAATGGATTTTGAACCTAAAAATTTTAAAACCCAAAAAATTATCAAAAATTTTTTTCCTCTTTTTTGGGAAGAATACGAAGAACTTAGAACAGGACATGAATTCATGTTCTTCAAGCTCTAGATAGCCCCAAATGGAAAAAATAAACAAAACAAATATTATGTTGAAGAGCCCTACACTCTCTCACCCGATTCAAAGCCAAAACCAAATTCAAAGCCTCTCTCTCTCTCTCTCTCTCTCTCTCTCTCTCTCTCTCTCTCGATCAAGACCCATGGCCTCCTCAAAGCCCCTCTCTCTCTCTCTCTCTTCAAATCAAGACCCAATCGTCACCTTCATGGCTCTGGTTTTTAGATCTCATCTCTTCTTATCTCAAGCTCTCTTCTCACACAAACCCTCAGCTCTATCTCTTTCTCTTTAGATCGATCTAAACCCTCAGCCATTGTTGTATGGTGTTTGGTGAAGGATTAAAGCTTGAGGAGCTTTAATCCAAACCCAGAAAGGACCCATTGCCGTTCGTGGTTCTGGTGGTCAACGGTGAAGGATTAAAGCTTGAGGAGCTTCAGCCTGGGTTCCTCGCGGTGAAACAAAAGTAGGAAGAANGTTTTTGTTTATGTTTGTGTTTTTGTGTTCGGTTGACAAGAAAGGGTCTACAAATATGGTGTAAAGGATAAGGTTATGGACCAAATTGATACAATTGAAATGTTAATGACCAAGTTAAAATATGGTGTAAAGGATAATGACCAAATACATAGTTTACCTTTAAAAAAAGCTACACTTTTTTCTTTCTTTCTTTTTTTTTTTTTTATTATTATTTTTTTTAAGAAAGTTAAATTTTATACTATTTTTATAAATGGTCATATTAACGGGTGATCTTAAGGCAATTATTAATGAATCATTTTAAGAAAGTTTTGAAACCACTTTCATGAAAATTATAGAAAGCCATAAAAAAATTAATTGTTTTATCATCATCCCATAATATGTTTCTAAAATAGTTTCCAACACTCTTAGAACATCCGTTAACTTTTACCTTTAAAAAATTATGGTGGAAATACTATTTTCGTCCCTACATTTTCACCTCATTCCCACTTTGGTCCTTACTCTTTTTTTTTTACCACTTTTAGTCCCCAAAATAAATAAAAAATAAATAAATAAAAAACTATTCCATTTTAGTCCTTACCGTCATCTCACTAATGAAAAATAGCCTACGTGACAAACGGAGTGCATGTTGGCATACAGAATGCTGATGTGACTATTAAAATAAAAATAAAAAATTTTATTTCACATTTAAAATTGCCATGTCAGCATATAAAATTTTATAAAAATAATTTATCAATTTCAACTAAATAAAAAAAATTAAAAACAGAATTAAAAACAAAAAAATAACATGAATTAAGATCTTAGTGGTTTTGAACCTAAAAATTTTAAAACCCAAAAAATTATCAAAATTTTTATTCCTCTTTTTTGTGAAGAATACAAAGAACTCAAAACAGAACATGAATTCATGTTCTTCAAGCTCTAGACAACCCCAAATGGAAAAAAAAATAAACAAAACAAATATTATGTTGAAGAGCCCCACACTCTCTCACCCGATTCAAAGCCAAAACCAAATTCAAAGCCCCCCCCCCCCTTTCTCTCCCTCTCTCTCTCTCTCTCTCAATCGATCGATCAATCTAAACTCTTGGCCATTGTTGTATGGTGTTTGGATTTGAAACCCATAAGCCAAACCTAGAAAGGACCCACTACCGTTCGTGGTTGTGGTGGTCAACGGTGAAGGATTAAAGCTTGAGGAGCTTTGGCTTGGGTTCCTCGCGATGAAATAGAAGTAGAAGATCAAATGGTTACGATTGTTTTGAAGATCGGTGAAGGATTAAACCTTGTGGATGTGGATGTGGTGGGTTTGGAGATTTCGGATCGTTGGTTTGAGTTGAGTTTCGAATCGTTGGGTTTCAGATCGTGAATTGTTGTGATTTTGTGTTTGGTTTCAAAGAATAAGAAAATCTTGTCGAAGATGGATTGTTGGGTTGTTGCTGAAGATGGATTGATGGGTTTGTGTTTGTATTCTTGCTGATTTTTAAGTATGTGTTGTTTTCTTTTTCTTTCTTTTTTTTTTTTTTTATGTGTTTGGTTGACAAGAAAGATCTGTTGCTGGGTTTGTGTTTGTGTTCTTGTTGGAGATTGGTTTGTATTTATGTTTGTGTTTTTGTGTTTGGTTGACAAGAAATGGTAAGAAAATGCGAGAAAATCTAGGCATGTGTTCTTATATTTAAAATTTGGGTTTGTGGTCTTTGGTGTTCTTATTGAAAATGAAGAAAAATCTAAATTGATGTATTTTTTGGATTTTAATTTTGTTTTTTCTTTTTTATTTTGTTAAAATTGATAAATTAAAATTTTTTAATTGGTTGTTGACGTGGCATTTTTAATACTATTATTTTAGTAGTCACGTCAACATTTTATGTGCCAACATGCACTTTATTTGCTACATAGGCTTGTAGGGTCACGATTTGTAGCCCAAGCTCAAAAGATATAGGATGTGAGCCCAATGAGCCCAAAACAATAAATTTGTAGAGAGTGGATGAAAGAGCTGAGCTATTTGCGAATTGGACAACGATTAGTAAGGATTTAAAAGATGAACACGCACAAAAACACACTTAAAACTCAATGAAATTAGTGTCTGAGGAGATGAACTATGAAGTAAACCACTATTCCTAAAAACTAATATAGTTCTTATGCTACAGTAATTCTTTTTCTCTCTTGTTTCACTATATTTTCTAATCATCCCTCTTTCATGGGAGATCTTTTACATTATATAGTTTCCTTTCAGTCCATCTTGATCGTACACTTGTTAATCATCTAAGCCTTCACTCGAGTATTTGTTCCATCAGACATCTTCTTTGGCTCTTTGTGAATTGTGATAGTTGAGATTGCACTGTTCAGGGATCTTCTCCACATAAATGCGGCCAGAAAAGTTGTTGCAGTACATTTAATGCGTTGGTAGCAGCTTTTCTTTTAGATATTTCTGTATTCTTATCACCTTTGTACGTGCTTGAAATTCATCCTTATCGTTAGAACTTCCTAGAAGGTCATCTAAACCGCCCAAGTACTTGCTTGACTGACATTCATCGTATCCGAGAAGGATATACTCCTCAGACTATATTCTTCCATCATTTTCTTACGTGATTCTTAACTTTAGGTCTTTCAATCATTTACTCATTCTCGGACATGTCCACGTCCTCGGATAAGTCCCAAGGCCAATATACAAATTTGGACTCTTATCCTCACAAGGTCATTTTCCGTTAGTGAGATGACGTTAAGAACCAAAATAAAACCCTTTTTTTTTTTTTTAAATTTTGTGGACTAAAAGCAATAAAAAAAAAGTAGGAACTAAAGTAAAAAATGGATAAAAATGTAAAGACGAAAATAGTATTTCCGCTCAAAATTGTTACGAAATTCAGTATGAATATATGTACACACCACGGATTAAAATGTGCATAAATAATATTTTTTTTCCTTCTTTTTTTTTTTTTTGAGAAAGGTGTTTTTTTTTTCCTTGAAAATTGAAAAGTATGAAAACAACTCGCTGATAAAAGAATAATAAATGTTCCTTCAAGACCGCTGAATGCATTTATTAAAAGCACACATTAAAAAAAAGGGCCGGTGCTGAGCATTGATTGTTATTGTTATTGTTATTATTATTATTTTTTGAGAAAATGATTGTTGTTTTATCTTTTCCTGCTAATCGCGTTGATGACAGTGGTCCATATAAAGTTCTCTAGATGGACATATGAATGTATGATGTGAGAGATATTAGGCGATGTTTGATACACTCACTCAAACACACATTTTTATTTTTTAAACAATATTATACATATTTTTATATATTTTTTCATCTACACGTATTTTCACATAAGTTTTCAAACAACAAAACATATGTTTTCAAACACATGTACCAAACACCTCACTATGTGTTTTGCATCTTATTTTTATTGTCTACTTTTGGTCTGCCAGACTATTTTTTAAGAAGCATAATTTTAGTTAGAGCATTCACGTCCCAAAATTTTATCTCATCCTATTTTACCATTTCAAAAAACTATTTTATCAATTACACCATACCATTTTATAATATTCTCAGCATCCCAACTTTTATTTTATAATACAACACATTAAAATAATATTTCTACTCAATAAAATAATATATTCCAAAACCTAAATAAAAACAAAAACCCAAAACCCAAAAGCCCAGTGAGAGAAAGAGAGGAATTGATAAAGTAAGTGAATAAAATATTAGTTTTTTTTTAGTTTTTATTTTTATTTTTTACAATTCTAAATGTAGAATTACACTGTAGCACAATTGCAAAATTTTTTGCAATAGTTGGTTTTTACAAGTCTGGATGTGTGGGGGGTTTTGAGCTTTTATGCTAAATTTTCCCTACAATAGCATATGTCATTCCCAATGTGAATGCTCTTAAGCAAACTTCAATAATGATGCTAGATGTCTAGAAACAATGAACTAGCAAGTTTTAAAGCTTGGATTTAGTGTTATCCGTTTTGAGCTTTTTGCTATGGATTTTGACATTTTGTACCCAGATAAATATTATATTCATAATATTTTTACAACAAATTACAAGTAGTAAGTTGTTATGAGTTATTATTGATGAGAAAAAAAAAAAAAAAAAAAAGAAGTAATTTCAGTGGTAGTGTAGGGACCTTGGGCCCCGGCCCATTATTTAGGTATATAACGAACCTAAGGCCCAAGCTGAGAACTAAAGGCATTCGAGAGGGGGTAATCGCTGTCAAAATGGCCTATGTTGACAAACGGAGAAGTCAGTTTAGATCATAATAGCCCAGGGGGTTGTGCCGAGAATAAGAGCCACCTCGGCTGACCTAAGCTGAGGTCCGTAGAGGGGGTCTGCCATTCAAAGGAGCATTACGGGAACATTCAGTTGATACAAATAAGCACTGTAGGAGCTTAGGACAGGGAAGGGTTCTAAAATATCTAAAAAGAAAGCTGCTATCTCCGCATTAAATGCACTGCAGCTAACCTCATGGCAGCATTAATGTGGATGTCATACCTGAACAGTAGATTTTAGCCTTACAATTACTACATGAAGACTTATGGGAAGGGCTGATGGGACAAGTATCAATACCAACTATCTGACATGCACATGAAAGATAGAGATGAAAAGGAAAAGGAGTATAAAAGACGGTGAGGAAAACAAGGAAAAGGGGATTGGAAAATGAAGGAAAAACACTATAACCATCTAGAACTAAACTTGTAACCACATTTAAGATCATTATATAAGAACCAGTCTCTTCGGACATTGCCGAGGACATTTATTTTTCAATCTACACTTGTCTATCTCCACTCTTTCATCATCAACCTACTTAACTTGTTGTTCGATTAATTAAAACCGTTTTCTAGCCCATTTCTTTACAAATTTATTGTTTTGGGCTTTTGGGCCTAAGTCTGCTCACACTTTTGGCTAAAAATTCAAATCTGATCCTTACAGGTAGGTTCAAATTTAAACCAATAATAACTAATCACCTATGATTTGTAGTGAAAATGTTGTAGATGCATCACTTCTCTTTGTAAAAGAGGATGTAGTAATTTTTTTTTTGTCTTTTTTAGTGAGTTGTGCATTTGTAAGTTGTAACCAAGAAAAAAATGGGGAGATGATTATGGGTGTGCTTGTATAAGTTGTTGGAAAACTATGTTTAAGTTTAAAATGTGCATTTGTAAAAAAAAAAAAAAAAAAAAAATACTATGAGGAGTTGTAATTACAAAACAGAGTTTTGAATTTTAAAAGCACTATTTTAATCTTTCAAAACGCATAACCAAACAGACTTTATGTCCTCTAATTCACTTGAAATAGAAAGTTTATTTATTATAAAAAAACAGAAATTTTATTTATGGATTTGACAATAATTTTATGTCATTTACAAATTTAAAAATGATGTTTTTTTTTTTTTAATTTTAAAAATGATGTAATGTTGAATATGTCCTGAAATATGTATAATATATAATGTGAACTATTAAATGTAATAAGGAGAGAGGGAGTTTATTGTAATAGCAATGTATTTATTTTATGCTTGCTTCCCAGCAAGGAATACAAGAAATTGAAGTTGAACTTGACGCCAAGATAGTTGTTGAACTGGTGCAGTCTAAGTCTATGGTTAATAACTCTTTTCTTCCACTTCTTAATGACTGCAGATCACTCCTAAGCAATTTCCAGCAGGTTAGGGTGAAGCACACGTTTAGGGAGGCGAATAGGTGCGCGGATGCCTTGGCAAGAAGGGGATGCTCTCTCCAGGAAGATTTTGTTATTTTTGATTTTCCACCGTCTGTAGAAATTGAATCTTAAGTAACTACAGATGCGAATGGCATGTACTATGGTAGAATTGCTACTGCCTCTTTGGCCACTATGGCCTCCTAGTTTTCTTTAATAAAAATTCCTTTTAACCCAAAAAAAAAATGTATTTATTTTATTAATTTTTGGAATGTAAATGTAAATTTGATGGCGTTATTGTTGAGATGCAACGTGACCGCCACACTATGCAGCTTTGATGTATGGTCCTATTCGAGTCAGTAGCAGAGTGCCGTGGAGGCAGTATCAAATGGTCATAAAAATGGTCGTTTTATTAATTAGGTGTTGGTGGTTGCTAGAGGGTTAGGTAGTGTGACTCCGGTTCACACATCAAAATTCTTCGAAATACAAAAATTATTATGTAAATAATAGGATAATGATTTTGACGATAATTAGAGCTAGCTAGATCTATCATTAAACTAATAATAATGGTTTTGGGTGAAGTAAAAGTTAACTAAGATTCTAGATTGCCCAACCAAGTCAAAACACTCAAACCTAAACCAAATCTTAACAAATAGCTTTCTAGTCAACTCCACCGACTGACAAAGATGTGGATCTTGTCATTTTATATCTTCGCGCAGGATCAACCTAATCCTCTTGGCCTCTTCGGATCGTTGGAAGTAAGTGTTCTTATTAGTTATTTATTAATTTCGGATACATTAGAAGAATCTAAGTGAAGAAGCTCATGCATGTGAGTCATTAGATCTTTGAATTGTTATGGAGATATTAACATGGCTCCATAACGATAAAATAGTAATACTACTTATCCCGATAACTTTAAATAATTAAAAATCTTGGTGTTTATAAAAAGAAATTAAAAATTTAGGCTCAATTATATTATATTAACTACTTACTAATCTTATTATTATTCAATATGAAGAGGTTATATTACATGTATCCACCCTTTTACATAAGGTGAACTACACACTTATGAAACCCACTCCTATATAAAATGGTAGATATATATATCAAATATATGATAGATTTTATCTAATGTGAAACTTTCACTCACATGTGTATACATAAAAATCTTCTCTCACATGTGAGTCATTGTCTATATGTGCGCTTTCGGTAATCTATTTAGACCAACAAACAAGTGTTACTAACTTTCCCTTAAGCTTATGAGTCTAAGTCTAACTATGTTACAATAATCAGTCACTGTGGGATTTCACTGCCATATATACCCAACATGAACCCACCAAAACAAAAATCCAAAGGAATTAAAGGCACAAAATGCAAGGTAGATCTACTTAAAAAAGAGGAAAAAAAAAAAAAGGCGATATAAAAATTAGCCACAGAAAAAAGGGGAAAAAGAATCTAGTGGAAACCGAAAAGCACAAAAGTACAAAGTGCAAGGTAAATATAAAGGAAAGTGGAGAGATACAAATTGTTTTAATACATTGAAAAGCCACTCCTTATTCTTCAAAGCCAGTGTAGTTTTTGTTGTTATGAAAATCTGTAGATTAAAATTAATCTTACATGACTTTAAATAGAATAATTATAGCTTCCTGTCTAAGGTAAGGACATTAAATAGTTTTTTTTTTTTTTTTTTATTTCCTTTTTTGAGAAGGACATTAAATAGTTAAATTGATGTGAAGGTTAAACAATTCCATTATTAAAAATGCATATTTTGCCCAATGGCTGAAATGTTTGTGATCAATAGATCACATTGGTAATTAATTGAAGACTAGATGTAACGCCATTCATATATATAGATACATTTAAAGATATACAATAAGATATATAATATAATTTATATATATATAATTTAAATATTATTGATAGTTATTTTTATATTTTATTAACTCTTTGAAAATTTTTGTAAGGATATTATTAGGTATAAAATGTATATTGTCCATTTTTTTTTAATTATTTTGAAGCATTTTTTTTAATGATTCATTTATTCTAAACTCTTTGATTTTTGTACTTAATAACTCACTTGGATGAATATTTATGATATGATCATTTTATTCTAAAATTAAGAAATAAAACTCTTTAAGAATAAATAATTTAGAACACATGACGCAAAATTGAAACTCTAATTTGAAATTCTAATTTGTATTTCTCTTAACTTCACCTACTACTATTATTATTATTATTATTAGTCACATTGATTCCTTCCATCTTTCATGGTTTGTCCCTTCTCAACCCATTATCTTTTAAAAATAAATCTTATCACATGAGTGCAATCCCAAGCCTAAAAAAGAAAGGGGGAAGAGTATTACAGCTATATCAATTTTACGATTTTAACCAACAAATTCTTCTCATGAAACATACTGACTTTTCTTTTTCATAATATTGGATTTTTAAACTTTACTTTTTGTTCTTCTTGATATTTTTCCCTATTGCACTAAAGTGGGAAGATTAAGAATAATTTTATTTTGGTTTCTCACGAGGTGTCCAGCCCAGCTTACACGCACCTGGACTAATCTCTACTTGCCATGGGAGACCTGGCCACAAAGTGTACACTTTGTGGCTGCTTGGTGGTTAAGATTTAGAATAATTTTTTTCCTGCGTTAAGAAGGATAATTAAAGAGCTATGTGACGTAGAGAAAAGCTAAGTCATAAGATCCAAATCAATATAATAAACTAGCTAATTATCGGCATTTAGTATTAACGATAATTCATGAGCCAAGGCCTTCATTTGCTGGAGGGCTAACTACCACGTTTTAATAAAAGAATAATCTTTCCTCATAATTTTTTTTTTTTTTATAAGTTCACAAAACTATTTTCAAAATTATCATTTCCTTTCATTTTATTATCATTTCCTCAAACTTCCATAATAAGAAATATCACTTTCTAATCCTTATTACCTTTTTTCTCACGTTTTATAGATGTCACTTTCTTCCACACCTTTCTTCTATTTAATTACGCAATTTGATAAAACCTGAAAAAGATATATATTAAAAAGAAAAACACAAAAAATTCTTCTTCCATTTTCCCTTTTCTTTATCTCCTTTTCTATTTTAACCTAACAATAAGTTTAGTATACAATATTTCTAGATTATTTTTTTCACAGGTGACTGCGAGTATTTTTGACTCTTGCCTTTCACATTTGCTAACTAATGATTTTCAATTATAAATTCAAGTGGAAATAATGTTATTTCAACAATAACAAAACAATTATGAAAACTTATAAATATATTTTGAATTAAAAAAAAAAATTAACTTCATGAAAAATATTGTAACTCAATTAACACTTCTTCGAATTTACAGGATTATAATCACTTCCCTTAACTAACTAATTTTATTTAAAAAAAACAGAGTAATACTACATATACAAAAATTTGACAACATTTTTCTCATTAGTTAAGTTAACAAGTTTGTACTAATTCCTAAATCGACAAACTACATGAAAAAATGGACATTCTTTCTCTAATTTTTAGAAATCATTTTTGGAAAGTAAAAATTTTATTAACTTTGGTTTTGAACTTAACTAAGGTCATTCAGTACAAGATAGTTCAAAGTTTATCTCAACGATCTCAAATCCTTGGTGGAACCTTGATCTCAATCTGCATCCACGGAAGAAGTAAAAGTTCCTACTGAAGAGGCCCCCCAACTTGATGTAAATGTGTATGTGAAAAAGAATAAAGATCAAATTAAGAAAAATTTAGATCTTCAATTATTTATATGGTCTGATTAATGTAATGTATGCTCTTAAGGTATAAACTATAAATTATTTATTCATTTTAGTAAAATTTTTATGAAAATTAAAAAAAACTGTACAGAAAATTAGTCACTTTTTTTTTTTTTTTTCCATACAAAATTTTTAAAAATAACTTACAAGTGTATGACCAAAGCATAATTTTTTTACTCATTACTAAATTTTTTTAACCTCTGCACTTTCGGAGAGAAAACGAGGCAACTTTGAAAAAGTCTTGGTCTTTCTCTCCAAACCTCGGGAAACGCACCAGCCCAAACCGGTCATTTAACCCACGAAATCAAACCAACGTTCCGGTCTTACGACAGAGGTCAACCCTCACCCCCTTAGCGGACACCACAAGTCATTCCATTGAAAATCAAAGGGCATTTTGATACTTTGCCACGAGCTCCGATCTCACTGTAGTTCGAACAATGATTTTCACTTAAAAGAGGAATCCCTTGCAGAGTTGGCAATGACCCACCCCCCACCCCCCACTTCCCAAAAACTAAAAAACAAACAAACAGCAAAACAAGCACTCTTTCACTCTCTCTATGTCTCTCTCGGCAGTTAAGCTGCTCCAATCTCTCCCACCTAATATTTCTCTCACACAAATATACACTCTCTTTCTGTATTTCCCTCAGTTTTAAAAAATAAAAGCGAAATTCCTCTTTTACTCTCTCAGCTTATACTAATTCCATCCATTTATTTCTCTCATTCAATTCCCCTTTCATTCATTCATATATTTATTTCACAATACAGAGAGAGAGAGAGAGAGAGAGAGAGAGAGAGAGATGCCGTTGGTGAGGTTTGAGGTGAGAAATGAGTACGGTTTGGGGCAGCCGGAGCTTTACAAAGAGGCCAGCATAGACGATCCCAAAGCCGTGCTCGAAGGTGTCGCCGTCGCTGGCCTCGTCGGGATCTTACGCCAGCTCGGCGATCTTGCTGAGTATGATTTTTCAATTAATTTCGCTCTCTTTTTATTTGTGTTTTAAACTTCACTATTCTCTGTTAGCTTGCTTGATTGCTTGCTTTGTAAGAACCGGGATTTGAGAGCAAGTTTTTCAAATTTACATGTATTTGCTCCTCTCTAATTAGTTACACTCTGTGCTTTTCTACGCTTGGAAGTTTCTGGATTGTTCTAAATCAAAGGAAAATTGACTCGGAAGCTTTAGTAGTTAGAGAAATTGTTTTTGATTTTTGGCTTTTGGATCCTCCAATAAACTAGACATTACTGCACGGACTGTAATTGAAGAAACATTTTAGTGTGATTCTGAAAATTTTTCACTCTCTTAATTTGCTGCCATGTCAATGACCTAAATCAAAAATTCAAAAAAAAAAAAAAATTTAGGTTTTTGTAGTGGTTGTTTGTGTTTTAATACTTCATTAATTTCTATTTGCTTGCTTGCTTTAATAATGTAAACTGTAATTTTGAGAGCAATTTTTCAAATATATATATATATATATATTTGCTTTTCTCTCTAATTAGTTGCACTCTAGAAGCTTCTGGATTGTTCTTGGAAGGAATGAGGGAAAACACTAGATAGTGGATGATAAAGCATTTTCCATTTAGGTTTTTTCATTAACTTTCAAGAACTTAGTGTTATTGAGTTACAATTAATCTAAAGCTAATCTGCTTGGAATCTTTATATTGATGGAGAAGTATAAGTAGTTAGGGATTTTTTTTTTTAATAAGTTTTTAATCTTTAGACCTCCAATAAACTAGAGCATTGACTGTGATTGACAAAAAAATTTTAGTGTAATTCTGAAAATTTTGAATGATTGGTGGATTTTGTGTTGCTGCTTACATGCAGTGAATCTAGATTTCCTGTGCATGAAATGAGTAAGCGTTTGTTGTAAGATCTGAATGAGGAAACTTTGGGAGTACCCTTTTAGTGAAAGGCAATCTACGTTCATTGAATTTGCGATTTGGCTTTGGAGCAGCATCTATTTTTAGAAAATTTGGGTGGTTATTCTTTGGACCTTAAGATTTTATCATGGTCATGGAGCCTTCAATTTTCATTACTTGTTGCAAACGCTATTAGTATGTTAGCTATTTTGGAGACAGATTGTGTTAGATAAAGAGATTGAAATCATTGAGCTTAGTTAAGGCATTTCTAGGAATTGAACTAATGTCCGTATTTTCAAGTCTTGGACAAGTGGTAAGGTGAGATTTGCATGCTCAAACATGCTAGAAAGTCTAAATAAATATGCGATGTATTTGGGTTTGAATAAGTTTGGCATTTTTTTTTTTTTGGTGGGTTGGGGTATGTAAGGTTGGGCTCGTCACAATTGAAAGTTTAGGACTCAAATTGAGGTTTAGGTGCTTAGATGCCCAAGGCAGTATGTATTTTTTAGCTTAGCACTATTATTTGAAATTGGTGGATGTTCTACTTTGGCTTGAAATTATTGTTTCTGGTGTCAAAAGTGAGCTCCTCCAGTATAGTGAAGAGCAAATGACTGGTGAGTATTGGCCACTTATCTCTATAACATACTTTTGAAACTGTTCAGCTATAAAATGATTTTGAAAATCTAGGGACACAGTCTAATATTATAAATTTTTAGAGACTACTTGCACTTCCTCCTACAACTTGAGTTCTAGTGCTTCTAAATTTTTTTTATGGTTTATGCACTAGTCAAGTTGTGAAATGTACAAAATAAAGAATGCAGACTTCATTTTTAGACACCCCCCCCCCCCCCCCCAAAAAAAAAAAAAAAAAAACCCTGCCCTTTTCTTGTTGAGGGTATGGAGGAGTAACGCAAAACAAGTAAGAGTTGTTGTATCTACATTTGGGAGAATCTCTTATCTTTACCTTTGGTTTTTCATGTTATGGAAAATCATGCTCGAGAACATACTTTTTAAGATAAGTACATTATATTCACTAGAATAATTAGAAGTGGATCAGACAAACAGTTGTGATATATATTGTACTCTCTAGAACAACTGCTCTTGTATAGTTTGAATGCTGAGCACCCAGGACTAAAATTGATTAGGCTGCTCTTTCAAATATGTATAGTCTTTGTTTCCGGTCTTAACTGTCACACAACAATTGCAACTGACACATGATCTGTGAAATGGTGTAGATTTGCAGCAGAGGTATTTCATGGCTTGCAGGAGCAAGTAATGACTACGGCTTCTAGAAGCCATAAACTAAATGTTCGTGTACAGCGCATCGAAGTTGCACTTCCTTCCCTTGAGAAGGCTGTACTGACGCAAACAAGCCACATTCATTTTGCTTATACTGCTGGTATGACTCTTTACTCGTGCTTTAACCTGATGTCATCTTTTATATGGTGTCACTGAAATTCTATATAAATTCTATCACATGCTAAATTGGTCATAATTTTGGGTTGAGTAAATGCTCCGGGTCATTGAATTTATGGTGAAATATGATTTATTGATTTTTAGATCAATTTTTATATACTTTGCTTTCTAAGGCAACATTTTTTTATATATTTTTAGGCAATCATTATTTGTGCCTAATAAATCTTGTTGAAATCGTCGTTATTGAAACAGCTATTGAAGCCTAAATTAACTCCATCTTATGGTAATATGTCTCGTGAAAAAATAAAAAGAACAAAAGGTTAGGAAGGGAGATTATTGTTGATACACTCTAATTTATTATGATCATTTTGACACTAAAATATATACTCTAGGGTCTAGACATTTGCTCTAGTTAACTGTGATTAGGCCCATCTAATTATTGAACCTTTTACATTTACTACACTCATAACCAACTCGAATGAAACCAGTTGCATTGTCAGAAACCAAAATTTAGAATGGGCTGTGAAAGTGGCAAGTTTCAAATTACCATTGGTCTGTGGCATCTTAACAGCTTACATATGTATGTACAAAAGCCCAGTTGTAAATGAATTGTAAATTTAATTCTTTGCTGGTTATTTATGCTAGTTGCACTAGGACAAATACCCTGTCTTACAGTGCTTAAAATTTGTTATGTAAAACAGAGATATACGCAAGCGTATTTTGTTCTCATTCTATATTGAATGACATAGTAGGGTAACAGCATCAGACATTGAATTATGACTGTCCAATACGAGGACATTCCCTAACTTCTCTGTATCTAAGCATAAGTTCATCCTCTTTAGGCCAAAAAATGGTGCAATTTTTGCATGAAATCTCTTTTTTTTTTTTTTTTTTTTTTCCTTTCCCTTTCTATGCTTGAATCTGTGTTTGCTGCAAGCGTCTTTTTTCCTTTGTTTTTCCTTGACTTTTGGCAAAGCGATGAAGGAGGTAGTAGAACAATCATAAAATGCCAGAATTAGATTCTTGGATCTCTCACCAATTTCTCTGCATCTACGGCTTCAAATTTTGAATTATAAAGTGTGCCGACAATATGTTGGACATATAGGGAGGTCACATTTAAGATAGAGGACATCTATAAAAAAAAAAACTTAGATCACTTACTTCTAATATTCTGACTGAAGCTCTCTTTGAAGTGTCTGCACAAAGAGAGATTTCTTGTGGGATTTAAATGGGTTTCCTTTAATAAAATGTGCCAATAATTGAAACATATTGTGAAAATATTGTCTTAGACAATGTGTGCTAAAATTTTGAAATTGCGGTTATGCAACATCAGCTGTAGTCCAGAGGATGGCATCATGTGTCAAGTACTATCAGATGAAATGATATTTATTGAATATTTCAGCAGGATTTAATCACTTCTTTCATACCTTTTTGGGATTTAGGGAAAGCTTGACATTTTTTGATCTAAAACCTAGAAGGTATATGTAGATTACAGACTCAATAAATCTGGCGACTAACTATTAGAAGATAATCCTAAAATATTCACCAAGTTTTCTTACCTGATCACATATTTCATAGGATAGGATATGGAACTGAAAAAAAATATTCTTAAAGGTTTTTAGTGTAAATTACTGAAAGTCAGTCCTTGTGGCACTATTGCATGTAATAAGGGAAATTGCATGGTGCTAATAGATAGTCTGGTTCAGTCATAATTTTCATCTTAACTTGTTGATTATTTTTTTTGGCAGGGTGTTCTTTTGTAGAGATTTTTCTATATATGGTTAAGATTCTTTTAGTACTACATGAATCTTCTAGATAATTGAAATCCTTAATGTAAAGCAGTTGCTTTGCAGGTTCTGAATGGCATCCTCGTATTCGAAATGAACAAAATCACTTCATCTACAATGACTTGCCACGGTTTATTATGGATTCCTATGAGGGATGCCGCGATCCTCCACGTTTGCACTTGCTTGACAAGTATGATTAACTTCTTCTTATAAAAGCTAAACTATTCTTGTCTCTGTGTTTTCCTTACTAGAATGACAAGAATATGACATACTGAAGTTTAGGGTTGATCCTAACTATTACATATATGAACCTTTTGCTTTGCCATTCAGATTTGATACTGGTGGCCCAGGATCTTGTTTAAAGAGATATTCAGATCCAACTTTCTTTAAAAAAGTGCCTTTTACCTCTGATGAAGCGACTGAAAAAACCCAAGCCAATAGGAAGGCTCGTAGAAGCAAGGTATGTGCTTTTATAATGAACTCAGTGACATTATTTAATGTTTATTAGAATCATCTATCTAAATAATGTACTCAAATTCATGTCAATCAAGTAATTTTCCTTCCTACCCTATAGTCATATTGCAAAAGAAATTTTCTTTAATATTTATAAGTTGCCTGTACACTGGATGAATTTGCTTTAAAATTTTCTCAATGGAATTATGTAATTGTTATGACGATGGACTTATATTAAGCAATGAAATTACCTCTGAAATTTATTTCATAAGGATGAGTACTAGGTTGCCATGCCATACATTTAGAACTTAGAATTGCCCAAACTAAATTTAAATGCTGCTGCTATGTGGAACTATATATTGATTAAAATGCTAAATGGACAGAAAAAAAGGTCATCACAACGGAACGGACAAGTATTGCGCAGTACATCAATATCCAATCGCAGTAGCAGGTAGCCTATCTACGTGCATACAATTGAATTAGGCATATCATCATTTCATTTTGATGAATTAACAAAGTTGTGTGGCATCTGACCATGCAGATTGCAGTTTGCTTCTCCTACTGTTAACCGGCAAACTTCTTCTTTGCATACTACCTCAGCAGTAGACATAATGTCAAATTCTGACATGGGAGACCGCTCAAATTCCTTTGATTCAAGAAGTGGTTTGCAGTTCACTTCTCATATTGTCAATGGGCGGACTTCTCCTCAAACTGCCTCTACAGTTGACACAACTTTGGACCCTGGAGACCATGCAAATTCTTATGATTCAAGAACTGCTTCAGGATATGTTGAATGTGTTTTCCATCCAAGTTGTTCTGTGCAACCTGAACAACAGGAATCGTCATCTTCTAGGTTGATGCAGCCTAATGATACCCTTGATTCAGTTTTCCCTGAGGAGGAAACTAAGGCTATAGTTGATAACTTTCCACAAAGTTTGTTACAAGAGCAAATTGCCTCTGGTTCTTGTGTTACCTGGGATGAAAAGTCAGAGATAGTGGAGCCTAAAGGTCACCAAAGTGATAGGGATGAAGCTCCAGAGACGCTCTTGTCAAATTCTGACACAGATACACATGAAGGGAGAGGAGTTGACCTTAGAAATGTTGATCAAATGGATACACATGAAGGGAGAGGAATAAACCTTAGAAATGTTGATCAAATTGATACACATGAAGGGATTCAAGTAAACCTTAGAAATGTTGATCAGATGGATACACATGAAGGGAGCGGAGTAAACCTTAGAAATGTTGATCAGATGGATACACATGAAGGGAGAGGAGTTAACCTTAGAAATGTTGATCAAAAGGATAAACATGAAGGGAGAGGAGTTACCCTTAGAATTGTTGATCAAATGAATACACATGAAGGGAGAGGAGTTAACCTTAGAAATGTTGATCAAATGGATAAACTTGAAGGGAGAGGAGTTGACCTTAGAATTGTTGATCAAATGAATACACATGAAGGGAGAGGAGTTGACCTTAGAAATGTTGATCAAATGGATATACATGAAGGGAGGGGAGTTGACCTTAGGAATGTTGATCAAATGGATACACATGAAGGGAGAGGAGTTGACCTTAGAAATGATGATCAAATGGATACACATGAAGGGAGAGGAGTTGACCTTACAAATGTTGATCAAATGGATACTCATGAAGGGAGAGGAGTTGACCTTACAAATGTTGATCAAGTGGATACACATGAAGGGAGAGGGGTTAACCTTAGAAATGTTGATCAAATGAATACATGGGAAGGGAGCGCAGTTAACCTTAGAAATGTTGATCAAATATATACAACTGAAGGGAGAGGAGTTAACCTAAGAAATGTTGATCAAATGGATACACATGATGGGAGAGGAGTTAACCTTAGAAATGATGATCACATGGATGGCCTGCATGAACATGAAAACAGTCTTGAGTTGATGTCTGGCATGAATCAAATTGATGACATTGAAAGCGAAACAGATAATTACATGGATGCACTCAACACTATTGAATCAGAATCTGAAAATGATATTGACTGTCAAACAAAAAGGGAAGTTGAGCTGTATAACTCCGATAGTGATGATGAAGGAATAGATGTAATCCATGAGCTTCCTGTGAATAATTCAGATCATAATCCTCCAGAATTGGAATCTCATACTGCATCCTACATTTCCTTGAATGAAGGAATGCTGTCAAACATACCCAACTCAGATTCCCCAGAGAGTTTTGTGCATGAACAGATTCCTCAAATGGCTAAAATATCTCCTAATTTAGACCATTCAGTAGACAATGATTCCAGTGAAAGCTCTGATATTCTTGATGATTCCAATTCAGTATCTGTTAGTGGTCCAATATCCTCTGCCTCTGAAATTTCTGATTTCAGGGATCCATCGAGGGGTAAGATCATAAGCGGATTTTGCAAGTCTCAAGAAACTCCTGCTGACATTTCTGGTGTTCATTCAAATACTTTCTGGACTAATGGTGGCTTGTTAGGACTTGAACCGTCAAAACCTCCTGATTTCACCATGCAGAATGCTATGAAACAGGATTCAGTGAACAGAAGTAAAGATGAAACCGTTTGCCCGTCAGCACATGGTTTTATGCTCAGAGGTGATGAGCATGAAGCAAAACAAGATACATTGGCCAAGAAAGCTGGAGTCATTGAAAAGGATCCAAGTTATGTATGCCCCACATCATGCCAAGATGATGGTGTCTCCACCAAGAAGACAGATTCAGGATTTTCACCAGTTGATTCGGATTCCAAGTGTGAAGTTAGTGTAATGGCACCTAAAACCGTGATTCCAGTAGCACCAGATATCAAATCCAGTTATGCTGAAGGCAATCAGGAAAATGATGAAAACTCATCTCTAGTGTTCGGACTCAGCCGGAGGCTACTAGCAAATGGTTTGTATAAAAAAGTTTCACTTGTTCGTCATGACAATCCTGAACCTGTTAGTTCTGTGGATGCTGTTGGATTGGAGCAATGTAGTGGGCAGCATAGAGTTGTGAATCAAACAATTCCTGAGACAACTATTGAAGAGCAGCTTGGACGTGGGTCTCCTGTAGATTCACTTACTTCTTCACCACCTCTTGAACATATGAAAATATCTTTCCATCCCCTAAATGGCTATGAGACGTCCAAACTAAAACTGAAATTTCCTGATGGGAACCAACGCTTTGAAGGCATGAGAGACATGTTTCCATCATTTCAGTTGGTCCCTGAGCCTGATATTCCTCTGAATGACTTTGTTTCTGAGTCTGATGATGACACATTTTGTAGATCATCTCCTTCTAAGTCTGATGATTGTCTTAGCCATCACTCTGAGTCAAATTCTGAGCAGTGGGAATCTGGTGAGACTCCTGAAATCAACAATCTTGAACTGTATGATGCCTTATGCAGAATCTCATCGGGAGAATCTATGTCAAGCTCTATGGAGTTTGTGGGGACAGCGAATAATGGCGTCCACATTGATGGTGGAAACAAAAGTGCAGACACCAGAAATGGTGTGGAACCTTCTCTGTCTGGTCCTTTCCTTGATCTTCCCAATTTTGATACTGTGAATCCTGTTCTTCTGCAAAAAACAAAAGACGATCCTAATCTCCTCAAGTTGGAATATCCTGGACAGCCTACCCCACAACCTCCACCTCTGCCTCCTGTACAATGGCGGATGTCCCAACCCCATGTGGATGTGACAGAAGACAAAGAAGACAATCTAAATGAAGCTCTTAAATCTGCATTTGATCTGAAACTTTTGGGATCTGCCATGTTTCAGCAACCTAAGCCAGCCCCAGCGAAGCAACAAGATACTAACAAGGAGGCCAATATTGTAGACAAAGAGAGCAGCAGGTACCATAGTGGTGTAATTCACTTATTGTTCTTTAATTAGTAATTTTAGTATTTAATAAAAAATGTGAATTGCCTCATAGAAGTCATAAAATTGTATTTGGCAGCAGGACCAGCAGAAGTTGAATGGGCAAAAAGAAGCTAATCAAGCTGTGAATGGTACGGAAATGGATGAAAGGGGAGATTTCCTACAACAAATAAGATCGAAAGTAAGTAGCCACTCTCTTTTGTACTTTGGCTGCTTTTCAAATTCCTGGTGAATGTGAAAGCTACCTATATATGGGACTGGTTTGGATTGAATGTGAAATGTGTAAAAGATCAGAGGTCATACAAGTTAAATAACGTGGGCTTTCTTAAAGAGTGAGAATTTTTTATTGTGACAGTTAGCTGCCTCATACTCTTGAGTTAACCTCATTTGAAGATGATTGAGTTCTAGCACATAAGTTCTGGCATGAATTTAGATTACAAAGAAAGCTCCTTTGATCCTTATTGATAAAATTTGTTTCTTATCTAGGAAAAGAAAAGGCAAAAGCAAAAATAAAACAAAATTCTGTATTTGGATTACTGGATGGTTCTAAACATATCATTGTGAAAACTAATGTGCAAGCTTGGCTTATATCATATTAATAAATATCCCGTTTTCAAGTCAGGAGAAAAAGAAGAAAAAAAGAAAAAGAAAGGGGGGGTGTTGTTGGGGGGGGGGGGGGGGGGGGTGGATATTATAATGTACATACCAAATGCCAGGACTAATTCTGGGGTCTATAGGCTTGAGTTAATGTGTACTTTGAGCATGTCTATGTCTGTCTGTGATTGTAGATATCTTAATATGGTAATTGGTTATGTTGTAATAAACTAGTGTCTTGATCAGTACTTCCAGTTATGCATCATTTTTCTGAAGTTATACGTCCATTCTTGTATGATTTTGCTAGATAGATTTTCTATACAATAAAATGGAGTTAACTCTAGCTACTTGTGCTGTTTCTATATTATACCAGTCTTTTAACCTGAGACGCACGGTGACCGCAAAGCCAATTAATGCGCCAGGGCCAACCAATGTCAAAGTCACTGCAATCTTGGAGAAAGCAAGTGCAATTCGCCAGGTTCCAATTTCTTACTCCCCTTACTCTTCTTTTTCCTTTATATGTTCATTCTCTTGTCATGTATGAAACTCACAGTGGAGAAATTTATCAGGCTGTTGGGAGTGATGATGGGGATGATGATGATACTTGGAGTGATGCTTGATTTATTCCTTTCAGGACGTGGTAGGGTCCATGATAAGCAATTTTCTTGTAACTGTGAGTTTAAAAAGTTGGGTAAAGCTGCATTATATATATGTGAATAATTCTAGTTTCTTTTTGTAATTAATTGTAGGGCTTCTTTGTATCTTATTGTGATCATTTAATTGATTCCTTGTTAAGTCAGTGTTGTAAACAATTTGATAAACTCTCAGTCTGAGCACAATGTAATCTACATATTTGAAGCAAAAGTGATATGCAAGGCCTGAAAATATGATGGTTCCATTGGTTTTATTTTATTTTTTATTTTTATTTTTATTTTATTTTTATTATTTTTTTGTGTTGTTGATCAATTTTCTTAGCATTTTTTTGATGAATTACATCTTAACCTTTTAATCATATACTGTCTGAGTGAAAGGATAAAAAGGTGGATTAGGAAGGAATAGGCATAGAAGTAACTTGCATTAATACTTGTAAGCTTTTAACTGGTTGTCTTGGCCAATAGTTTCAAAATAGAAATCTTGAAACGATAAGTTTAGTCACCAAAAAAATAAATAAATAAATAAAATAAATAAATCACAACTGTCAATATGGCAAGTTGTTATTTGTAAAAGTAAAAAAGTGATGTTAGTCATGAGTCTAAATAAAAATCAGTAAAAATTTGTCAATTTTATTGTTGTGAAAATTGTTTTGCCTATAACGTTACTTATTTTGAAATGGATTTCCTTTGCGCTATATTCCTATCAATAGTTTCAAAATTGATGTATTTTAAAAATGGTTATTAGATTTGTAATTTTGACCCAAATAATTCTAATAGAGATAAAAGTTGTACATAATAGTTAGCCTAGGAGATTAAGAGCATCTCTAATAGATTAGCTAAATCTATTTTTTGGAGAACAAACCCCAAAAATTAGCTCTAACAGATTCTCCAAATGCAAAATTTTTTCAAAAGTTTTTTTGAAGTTGTTACAGTGCTTTTCTAGATGCATCTCTAATAGATTAGCTAAATCTATTTTTTGGAGAACAAACCCCAAAAATCAGCTCTAACAGATTCTCCAAATACAAAATTTTTTCAAAAGTTTTTTTGAAGTTGTAACAGTGCTTTTCTAGATATAGAAAACACTGTAGCAACTCCAAATGAATTTTTCTACTAAAAAAAAATCGTACAACTCAATAAAAAACAATTCTCTCTCTCTTCTCACAACGGCTACAAATAGAACAATCTTTTCTCTTAAACATCTCTAAACTCAAAAACACAATCTTAAAATTAATAAAATCATAACAATAAAAGAAAAAAAAAAAAAGATAGAGAGCTAGCAACGGTGGAGCAAGCAAGATTCTGCGCCTGCTTGTGTCCTTCGATCAACGATGGAGCAAGCAAGATATCTCTTGCTTGTTCTTTCTCTGTTTCTTATCACATAGAGAGCTAGAGAATGTTCTAGAATCAAGTAGAAAAAGAAAAAGAAAGGAGCTAGAGTGGGTATACGTGTGTGGTGGAGAAAAAACAAGAGAAAAAAAAAAAGTGTATGGATGAAATTGAAAGGAAAAATAATATAAAGAATAAGAAATGACAATTAAGAAATGCTACTATAATATTTTCATAATAAATTTTAAGTAACAGATTGTTATTAGCTAATATTGGTGAGTAAAAAAATAATTTCAACGGTGGGTTTAAATTAAAACTAGTTACAACTTTCCACATAAGATTTTGTTGTGATCCTTGTAAAAGTATTGCGAAAAATGTTGTGAATATAACACTTTTCATTGAAAAATATAGTTATTGGGAATGAACATATGAAGAATAAATGATGATTAAAAAAAATAATGAATGAATAAAGAAATAATATTTAAATTAGATGAAGAAAATGATAGAGAATTTGTTAGAAAGTGTATTTGAAAAAGTAAGTAGGTAAAAGATAAATGTTACTATTCACTGTCCAAACAATACAAAAATTTAGATAAGCTGTTGGAGATGCTCTTAGAAAGCTTATCAAAATGCTTTAATAATAACGTAGGATAAGAACGTTAGAGAAACTTTTGAGAATCTTTCAAGATGAGGGCAACATTTACGGTAGTGAGTAATGTCTTTGTATGCAATATGACCAAGTTTTGTGTTACGATTGTGAGTTGCTATTTAACCAAAATCAGGGGAATGTGAGTATTATTAATGAATTATAAACAGTAATCACTGTGGCGAAGGAAAGAGGACAAAAATAAATAATTTAAAAAAAAAAAAAAAGAAGATTAACACAAATGAAATAGTATATTATTTGCAACTTGAATGGTATGCTGCTTACCAACCGGACTAAAAACCTAAAGCGTTGAACATCTAATTGAAGAATATAAAAAGCATATATTTCCAGCTGTCTTAAGTGAGGTACTGGACAATTTTTATTGTGTCTCTTTTGTTTGTTTGCTAATTGCTACTAGAAGTCAGAAATAGAATGGGTCAGCAATGTTTCTATGGGAGAAGATTGAAGCGGAAGCGACGCGTTGGTTTGCGTTTGCCAGGAACCTACCATAATTCTAGTCCTATGAATTATTCAGCTCTGAACCAAGCTTCTTCACTCAGGCTTTTATATTTATTTATTTCTTTTTAATCTCCCATAGGGACACTCAGGCCATTTCAATTATAGAATAATAACCAAAAAAATTATCCTACATTTAATCAACTTATATATTCTCTTCCATCGGATATGAATGAATTCACTTCTAGCCTAAGTAATACAACATTAAAACACTAATATTACTATTTTTGTATGTTTTCTAATAAGTATTATTGTTTACTAAAAAAAAAAATGTTTATCCCATATTGATTGTGTTTATCTAGTATCCGCTGTTTATAACTTTTTTTTTAGAATACGCTGTTTATAACTTCAGTTTACAAATAATCAACTTATATATTATCTTCCATCGGATATGAATGAATTCACTTCTAGGTAATACAATATTAAAACACTCATATTACTATTTTTGTATGTGTTCTAATAAGTATTACTGTTTACTAGAAAAAAAAAATGTTTATCCCATATTGATTGTACATATCTAGTATCCATTGTTTCTAACCTTAGTCTACAATTACAAAGATTAAACCCTTTTGTAGTTATACTCTAGTTATGTAATGTATTATAAACCCGGTTTAAAACACTAATATTATTATTTTCATGTGTTCTAAGTCTACAACCACAAAAAGGCATAACCTTTGTACGTAGTTGTACTCTGGTTATGTAATATATTATAAATCCGGTTTAAAACACTAATATTACTATTTTCATGTGTTCTAAGTCTACAACTACAAAAATGCATAACCTTTGTAGTTATACTCTGGTTATGTAATGTATTATAAACCCAGTTTAAAACACTAAAATTACTATTTTCGTGTGTGTTCTAATAAGTATTACAGTTTACTCAACAAAAATAAAAGATGTTTATCCCACATTAGTTGTGTGTGTTTAGTCATTAGTGTCCGTTGTTTATAACTTCAGTCTACAACTACAAAGTTTAAGTCCTTTTGTAGTTGTACTTTGGTTATGCAATATATTATAAACCCGATTTAAAACACTAATATTACTATTTTCTTGTGTGTTTTAATAGGTATTACTGTTTACTTAAAAAAAAAAAAAAAGTAATACAACTATTAAAGTATGGCTTAAAAAAAATACAAAAAATTCTTAATACTCATACAATTGAAAAATTAATGTAGGTCTTCCACCTTTTAGGCAAAGTTTTGAATTTTGTTCCGTCTCGGCCAAAATTCCGGCTTGTATCAACTTGTATGGGTCATTTCGACATTTTAGGCTGAACATGCATTCCTGATTGAAATTTTTTTATGGATCTTTTGTAATTTTTTAAAAATAGAAACTTACTTTTATGGTATGTTATGAACCTTTGATTTGTTAATTATGCATGAGGTTTTTTGAACTTTGTTATTTATTTATTTTATATTATATCTTCATGAATTTATGTTTGTTAATTAGATGGCATGAACTGTAAAGTATGAAATATATATATATATATATAGAATAGATTTGTTGAAATTAAAAACACTTAACGCTCACGATGATGACATTTGTACTTATATATACATTTTATAATATATACTTATAGTTTTATTTTCTTTTATGACAGTGTAATTTTTGCCTTTTCGATATTTCTAACATGCTAAAGGAACCGATGTTTGAAGGTATATTTGAGTGAACGAACGTTGCATTCCTGAGGGTTCAATATTGACCCCAACCAAACCATGCTTGTTATTCAGCAAAAAAAAAAACCATGCTTGCCCCCACTTTGAATGGTAGGCTACCTTGAATTATCCGCCAAACCTTAATTAAAAAGATGATGTTAAGTTGGGATGTCAATGTTTAGCTCAACCCACGAACCCGACACAGATTTTTGTATGTTAGGGTTGGGTTTTAGCAGGTTAGGGTCATAAATGGGTTAAACTGAACGTGACACGATAAGAAATGTGTTATAAGTGGATCAACTCACGTGACTCATAATAGACACGTTTGATACCCCAATTTATTCGTGTTAACTTGAAATGACACATATAACATAACTAGTTTAACTCATATAACAAATAAATATTCATTTTATTTTAGATTTGTCAAATAACTTTTATATCTAATCTCTATTTTAAACTTAAAAAAAAAAATTGAGTAATTACAAAAACTTACAAAGGATATAATTAGAAATTGAAATGGGTTGAAGATTTGAAGTGTATGCACTACTTTTGGGATGTAAAAAAAATTATTTCTAAATGGATGTTATTTTTAATATTAAGCAGGTTGAAATGAATTGTGTTACATTCGCGTTAACCAATACAACTCGTTTATCAAGTGTGTTTTGTGGGTTATGTTAGGTCAAACCGCCTTATTAACAGGTCAGATTAGGGTTGAAGGATCATGACACGATAATTAAATAGGTCATGTTCAGGTTTAGTCATTTAATCAAATACCCCTATCTCGACATGACATGAACCCGATACGTTAACTCGAATTGACACCCCTAATATTAATGGGTATTAGTAATGCTCCTATTACAAGAAAATATTCTATTCATAAATTAAAGAAACTCACATTTGATTTTCATATCATTTTTTTGGGAACGCGGTGTCTTCCTTTTTAGATTTCTTGAATTCCCTCTGTTGTTGTTACTTTTGTTAGGTAAATAGTGGCCTTTGACTTTTTGGCTTATAATTTAGGTAGTTAGACCGCTCTTTGCACGTGGAATGAACTCATAGACATTTCTTATCTTTCCGCTGAGGGGTTTTCTTTCCAAGTTCCAAATATTGCATTGGTCCATTCTCTTCCTCTTCGTTTTATTATAATCCTTATTTATCAATAATAATAAAAAATCTCAGGGACAAATTATTTATGTTTGATCCAAATTCTTGCTTGTTTCAAAGAAATTTGATGTTTGAATGATGACTTAGGTCGAATTCTATTATTATTACTTTAATCTGATTTTACTTTGAGCTGATCGAACATAAACCAACTCAAATTTTATACAATATTTGTGAACCAAAGTTTAAGAGTACTGTTTCATGTGACTTGATGGAATGTTTCGACCAACCTATAGAAGGAGATTGATGTGACAAATCGCAAAATCTGCGTGGTCCATTTTCTAGGCTTCTAAACTAAAACTAAATGGACAAATAAAGTATGTCTAGTTGGGCCCCTATTTTGTAACTTCACTGGACTTTCATATGTCAAGAGGGAATTAAAGTTTAGAGTATATGTGTTTATCACCCAAAAAAAAAAAAAAAGTTGGGAGTCTCTGTAATTCAACAAAGAGAAGAATAAAGTAAAATTTTCCCCCCTTTTATGCCTTCTTTTTATTTAAAAATTATATAGCTTTGCGTCGAATCTGGAATTATTTTCTTCCTCTCCCTTTCTTTAGTATTGTGGCAAAACTTTTTAATATGAACCTTTCACATGGAAAGTGACATGTAGAACCCGGAATCACTCTTTTTTGACACTAGGGGCTCCAAACCTTTTTATATTGAAACATTTCACATACGAAGTAAAAAAAAAAAAAAACATAAAGTTATAGTTTCTTTATGTTGCTTTTGTTCTTGGCTAATGTATGCTGTATGTGTTAGGACCGTGTTAATCATTTTTAATAAAATGTTACATGTGACAATCTACTGTATGCACAATTGATGTGTTAAATACATGGATGAAAGAAAAATTCTAGGATCACAACCAATTCTATATTCATTTTCACAATTATTTGATATGGTTGACTGTGAGTGGTAGAAAAAAAAATGTAATGAATTTATATGAAAGTGATAATCAACCAATCACAGTTTGTCACATAGAATAGATGTGAAAATGGATGTGAAAATGGATGTGAAATTAGTTGTGTGACATGTAACATGACAATTTAGTTGTTCATGAATCTATAAATTATGAATTGATTTTATCTCCACTACAAGCATGTTTTAATTAGATTGCATTTTGGCTGTGATAGTCTTCTAGGGTTTGGTAGAAAAAACATATTTTAGTAATATATTAAAAGTTGGGTCCTCCACGTTGTAATTGTGTCAAATGTCTTAACATAAGTCTTGCTGTACTTCTATTATGCGTGACTCACTAATATTTAATATTATTCTTTAAGTAAAATTCAATTACCAAAATTTTATTTCAATTAAAAATTTTAAGTAATTTAGAAAAAAAGAAGGATTCATTATTAATTTAAATTATTTTAAGCATCTATCATATTTTATTTTGATAAAAACTTGATCTTATACTTGATGTGCATAATTACATCACATTACTTTTAATGTCTTTCATTACATAATATAATTTTTAATTAGTGGAGTATCTCACATGCATAAAATTGCAAGCAGAAATTAAAAAACGTGCCAACCCTTCTCAATTATATTCCTATCCGATTTTAAGCTGGCATTGCGAAACTTTCACCTCACACGTTAATTTTAAGAAAAGTAATCAAATTCAAATGAGAGAAAGAAGACTTTTCCTACGTGATTTTTATAAAAGCAACTTGCCGATGAAGAACCATTAGAGCAAGCAACATGCATCTTAATCTTTCCAACTCCACCCAAATTTTTATTTATAATAAACAAAAAAATATCCAAAGAATATGATAAGGGCACTTCTGTTTTTTCAAACAGGAATGGATAACTACGTAGACCATAATAAAAACTTTCGTCTCTTTCTCTCCCAGTGGCATTTTTTTATTATATATATTAATTTATTTGTTTGGTCAGAAAGCAATAATAGGCTTTATAACATGTATCAAGTGTCCCTTTGTCCAAGCCAAAATAATAATAATAATAATTTATGTTTTTTTGGATGGATTTTTTTTAACTTACATATTATTTACTTATATCTAGAAAATTTGAGATTCTAAAAAACTGTAAATAAAATAAATTAGCTATAAGCTTCTTTTTTTTTTTTTTTTTTTTTAAGATATTGACAAACACACTATAATATATGGCCATGTTTTTGTTTATGTTTGTAAACAAGTGCATGTTTTTTTTTTTTATTTTGGGGTGTTTTCTGTTTTTGCTTTAATGAACAAGTGCATGTTACAATTGCAAGATTTGCAACTTGCATGAACCAAGAAGAACAAATTGAAACACCCAAATTGGATCCAGAGTACCAAGAGATTAGGTGCCCCATTTATAAAAATGGAGGCATTGATATCATTATGTTCCTTTAAGTATTCTTTTTAATTTTTAAACTAAAAAGAGACTTCTAAAGCATCTGCGTCTCTTTCCAAGCAAAAGAAACGAAAATGCTTCTTTGTCTGCATTATAAAATTGGGAAAAAACTGTTGAAAATGAGGTACTTTTGCATTAATCAAATAAAGATTCTTACATTAAAGAAATCCCATCTCAATCAGCTTTTTCCATAACATTTGCAAAGTAAAAGCAACCCGGACCACAATAAGGCCCACAACAACCCTACAATATTAAGTACTGAAAAGGGAACAACAAAGTTAATCATCAAATCCATTGAAACCTGAAAAGATGGCTTTGAAGCAAAAAAGGAACAGTAATACCATTAGGGGCATCCAACTTTATGGATATCAATTTCTCAAAAAAAAGATAAAAAATAAAAACTTTATGGATATCAAGCTTAATTTGCCTGAAATATTGCACATTATAAACCTGATTAGTGACCCAGTTAGATCTTTTATATATCTAATTATAAACTTAGCTAACAACAACTTGTTAAGGTGGTAAGTTGTAATTCAAGCAACATCATTTTCACTTGAATCTATTATTTAATGTACTTTTATTATGTACAAATCATAACATGTCACGTGTTGTGAAAACTTTTAATTCTTATTGATATGTATAATTGATGAGTCACCTACTAGGGGGCAAAATATCTCACTGGTGGAATCTGATTAGACGAAAACAAATCAAAGCATATTAGAATAGTTTGTGTTTTGTATACCCTAATCTTTCTTCCCCGTTTATTAATTAAGCTGTAAAGTGTCGGCTGAGATTTTTTTTGGGGCTAATAAGTGTCAAGTGAGATTAATTAACAATTCTTTATGTTACTACCACTGTACCATATGCTATCATTTACTCGCAAACATGGTCATGAACAAATAAATTATAGTGTGTTGCATAACGTTGAAGTTACTAGTTAGCATATTGCAATGTAAACAAAAAACAAAACAAAACAAAAAAAATCAGCACTGCACACACCGCTCTATCCATAACTCCAAGACCTTGGCGAAGATTGAACATTGATCGTATAAGTATTATATATTGAAGGGCAGTGTCAATTACCCACACACGTCCGTACACACAGGTGATTTTAAGTTAATATTGTGAATTGAAAACACGATTTTAAACTAAGTTCAAATCCACCTATGTGTAAGTGCAAAAATGACATGTGTAACAAGTTTTACCGTTTATATAAAGACTTAAAAGATATATAAAAATAAAAAAAAAATTTAAAGACACACCAAATTTCACGGAAAATTAATATGTCAATGTTATGACTTATGACTTATGCCAACTAATAGACCTTGTGGGAAAGTGATGATACTCTTTACGGTAAAGTTGACAACACAAATAAATTATAAATGTGAAATTAATGAGTGTGTCCTTTTTTATTTTTTGGTTAAATAAGTGTGTCCTTGATGAGGTTGTTACAAAGATATTATCATAGGCGATATTAGCTCCACATACATCCGTATCCGTATATGCCTAATTATTCTATGTTGGAAGGAAAATATAGCCAGCAAACTCCGTTCGTTGTTTGGCTTCTGAGGTGTCAAAGCAATCCATCAAAAGTAAATGACAAATTGCATGGAGATTTTTCAAAGCAAATATGAAAAAGCTTTAAGCTTTATCTCTTTTTTTTCTTCCATCACTTTTTTATGTTGTTGGAATATGGTACTTTTTTCTTTCTTGCTTTTCTATGTGAATATGGCACTTCATTATACACAAACTTTATCTCTTTAATCTTTATGCTATCTATCACCTTTGACACATTGTACGCAACCTACCTGGATTGGGACCCACATTTAGACTTTTCAACACTGCAAGATGATGACGTGCAGTAATGATGTGTACAAAAAGCTCATCCTCAGCTTTTCTTACTCTTTCTTTCCCCCTCTTCTCTCTATTCCTACAGGCCTTTTTGGCGGCTGTCACATTCATTTTTATGTAACAGTTTTCTTTAACTTTTTTCAAGCACTTTTTTTTTTCTTCTCCCTTCTTTTGTTTTCTCACTGAGTCCTCTATATATATAATCACTTCTCTAACCTCTCACCTTATAACCACCAAACTTCTCTATTTTTGTGTCAATTTAGTCTTGCCCATCTCTCTCTTTTTTACACCAAACTCTCTCTCTCTCTTTTATCTCTGTAATCTGTATTGTTTTATTCCAAATTAAACACGAAACACCCCACTTTCATTCATGGCTAATGTCCAAGGAGGCCAAGAAGGTGTCCCGGGAATCAAGCTTTTTGGGACAACAATAACGTTGCAAAATAGACAAGTAAAGGAAGAACAAAAGGGTTGTTCCGATCAAAGACTACTGTTGGAGAATAAGAGACCAGACAAGATCATACCGTGCCCAAGGTGCAAGAGCATGGAGACCAAATTTTGTTACTTCAATAATTACAACGTTAACCAGCCTAGGCATTTCTGCAAGGGCTGCCAGAGGTACTGGACTGCCGGTGGGGCCTCCGGAACGTGCCGGTCGGGGCCGGCCGACGTAAAACCAAGCCGCCCTGCCGCGGCCTAGGGCTAGCCGGGTTCTCTGAGGGTTGCTTGTATGATGTTGCTTCTGGGTTGCACCAATTTGATGATTTGGATGATGTGGTGGAAGAGTGGCATATGGTCACCACACAACAAGGCGGTGTCCACCAAGTTTTCCCCGTCAAGCGGCGGAGGATTAATGCCTCAGGTGGTCAAACGTGCACTTAAATCTTCTATTATTGGTTTTTTTTTTTTTTTTTTTTTTTGTTTTAATAATCTCAACTTGATCCAGATGATGTAGTTTTTGATAGAGCCAAATGATGAATGTACAGCCTGGTTTAGTCTAATGAGATTAAATATGTACTTAAATACACATAAATAAAATTATTAGAATTAATTATGTACCTGTTGATGATGATAGATTTTAATTAGATATGGTACAACGTGACAATCAATGATTACTCTTTTTTTTTTTTCTCCATTCAAAAAGAATACTAATAGCTAGGAGGAACGAAACTACGCTATTGACTTCGTGGTCTTGGCCGCCAAGAAAAAGTATAAATTGGGTTCTTGATCTTTATATTATAGATGAGGTGACTAATTTGATTTATTTTTTAAATTCTTATTATACAGCTCTTGCAAAACTATATGCATATCAAATATGACATGCTTAAATCCAAATTTGTATTTCATTTATATCCTTAACTGGTAGTTTTACCAAGTGATCATTGAATTACATGCCATATTTGTTGATGGACCAAAAAAAATAATTATAATCAATAGTCATAAGGCTATGGTCCAAATTTGTGAAATTTAAGGGGGACACAAAATTAATCAATGGATGCAATAATTGATCTTGTAAACGTGCAAATTGGATGGATAAGATGGCTGCATGAACATCAAAATTAAAGTTGGGCCATGGTCTCATGGATTACTTGTTATAGCGAAAACATAAAAGCATTTCATTCAAAAATTCACTGTCCTTTCGTATATATTCATATATATTGTTTATAGAGTGGGACTTGGTTCACTTAATTTGCACGAAGTTTCTGATGTACGTATTATTGTATTGTAATTTTTTTTTCCCCCTACTTTAACAGATAAGTAAATAAGACTTACAACTATTACCTTAAAGACTAAGTTAATCTCAAAAAAGAATACCCTAATCTTCAAAATAATGTAAATATTTAGTTAACTTTAATGTAAATAATGTAAGTTGGGCGCCACATTGTGTATCTTTTGATTCTTTTCTATTGGTTGTATCTATCCAATTCAAGCTGAGGATATAAATGAAATGAAATCTTGTCGTTCTTGAGAAAAATAAAATAAAAAGCAGGGTTCCGCCTTAATTGTTGCATGGACTGAAGGAAGCCCGTGCAACGTGGTATAAATAAATATAATGCTATTTTTTTACTCTGTGTTGTCACAATTGGTTCATAGTATATTATTTAACCTTTTTTATTATATAGAATTACAGTTGTCAGTTTTGTATTTTATATTTAAAATCAAAGATAAAAAGTACACTATAAATTGTACCAAAAAAATTTATAAAGATAATTTTTTTATACATATGAAAATGATTTTATTGTATAATATGCTCAACAACTAATTAAAGTTCTGTTGATGTAATGTTTAGTTACTCATAATTCGTAATGTATGGTTGATTGATTGTCACCAACATTCTCAAACAATGAGTACATGCCAGTTGTGGGAACAAAAATTTCACCATCCTTGTGTTGATGGCTACTTTGATATATTTCCTTAATTAGCTATATTCCATTGTGATTTTTGATTTTTTTTTACAAAAAAAAGGTTTTTATTTTATTATTACTGAAGCGAATGTCAAAGATATATATCTTTCCATAAATTGTTCTTGAAGGAAGACTTGCTTAGTGATAAATAGGATTACTTCTTTCTTTTTTAATGTCATAAATAGGATTGCTTTATTGTGCAAGCGACCGAAGTCATTATAGAAGGACCACTTACTTAAGAAATAAGCAATGTTTGGTGAACCGGAAAAAAAAATATAAGAAATAAAAAGGGAAGATGAAGATAAAATTTACCTAGTAAACTCAAATTAATCTTCTTGTTTAATAAATAAGGAAAGGCAAAGCAATAACCATGTGTTGGAAAGTACAATTGTTTTCCCCTCCCTCGGTCCCATATTAAATGACAGTTTATGGATGACAAATTTTAAATGAAACAAAATAAAATAATAGGTTTTGTAAAATGCCAAAAATCAAGTGAGGGAAAGATTGCAAATGAACCGGTATGCTAGTTTTGTTCATTTGTTTAAAAAGATAATTCACATCAACAATGCTAAAACTCGAAATTGTCTATTTTAGCCGCACAAACGTACACATAAAAAATAAATAAATAATAAAAGAAACTTACATCCAAATTGTCAAAACTAAATTTTTTTTAGCAAGTTGCTACTAGTAGCAACTTGCTATTTCATTTTATTATTTTTTATTCATTCTCTTTCTCATAGTGTAATGAATTTTTATTGTGTTGTTTATATTATTTTATTAAGTTATTTATATTATTTTAATGAGTTGTATAAATATGGAATGAGATGTATGGTGTATTGTTAAGTGATATGTTAAAATAGATAAAATATTTTTTGAAGTGCTAAAAGCTAAATTTGTTAGCAAGTTAGATATGAGTGCTCTAAATAAGTCAAACTTAAACTCAAGGTTAGGCTTGGCTATTAAATAAGCCAACTTCAAGTATAATAATGTATTTATGAACAAGCTCATAAACATGAGACTTGATTTTAAAATATATAATATTATATAATATTTTTATATTTATACTTTAAAAAAAATACTTATTACACCCAGATTGGATGATATTAACCTGATTTAAGATCCGGGTCATTGGATCATTGGTTCAATTAATGGATTACCAGTTGAACCACAAGATTAAATAAGAAATAATAAATAAATGAATAAATAAATAAAAAATAAGTTTGAGAAATTATAAAATAAATATGTAAATTGAATAAAAAAAGTTCCTAAATTACTAAGTAAAATTAAGTCTAGAAACCAAGCCACCTAAAATAATTAAAACTCAAGGTTTCTCAAGTAACAACACTAAAAAAATATAAAATAAAAGGATGTCATAAAATTTTAACCAAGTCTTTACTAAATAAAATCTTATTATTTTAGGAATAAAAGCATATCTTAAACTCTAAAGTCACGCTTTATGCATATTGCATATCTCCCTATTTATATAATCCCATGGATTACAATTTGAGCTAAAGCTTGAAACTCTATCTTTTTTGAAAAGTCCAGAATCAACCTCAATATAAAATCTATTATTTTCATTACACTCCAACTTTAGAAAATGGTACTAAAATTAATGAGCCTATAACAGTAATTTTGTTCAAAATTACAAAATTAACTAGGTCAAAACAACCTGCCCCAGTTGCATGGGTTGCAAAAAATTGTTGCGTTTTACTAGTTCAATTGCATTAGTGGTCTAATTAAACAACTAAACCGCCTTATGTGTCCTTGTTCACTAGGTTACCAATCTGATTGGCTGGGAAAAATTGGTTTAATAACTAGGATTGATGTATAAATTCATTGATTTGTGAGCCGATCTACTTTGATTCAAGACAAAGTTTATATATTTTTATATGTATACTTGTCCAAAATATACTTATAGGCTTATAGCAACTTGAGATTGCAATGTATAATTATGTAAATTGGTTCATATGATCATATTATTTTTTGTAGTTTATCGATAACATAAACAAACCATTCATAGTAAAAATTTATAAATTTGTAAAGAGGTAAAAAAATTTAGTCATAGTTTTATTATATATGGGAAAGGAAAAGGTTTAGCTTTAAACCGGTTTGAAGCTAAACTATTTCCAACCTACTATGTGACGATTAAAGAGACAATTCATGTATAATTTTAGTTACAATAATTTTTTAATGAGACGTGACTTTTTTAAATACTATGGATAATCTTATAAATAACATGTAATGGGTTATAGGAGATAGCTCTGAAATGGTTTACAGCAAAACTTTGTTCTTTGGGAAAAGAATGAATTTATCAAGTAGCTCAAGTTTTCTCAATAAGAAAATGAAGCAAACTTAAACATGTAATTTTATTTGATGATAAGCCTAATCTCAGCTTATATTTAAAATAAAGTTTAATAAGAAAACCTAAACTCTTAATACTCAACTTGACTTGACTCATTTATAGCTTTACGAGGGATGCTGGCATTGAATACTTTCAATACAAATTATCCACCTAAAAGCAGTGTTTAGGGAATTGTTATGTTTATTTTGTTTCCTTAAATTACATGTCATTTTGGAGAGTTTCATTTATGGATTGAGGATTTATTTATTTATTTTAATTTCTCCATGTTGTATAGAGGACAAAAGTGAGGCTAAGGAGGCTATAATAAGTTTAGATAAGGAAGTTGAACTTTTTCATTTTATTATGCTTCTTTTTTTTTTTTTCATTTTTCATTTTTTTTTTTTTTTTCTTTTGGAAATAGGACACTAGAGAAACCCCGTGACCCATACCACACAAAGCCATTAGAGCACTAGTATTGGGGGGTGTCAACATCCCCCCAATTGCTATTTTACAACCAAAACCTCAAAAATCCTCCTCCATTCGTGTATGGGTTTCTAAAAATTTTTGCAACCGGTGAATAGTTGAATCTTATATATAGAACCAGTTGTTCACAGAAGATGTAAAAAAATAATATTATTCTAATTAAAAATATCTTATTCTCTCTCTTTCAATCACCTCACCTCTCACTCTCACTCTTAATCTCAATCTCATTTCTCATTTTCCTTTCTCTCTCCCTCTCTCTATTTCGGTGTCTCTCTCAAATCAAGCTCTCTATCAGCATTGACGGTGTGAAAGATCAGCGTCTTTTGGCGATTTTTGGATGATCAATGTCGTTTTGGATGATCAAGGGTGACAGATCCATTTTAATATGCCTGATGGTACTGAATTTTGTTAGCCGTAGGGGATAAGGCAGCAAATGGGACGATAGACAGATAGACCACACGACGAATGGACCCCTCTCCATAGTAGAAGGATTGTCCCTTTATATGGACAGATTCTAGGTTCTTGGGCCCAAGGCCGATAGATACCAAGGCCACATGGCACTCACTCAACATGGGTAAACCCACATGAAAATGTCTTATGCACCACGATTAACCCTAGTTGAGGTAATCCAACATGGAAAGAATCCTGCAATATACGCATGTTTTATAAGGATCTTCCCCACAAGAAAATGCCTTCTTCGCTAAGAAAAAAAGGTTGGTTCTACTACATTACTATAAAAACCAAAGCCCTCAGAAATCAAAGTACGCATAATTCACCCCAACTCTAGCACTTTAGGGTTGTGAGAAGCTTTCTAACTTAACTTTCAGAAGGTCTTTGGCCGGTACTACACTGGTACTCTCCTAAGGTCTTATTGTTTTGTGTTGTGCAGGTGTTGTCTTGAGTACGTGAGAACTATGTGACTTACTAACGATTTTCGGTATCATCACTCTCTATCAGTGTCAATGGCATGGATGATCAGCCTCTCTCAAATCAGCCTCTCTATAGTTTTGGTTGTGGTTTTAGCGATATTTTTTTTTAGGTTAGTGGTAGATCCGGTGGTTTGTGGTGGTTATTTGTTTTGGGTTTTTGGTGGTGATTTGTGGTTGTTGTGGTTGGTGGTGTGGGTGATTGTGGTGGTTGTTTTGGTTGTTGGTGGGGGTTTCAATTTTGATTGGTGGTAGTGGTGGTGGTGGCGGCTTAGTTTAGGTGGGTTGTTATTGTGGTGATGGGGTGGTGTTTTACTATGGTGACGTTAGTCTATGGTGAGGCTGTGGTGGCAAAGGAGGCTATGGTGGATCTGTGGTGGTTTTTTGTTTTGGGTTTTTGGTGGTGTGGGCGATTGTGGTGGTGGTTTTAGTTGTTGGTGGTGGTTTCAGTTTTGATTAGTGGTGGTGGTGGTGGCAGTTGAGTTTGGGTGGTTGGCTTGATCTGGGTTCTATTATGGGTTTGGGTTTGGGGATGATGAGAGAGAGAGAGAGAGAGAGAGAGAGAGAGAGAGAGGATAGTTTTATATTTATTTTATTAGGAAGTATATATTATTTTATTGTGATTTATGTAAAAATAAAAACTCAAATATTGGGTGAATTGTAAAATAAAATGGTAAAATATATAAAGTAGGTTTTGAGTTCGTAAAATAGAATTTTTTTGAAATACCCGATGGAAATACTCTTAAGCCACAAACACATACCAGTAATTTGACACCATCCTTTCATCATTGTATTTCGTCTTTTTATTTCTTTTACTTTTACTGAGATGTTGTCAGGAGTGTAGACTCAATTACGCATCAATAATTGAATTGGTTTGTACAAGTTGTTGCTGGATTCATTGAAAATTATGTCTAGAATTAAAGATGTGATCGATATTAATTGAAGGAATTTCTATCATCAAATTGCGTATTGCATTTGTCTTTGATAATACATAGTTTTCGTGATATGTTGACTATGATATTTAAATGGTAAACGCTGAACCGCGATGATCTTGATGTGTTCTTACTCTTTCACTCTCCAACTATTCTTTTCCTTTTTTCGTGTTAATAGAACTTTATCGGTAACGATTGGGGATATCAAAATGTTGATTCGTTTAATTGAGTTTAGTTTTAGTGTAAATGGTGCTGCTTTTGAGAGTACTAAAACAGTTGGACTGGTTTGTGAACAATGAACTGAATTTTTTTTTATGCCTGCTGTAATTTTAGCATAGAAGTGACTGCCAAGTGTCAAGTTGCCAACCGAGCCCAATACCCTTGACTTTTTACACGATGCTTTATTAAATTAACTTCTTTCTAAACTACATTAATTTGAGATGACTAAAGTCGGATTTGCTTAATTGCTTTCCTTTATTAAAATTTTTCCTATGAGAGTAGAAACTAGCCAGAAAGTATTACTAAGCAAATTGCAAAAGCCAATCTATAGAGTAATTTTTACGTATTTTCGGAGTATGGAGAATGGTGTTCATTCCTCTCACATTCATGGTGAGGTCCACTTATTAAATTCATAGTGGGATTCACCATGAATGTGAGAGGAGAAAATACAATTTTTTCGTACTCCAAGATACCTAAGAATTTTCTCAATCTATATATATACATGATTTTTTTTTTTTTTTTTTGGTTAAAAGAGATATGAATGGTTTGGAACATAATTAACTTTTGCTTTTGTGGATGCCCTTATCTTGAAATTGGGGCTCTTTACCAATTAAAATCAAGTAATATCCCACTCATTAATTAATTTATCATCAATTGTGGCAATCACTACAAGGTTAAAAAATCACAATACAAACTTTACAAAGGGGTATCATATCAGAGCAAGCAAAGAGATTCTGTGACAAGAATGATGCACTATTGGAAAGCCAATTCATATGCGATAAAGAAAAGGCCAACTTTATTCTAGACATGCCTTTGGTCTAATAATTGCAATCTCTTAATCAAATGAAGAACGAAGTTAATCACCGATTAATATGACAAAAATGGCAATTAATCACCATGGTGTCATATGATATCAAGTGCGTGAATTAATGAGATTCTACAGATTATTGTGCTTCCATAAAGGCCATTGTTAAGTACTGGAATAATTGAGAATTGGAGAACAGAATGATGCCACTATCAAAACTTGACAAATAGGAATTTTTGGAATTATTGCTTAAAGTGCTGCAATATTGAAAGATCAAGAATAAAGCATTTTCAATGAGAGGACAATCTTCACCTCATTAGCTAACAGGACCAGTCATATTTCAGCACATGAATATTGCATTTTTCTTTTTCTATTTAAAGGCAAACATCTGTGGAGGAAATTTTAATGAAATGTTGTAAAGCGACTCTATAATTATATCTTCGGATGGACATATATTAGAAGTAAAATATCCATTTTCAATTATCAATTGCATAATCTTCATCTTGATATTCAGTTAATATATATATATATATTTAAATATATCAGGAGTAAAAAGACATTCCATTCAAAAAAAAAAAAAAAAAAAAACCCTATAATCTAATGAGTAATAATTCTAGACACAAATTCTGAAGAATATGAACTACTACATTAGAATGAGTTTTAACTTCTAAACCAACACGTACCAGACAAGCCCATATTGTCATAGATCCGTGAAAGATATGGGAAGGAAAATTTTGATGATGGAAGTCCTAATATATATGAAGTCAATGCTCGCCTGTATTTGCTTGGCTTATATATATCACTTGTTTCAAGGCCTGACAAAAAAAGTCACCAATTAATTTTGGTTAATTAAGAGGAAGGCCTAACTAAAATCCAAGTTATAAATCGTACACAGAGAATATTTGATAAATAAACAATGCAAATATAATGATAAGGAAACTGACAAATGTTCAATTATTGGTGCATCAATGGTAGATGAGTAAACAAGGCACTTTTAGTCTTTATCGATCAGTGCCAAAAAAAAATCTGTCTCAAGTCAACCAATCCAACCCATCAAATATGGAACCTCGGATTTGCAAACTCAACAAACCTTTGGTTCATAAGAATAAAACCATTTAAACCCTTCAATACTAAGATGTGGGTTCAATTAGGTAGAGCTGGTCCGGAATTAATTGGGCTAAAGAATTTGATTCTTTTTGGTCTGGTGCAATGAGATTGATTCAATTTTTCAGTTCTTTTTATTTTTCCCTTTTCGGCCCTCAGGTCAAATTGAGGCCCTTCTGCTTCATGCATGCTGCATATGCATGTCTACATTCTAAATTCTACAATGGTCAACTACATATATTTGGTTAATTTAACTATCCAGTACTCCACTGCCAATTCAGTAGTAAATACAAAGTGGGAAGCAAACTCTGGAATTACTGACTCAAGAGAAAGTTAGATGATCCAATACAAGAGTAACTTAAAGAAGCGCTTTCTTTTCTTCCTGAAAAAATAATCAATCTATATGGTTGAATAAAACATATGACAACAGAATTCTAATTTAGGATCCTACCAAGAAATTAATGAAAATCATAGGACAATATTATATATGTGAATGGGACTTTTTATTATTATTTCAAAAGATAGAATTTTTTATTAGAATTTTTTTTTTGGGGGACAAATTAATTGTATAACATTTTTTTTTCAACAATATCAAATTAAATGAATGTTTATGAGACAATTAGATTCGTTAATTAAATTGTAATAAATTTTTTTATAGAAGAAATTCAATACATAATTGTAGAATACATTTCTAATTAAGGTAATATACATGAGATTATTTACCCAAAGTTATTAGCATCCAAAGTGAAATATAGCGTGTATATATGCTAGTTGCAACATAGGTCTTGGCATGGATTTCAAAATTTATTATAGAGAAAAAGAAGGATGAAAAAGAGAGAGAAGAATATACTAGAAGGACTACCAAAGTCAAAAGTTATACAAGTTATTTAAAAGAATTTAAATTAATTATTTTAGGACTACACTGTTTCACACACTATTTGCCACAACATAAGTTGTGATGATTAAATAATAGATCTATGTAAAAATAATAAAAAGTTAATCATAATCTGCCACATAAAAATGTGACAAAAAATTGTGTAGTAAAGATTGTAATAGGATCTCAAAAGTTTCAAAGATAGAGGCAAGTCAATCAAGAAAGATAGACCTGAGAAAAAACCAAAAAGAAATAAAAAAAAAATAATTAAAACAAACAAACAAGCAAAAACCCATTAAGAAAACCCCAAAGAAATTAAGCAAATTAAGTAACAAAAGCATATATATGCATATATAAATATCAAATCGAAAACAAGAAAAATTAATTAATCCATACACGTACCTATTGGCAATGGTATTGGTATTGGGGGGCAAAACCCATCTCCCATCTTGCCAATCAAGATGAATCCTAAGTTTATGTGAAGGGAGTTGAAACTCAGTTCCATTAGCGTCCAAGCGCACAAAGTAACGAACATCATCAAGTCTTTGGACAACCTTTGCGACCCACCAAGCATTATTCACATACGCATCAATCTTGTCGGACATGGAGAAGTTGGTGCATGAAATAGCCGGTGGCAAAGGCCTAACTTCATCGGCATCAACCACTTCACTCAACTGCCTTGTCTTACATTCAGCCCACCGGGTTTCGTAACGCACTATGTACCGATTTATTCCAACAGCAGCCAAAACCTTCCCGCTGTAATAAGACCCCAAGAAACCCTCTTGTTTCTTGCATATTTCAACGTTTTCTAAGATCCGAAACGCCATTACAGTTTAACTTTCAAGAGAGAGAGAGAGAGAGAGGAAGAGAAGGGTTTGAGAGAAATTGGGTTGAGAGAAATTGAATGGATTTTGTTGTGTTGTGGTACACTGGTACTGTTTCTAAGAAGGTTTTTGGAGAAATATATACTTAGTGGAAGAAAAGACCTAACGACACCTTTTTGTGCCGACTTAGAAAAAGTAACGGTTGTTATTGATTTGGTTACCCTTGGAGACTACTTTAAGCCGTCGGATGCATCTCTTGAACCACGTGGGATTGATTAACACATGTCCTTATAGTGATGTACAGTAATTAATTATGGGGTTCTCTTGACGTATATGACATTTTTTTTTTTTTGAATATGACATGGGACCAAGGATTGGTGCATGGTTAATACTTAATATGTAAGCTATACATCTATTGCTCTCATACTCATCTCATGTGCGTGCTTTGAGGGTTTTTATTTATTTATTTATTATGAATAAATTTCAAAACTTTTTTATTTATCTAAATTTGAGGTTTATGTTTTTGCTAATAACCAAAATAGATAAGAGTGTTATGAGATATAGTTCCAAAAAGATGAACACATCTATACTCAGACAAAATAACGACTTTAATAATATTTCGGTATTCATTTTTAGGTACATAGATTTTAACACATTTTTATCTATTTTAGTGATTGGTAGACACATAAATCCTAAATTGAGATCAATGCAAAGTTTGAACATAAATAAATAATGACTTTAACGACAAGTCAACTCTACGGGGTGAGATAAGGTTAGTTCCTCACACAGAAATTATTTGATCTTACGGGAAAGTACCTAGAAAGAAATATTTACGGGTTACATATCCTTACTACTATTCCTTGTAGTGTGATCATTACCATTAATTGATTAAAAATGAGATCTGCATAAAATTTTAAAAAAAATATACATAATTTTATGTATTTAATTGAAAACATCTATTAGTTAATAGATTGATGCACGCTTGACATGAATTCCAATTGCATATTAATAATAACTAAATATTAATAGATAAATAAAAAAGACTTCTAATTTTAAAATTGGTGCATGCTTGTCATGCATTCCAGTTACCTAGTAATAAAATTGAGATTAATTACAAATTTAGCCCTTAACTTTTTTTTGTTGTAAGTTAATTTGGTTTTTGACTTTTTAAATGCGCTAATTTAGTAAAGAACTTTTTGGTATTGTATAAAATTAGTTCATACGATTAAGTAGTGAATGAAAAATGCTGGTGTTACTAATAAATAAAATAAAAAATTTTATTTTGTAGACAAATCCTTCTCCAATATCTGTTGGGGGCCGATCTCTGAGTCGAAACCGAAGTACTGATTCAATTAGCGCTTCATGGAAAAGCACAAAGAATTTGTTCTGGTCAATCAAATGGGACTTTATCTTTGCAACAACTTAAGGTTAGTTTGAACTTGAATGTTGTGATTTGAAAATGGAGGACGTCAATGTTTGTTTTGGTGAAATACTGGAATTGAATTTTATGTTCTTCCAGACAAGCAGATTTCTTGATGTTCGAGACCACTACTCATCAGCTTCAAGTCTTCAACTACTCTCCTTTTTCTTTTCTTTTCTTCACAGCCGGGCCCCCCCTCCCCTCCTCTCTCCCTCTTTTTTTTGCCAAATCATTGGATTTGGAAATTTTTTATTTTAGAGGCATCTATATATATATATATATGTATGTATGTATGTATGTATCCTTTTTGTAGATTTATTTGATTACAGTAAGCTAACTGGTTGCTACTGATTTGGCGGAATAGATTTTTTTTTTTTTTTAATTTGTTTTTAGAATACTAAGTATCTTTAATACACACATGGGAAGATGGGAGAAGGTTTTTTAAACGGAATAAATATTATTTAAAAGATAATTACGTATATGAAAAGAATTGAATCAAGGGTAGTCTGCAAATTTAACAATTGCATTCCGGTTTGTTTGCTTTAGGTATTTGATAGATTACAAAACGTGAAGCAGATCGGGGCTGGAGCTTTTTTGATTCCAACCATGAGACCTTCATTAAGCTGGTTTTTTAAGTTTAATCCTATTTAGTAGTGCATGTGTCATCTGAGAGTGAAAATATTATTTTTTATTTTGACGGTTAATGATCACATTAGTATTTTCTATCCATCTATTTACGATAGGAACTAACTTGACACAATCCCAAAATGTTAGGAATAAATTGATGTACTTGAAACATTAGGAGTTAAATTGACACCCAAAAAAAAAGGACTAAATTTGTAATTTAATCTAAAATCTAATTAATAAATAAAAATAAATAATAAAAAAACTATCAATTTCAATCATTTTAAAGGAATTCTTTTGATCTGGCTATCTCTTATTTTCTCATTGTCCAATGTACAACCCTCTCATCCCTCTTTTTGTCAAAGTGAACTTCGATGCAGTTATTGACTTACTGCCTCATTTGTGATGAAAAAGCGTACTTAGTTGTAGTGGAAATATCATTTGAAAAAAAAAAAAAAAAAAAAAAAAAAAAAAAAAAAAAAAAAATAGTGGAAATATCATTTGAAAAAAAAAAAAAAAAAAAAAAAACAACAACAACAAAGCAAAACGTAATTTTTACTTGGATAGAATTGCCACAAGAAACAATACTTGGAGATGCACGTTCTCCCAATTTAAAAATCTTGCTCGGAATCTCGGATATATCCTATTGAACTATCAAACATATCATAGATGATACTAGGAGTTGTTTTAAAATTTTCACTAGTTGAACGGTAAATTATACTTATAGGTCAAATTTTGTTGCCCATAATTTAGTAAAGTGGCTCTACTAGAGTTGTGGATATATCATTTCTCATTTTGAAATGGTCAAATTTTGTTGCCCATAATTTAGTAAAGTGGGCACTTTCTTTTGTGTAGATAGAGGAAAATATAATCATCTCATCATGATTTTTTCCAGGTGCCACAAGATAGAGATTTCCTAAGAAAGGAGAGCTTTCTTACTGAATCTGAATCTTATTGATTAGAAAATGAAAAATGAGAAAACTTAATTAACAAAATATACAATCTCTGTTTTATATACAACTAACAGCTCTAACAAGATAATAGAAAAAGGAATAGACCAAAATGAATTAAAGCCTAAACTAATAACAGAAAACAACTCACGTATTTGCCACACGTGTTTTCACTAATCCAGACGACATCGTTTTTAACCGCTTCTTCTTTCTTCTAAGTGGAACGTCATCATTTACTTCTTTAAGTTTTCCTTTCTACTTATTAAGTTTCCGGACTTGGTTTTCATCTTGAATTTCAACACTCCCTCTCAAGTCTTGAACTTCAAGCTTCAAGACTCGATCTTCTAAACAAGTATCTTTAGCAGTTGGAGCAAATATGTCAATCTTGCCCAGCTTATTCATCAATCTAAAAAACAATCGTAAACCCAAAGCCTTGGTGAAAATATCTCCTACTTGAAAATTACTTGAAACATGGAAAGTTCTTATTACTCTTGCTATTTTGTCTTGTGAAAATCCACCTCTATGTGCTTCGTTCTCTCGTGAAATACTGAGTTAGCTGCAATGTGTAAGGCAGCTTGGTTATCACAGAATAGCATAGCACTTTTAGGGTGAGCAATTCTCAAATCTCTAAGCAGCTATAGTATCCAAATTATCTCACAAGTTGTGGTTGTCATAGCTTTGTACTTTGCCTCAACAGATGACCTTGAAACTGTGTTTTGTTTCCTTGATCTCTAAGACACTAATGGCTCTCCAAAGAATATACTATATTCTGTTAAGGACCTTCTAATATCTGGGCAACCAGCCCAATCAGCATTACAAAAAGCCTTAACTTGAAAGTCTGACTTAGCAAGAAAGAAAAGTCCTTTGCCAAGAGAAACTTCACACATCGAAAAACTCTATGAGCAACTTTCAAATGTGGTTCTCTAGGCTCAGAAAGGAACTAACTTAATCTATGCACTGCATATGTAATATTTGGCCTTGTTAATCTTCTATACTGACTTGAATCTGCAATTGACCTTCCTTCATCCTTGGAGAGATGAAGATTCTGCTCCATTGGAATATTGACTGGTTTAGAATAACCAATCAAACCTGTGTCTTGAAGAATCTCCAATGCATATTTCCTCTGATTCAAGGTAATTACTCTTTCATTTCTTGCATGATGAGATTTCCTATTTTATTGAAACTAGTCAAGTTCCTTCATGATGTGTGGTCCACTTGTTATTAATTTCCTCCAATATTTCAATAATTTTGATAGCAAAAAATTGTAATCTTTAGTATTTTATTTTATTTTATTTTATAGATAAAATCAAAAAACAATAAGAGTGTGATTTGAAAATACAATATGTGTTTAAAAATTTTAAAATTGTATGATATAGTGATTGATATATAGGCATGTTTCATGCCTAGTCAATAATCCAAATATCATTTTGATAAAATAAAATGCAAATATTCTTCAATAATTTTTAAAAAAATTTTGATTGTGTGTGAATTTTTTTTCCTTTTGTTCTAATTTGTTTCAATTGTTTTAAAATTTTAAAAATTGTATGATATAATGATTGATATAGGCATGTTTCACACCTATTCAAGAATCCAAATATCATTTTGATAAAATAAAAATGTAAATATTCTTCAATAATTTTTTAAATTTGATTATGTGCCATTTTTTTTCCTTTTGTTCTAATTTGTTTTAACTGTTTTAAAAGCAACTAAATTTCAGCAAGAATATCATATTTTAAATGAATTTTTTCTCATATAAATCTTAGAAAAAATAACATCAAAATTCCATGATACTTAAATAATTAGTGCACCACTTAAAATAATTAATAAAAAAATTTATTTATTAAATATTTTAAATCATGAGGAAGAATGTAATATTTTAAGTGAATTATTATTATTCCAAATAAAAATATTTTTATATAAATTTTATAAAAATAATCATATAAATTAATTTAGTATAAATAATTAATGCACAACTATAAATATTTAATATATGCATTTATTTCATTGGCTAATTCAACAAACTAAATAAATAAAATCTCAAATAATGCACCATATGGCAGAACCTTATACTCTACTACATGAGGTCTCTATTCACTGGCGACTCTACATTCAGTTCATGGTGGCCATAGGACATCCCTAACCTAATTTTTTTTTATTATATATAAATTTTGAAAATTTATGATTTTTTAATCCTTAAAAAATATTTGTGACCGCCCTAAATTTTTTTAGGCCCCACATAATTAAATTTTAGACAAAATTTGGTAACAAACTTAGTTGTAAATTTTGGACAATATTTTTTGTTATTGTATGTGAATTTTGACAAATCCACAAATAGATATATTTTCTTCTTATCTCCTCCATATTTGCAAAATTTCAAGAAAATCAAATATTAATAGCTATATCATCAATCAAATCTTTAAATTTCAAGTTTTTGTAGTCTAAAATTATACATAAAAAATAAATTTATGAATCAAAAATAGATAACATACAATTGACATGAAATTTGACATGCGTTTTAAGAACATAAAAATTAAAGAACATACAATTTAACAATTAGATTTTCAAAATTGACCATGTTAATTTATTTAATGAGAATTGTAGCCTTAAGGTCCATTTGGTTGGAGGAGTGGAAAAGTGAGAGAATAGAAAAAAATTTATTTTCTCTCATTTTTGTTTGGTTAGGAGTAGAAAAGTAAAGGGATGGAAAAAATGAGTTTGAATAAATTTACTCATATACCCTTGTTAAAAAATAATGCCCAATTAAAACCCAAAAAAAAAAAAAAAGTGACAAATAACCACAAAAAAAGAGCAATCGCACAAATTTATTAAAAAAATAAAAATCATGTCCCAAAAATAAATCATGTCTAGTTATAAAAAAAATAGCTATCACGCCCAGACCCTAGAAAATCAAATTAAAAAAAATAAGAATAGAAAGAAAAAAAAAACCAGAAAAAAGAAAAAGTAAATAAAGGCAACACGGCAATGTTAGGGGAGAAGAAAAAAAATAATAAAGTAAACCCATGTGCACATGCGCATGGGTATTTTTGTCAATCAAGAAAAAATTTATCCCCACTCAGTTTTCTCTCCATTTTGGAGTGAAAACATTTTGGTGGGCCCGGGGAGAAAACACCTGGGCCTCACCATTTATTTTCCTTCCTTCCAATGCAAGTAAACACACTCCAAAAAGTTTTCTTTCTCATTTTCTCTCCAAATTTTCCTATCTACCCTATTTCACTTCCAAACAAATACACTTAGGGTATAATTAAGTTTGTAACCAAACTTTGTCCTTAAATTTTAGTTCCCATAACAATATATTAGACCCTTACAAATAAAAAGAAAAACCCCAATAAAATTATTATCTAACTAAAATTTTGATAGAGATCTAACTTGCAACATTGGTAATGAGAGTATCATGCAAAAATTTCAAAAAAAAAAATCTAGAAAGAAATTATAAGACTTTATGTATTTGTGTAAGCACGTGTGTGTGTTTTTTTTTTGGTCAATATATGAAGTTCTCTTTTAATTAAATTTGGTGTAATTTAAGTTTCTTAATGACCACTGATGGTGCGTAATAAAACCAACTCCAAATTCGTCCGTTGAAGTCGTCCAAAGGGAAGAAGGATAGACAGCAAAATATGATGATATGCTCATCGCTCTATGAGGTCGTTCATGTGAAGGACGACCTCCTTGGAACTCTATGAGGTCGTCCATGTGAAGGATGACCTCCCTACATCCTTAACCCTTCTTCTCGTCCTTGATTAGGACGAGGACTCCTCTTTTAACTCTCACAACCGGCAAGTCTATTACTAAAAGTAGTTTCTCATGACAGTTATAGAAAACAGCCCAAATAAGGTAACTTCCAAGGCAGTTATGGAAGTTACCTCCGAATTTTTCAAGTTCCTCAATAATAGGGACAGTTAACAAATAACTGTCCCAAGGCGAATACTATATAAGTGTTTGTCTATGTGAAGGTAAAGGGAGGATTTTTTCTTTTTCTGATTTCCAAGAAACACTTCTTTTTATTGGAATTGCAAATCCACTGACTTTACCATCGGAGGATAATAGACCGACCTCCACCGGTCTTCTCTGATTTTGTTTGATTTTTCAAGACTCAGCCTTCAAGATCGTTAACGCTCGGAGATTTTCAGCCTACTGATTTTCAAAGATTCATCAGTTGGCGCCGTATGTGGGAAAGAGCTTTGTCGCATTCGAACTTCATTTGTTGAGTTCTGCGATTTCTTTCTCCGATAAAGGGCTGAAATGGTTCGGACAAGATCAAGGGCTACTAGTCCAGGCCCTCAAGAGAGTAGAGACGCTTCCAGTAACCCCCATCGTGGCCATCAATCAGCGTCTGCCATGCAACCATCTTCTATCCAACACGTGCAATCAATGGCCGCTGCCATGGCAGAGTTAACTTGCCAGAACCAGGAATTGAGAAGGGAGATTAATCTCAGAAGGCAACGGCATGAGGCCTATGGAGAAGAACATGGACAGAGCCAGGGAGATGGAAGAAATGCAGAGCCGGAAAGCCAATCAAAGGGTACTACACCGAGAAGGGTGCCACACTTGGAAAGGGAGAAGGACCAGATGAGGAAAGTTATGGATGAGATGAGGGAGAACATGAGAAGGACAAATCCTATAGAAGACTTGGTTCACAGAATTGATTCTCCCTTTATGGCTTCCATCAATGGTCATCCCTTGCCACCAAAGTTCAAGATGCCTTCTTTAGATTCGTATGATGGGACGCATGACCCTTTTGATCACATTGCCACCTTTAAGACTACCATGCACCTTCAAGGGGTTCCAGATGAGATAATGTGTAGAGTTTTTCCCACCACCCTCAAAGGGCCCGCGTGGGTGTGGTTCAACAAGATACCCCCAAATTCGGTAAGTTCTTTTGAAGAGTTGAGCAAATTATTTGTTAATAATTTCATTGGAGGACAAAGGCACAAGCGTTCCTTGTCTAGCCTGTTAACCATAGAACAAGGAGAAAATGAGAACTTGCAGTCCTTCATTACTCATTTCAATAGAAAAGCCTTGGCGGTGGATGAGATGGACGACAAGCTATTGTTAGCGGCCTTCCACAATGGGATCAATTATGACCTGTTTATCCATAAGATTTACGAAGAAGAGCCTCAAACTATGCTGAACTCACCCATTCGGCCCAAAACTTCATGAATGCAGAAGACATAATCATTGCCAAGAAAAGGAAAAGAATGGAAGCAAACACTCAGTGCCACCCCGAATAAGGTCCTCATCAGAAGAAGGGACGAACAGAAGATAGGAAAGACCGAAACAATAAAAAGGCAAGTCCTTCAGCGCAGAATCAACAGTATATGCCGTTGAACATGCCGCTCGAGCAAGTCCTTATGCAAATTAAGGATGATCCTTCCTTGAAGTGGCTGGAGAAAATGAAGGGAGATCCCAACAAATGCAACAGAAATAAGTATTGTCGCTTCCATAGAGATCATGGGCATGACACAGACGAATGTTTCGATCTAAAGCAGCAGATTGAGAATCTTGTAAGACAAGGGAAGTTAAGAAACTTCCTTGGACGAGACCATAAGGACGAGAAATTGAAAGGGAAGGTAAAAGAATCATCGCGACTACCGCTTGGAGAAATAAGAGTTATTATTGGGGGAAGTTCAACAGGTCAATCGTCCAAGGCAAAAAAAGCATACCTGAAGGTAGTACAGAACGTCCAACTTTCTAGACGATCACCAAGGGCAAGGACCACGGACAAGCAGGCGATCACTTTTACGGATGAGGATGCGGAGAGAATTCACCACCCTCATGACGACGTTATTGTCATCACCTTGGTTATTGCTGACTACACAACTAGAAGAGTACTGATAGACAATGGAAGCTCGGCATACATTTTGTATTATCCAACTTTTCAGTAAATGAGGGTTGGACGAGACCAGCTCCGTCCAGTACACTTGCCTCTAGTGGGTTTCAGAGGAATGAAGGTACAGCATGTAGGCACCGTTACATTGCTAGTGGTGGTGGGGGCATATCCGCAGTAGGTAACCAAAGATGTAAATTTCCTTATTATAGATTGCTCGTCCTCTTACGATGCCATAATTAGAAGACCAACTCTAAATAGTTGGAAGGCAGTCACATCCACTTGCCACTTGTCAATTAAGTTCCCTACGAAGCATGGGGTAGGACAAGTGCAAGAAGACCAACTGGCAGCAAGAGAGTGTTCTTTGGCCATGCTCGCCATGGATGAGCAAGTGCAGATGATGAGCATCGAAGAAAGGAGAATTGTGACTGAACCCACCGAAGTGTTAGAAGATATTTTCTTAAATGAGAACAACCCTGAAAGGTGTACCAGGATTGGGGCAGATCTAGAAGAAAAGATTAAGAAGGACCTCGTCTAGTTTTTGAAGAAAAACAATGATGTATTTGCTTGGAGTCATGAGGATATGCTGGGTATAGATCCTAATGTCATCACCCACCGTCTAAACGTATGTCCTTCCTCTAAGCCAGTGCAACAAAAGAAAAGGGTGTTTACCCCCGAGAGAGATAATGCTATTAAAGACAAAGTTCAGAAGTTGATAGCGGTGAAGTTTATACGAGAAGTGTACTATACAGATTGGTTGGCCAATGTAGTAATGGTCAAAAAGGCGAACGGCAAGTGGAGGATGTGTGTAGATTTTACTAATCTAAACAAGGCTTGCCCCAAGGACAGCTATCCATTTCCGCACATTGATCAACTAGTGGATTCTATAGCAGGCCATAAATTACTTAGTTTTATGGATGTTTTCTTAGGATACAACCAAATAAGGATGGACGAGGCCGACCAGGAGAAAACATCCTTTGTTACTAGTCAAGACTTATTCTGTTATGAAGTAATGCCCTTTGGCTTGAAAAACACTGGAGCAACATACCAACGACTAGTCAACCACATGTTCCGTCCTCAGATTGGATAAACGTAGAAGTCTATGTAGATGACAAGTTGGTGAAAAGCCTAGATGAGGGAAAACATCTGGGCAACCTACAAGAGACCTTTAATACACTCAGGCAGTACAGTATGAAGTTGAATCCTAGCAAATGTGCGTTCGGAGTATTGTCAGGGAAATTCCTTGGATTCATGGTTTCCCATATGGGGATTGAAGCGAATCCTGATAAAATTCAAGCAATACTAGACATGAAGCCTCCGTAAAATATTAAGGAAGTCCAGTCTCTCACCGAACGAGTCACTGCCTTTAACAAGTTTGTCTCTAAAGCTACTGAAAAATGTTTGCCATTTTTTAAGATTCTTAAAAAAGCATTTGAATGGACCAATGAGTGTCAGAAAGCTTTCGAAGATCTAAAGACGTATCTCACTAAAGCTCCCCTACTAAGCCCGTCTGTCCTGGGAGAGGAATTGTACTTGTACTTAGCAGTCACCCCGCATGCAATGAGTTCAACACTGGTGAGAGAAGAAGACAAGGTGCAAAGGCCCGTGTATTATACAAGTAAAGCACTGAGAGGAGCGGAAGGATGATATCTGTTAATGGAGAAGTTGGCCTTGGCATTCATAACGGTTTCTAGGAAGCTAAGGCATTACTTCGAAGCTCATGTCATCAATGTCATGACAGATCATCCCCTCAAGAAAGCAATGAACAAGCTGGAAGCTGCAGGAAGATTAATTCAGTGGGCTATCGAGCTCAGTGAGTTTGACATTAGATACCAACCAAGGCATGCTATAAAGGCTCAGGCCTTGGCAGATTTTATTACAGAGTTCACACCAAGCTGCGATGAAGTAGAAAGAATGGAAGACAGTAAATAATGGGTCGTCCATGTAGATGGCTCGTCCATGCAACATGCAGGAGGAATAGGAGTGGTTTTGCAATTCCCTGAAGGAGATAAGTTGAAGCATAAGATCCATCTACAATACCAAGCAACCAATAATGAAGTTGAGTATGAAGCCCTCCTTAAAGAGTTGGAACTGGCTAAGTCTGTGGAAGCGAAGTCAATACTCGTCCTAGGAGATTCTCAGTTAGTCATGAGCCAAATAAATTGGATGTATGTGGCAAAGGAAGAACGAATGAAAAAATACCTAGAAAAAGTGCTACGGCTTGTAAAGAAATTCAAGGAAGCTAACTTTGTTCAAATCCCAAGAGAGGAGAACGTGGAAGCAAATACTTTAGCGAAGGAAGCCTCAACGATTGGAGCCATAGACGAGTTCGATGAAGTTCAGTACGTCCCAAGTATAGATCTCCCAGAAGTGCAGCAAATAGACAATGAAGAAAATTGAATGACCCCAATAGTATCATACTTGAAGAACGGAAGACTTCCGGAAGGGAAGGATAAGGCCAGAAAACTCAAGGTTAGAGCAGCCATGTATGTCCTTATGGATGAAGTTCTGTACAAGAGAGGCTTTTCTCAACCTTATCTCAAGTGTCTAGCTCCGGACGAGACGAACTATGTGTTGAGGGAAATTCATGAAGAAGCCTGTGGAAATCATTCGGGAGCCAGATCACTCATCCACAAGGTCGTCCGTGTAGGGTACTATTGGCCAACTATCTAAGCAGATGCAAAAGCTTATGTCAAGGTATGTGACCAATGCCAACGATTTAGTAATGTCCCCAGACAACTATCAGAGTATCTCACCCCGATGATGGCCCCATGGCCATTTGCTCAATGAGACCTAGATATCTTAGGTCATTTTCCACTTAGAACCAGACAGATGAAATTCTTGGCAGTAGGGATACACTATTTCACTAAATGGGTAGAAGCAGAACCCTTAGCGAATATCACACAGTAGAATGTAAAGAACTTCTTCTGGAAGAACATCGTGTGCAGGTTTGGGGTGCCCAGAGTGTTAGTGTCTGATAACGGATGACAATTTGACAATGCACTTTTTAAGGACTTCTGTGAACACTTTGGAATTTAAAATCATTATTTCTCACCCGCCCACCCACAAGCAAATGGTCAAGCTAAAGTTGCAAACCTATCTTTGTTGAAAATCATCAAGACTCAGTTTGAAAGGGCAAAGGGAGTATGGCCAGATGAGCTACCAGGTGTTTTATGGGCGTACAGAACGACGGTGAGAACCCCTACAAGGAAAACTCCTTTCAAGCTAGCCTATGGAAGTGAGGCAATTATACCTGTGGAAGTACACATGGCCAACCACAAGGTGACAATGTATCAAGATAAAGATAACAAGAAACAACTCCGTGTGAACCTCGATCTGATAGACGAGGTAAGGACGGACGCAGAACAAAGGATGGCGAGGTACAAGAACCTCATGGTAGACAATACGATGCAATGGTGAAGTTGAGACGATTCAACATAGGAGACCTCGTCCTAAAAAGAATTTCTCTGGCAACCAAGAACCCAGCTCATGGGAAATTAGGACCTAATTGGGAGGGATCCTATAAAGTTCTTAACTAGAAAAGACAAGGATCCTACTACTTTGAGGCCCTAGACGGGAGGAAATTGGAACATCCTTAGAATGTTGAACACCTGAAGAGATATTACCAGTAGAATGCCAACCTGGATGAGCGTTATCCTGGACGAGAATGTTTATCCCTATAAAGAGCTTGTTTATCTACATATCTTTAGTATTATTTTATAATGTTATTTTATTGCTATTATTATGTGGTTATGGACGAAGTTATGGATTTCCTTGTATTTGTTTAACTCTTTAGAAGGCACTAGCTTATGAGCATGTGTCTCGTCTGTGAACAGTATTTATGCTATGTACGTAGTGTTGTGTGAATTCCTGATTTCCATACTACTTTTGTTCAAATCAACTCATAAGAAGGCTGAAAAGCCCAAGACGAGAAAATTCTCTGGACACGGAGATATAACGTCAATAAGCTTTCCCAAAAGCAAAGCAAAGCATGCTCTTCCAAGTAAAGGACGAGGTAAAACCCTAGCTTCACTGAGTAACAATAAGTTCAAAGAATATCCATCCGTATAACAGATGAGGTAAAGTGTAATGCACGTCCAACCCATGGACGAGGAAATGCATAAGCACATGTTTGTTAATTAAGACACCAACCAAACAATCTAACTTATGGACAAGAGTAAGGTTGGGCTTTGTTTATGAAAAATGACAATCAGCTAATTCCAAAGACAAGTAGGGCTGAAAATGATTATTTCACATAGACGAGTCATACTTGATGAAATTCAAGGAATGAAAAAAGCATACATTCATGTTGAAGAGAAAGAAATTCCTTCTATGGACAAGTTAAAATTTGAAATCTATCATGAAAATAAAATTTCTCGTCCATGTCATAATAGAAAAGAGAAACATTCAGTTGCTCAAGGGCAGACGACCAACGTCCAAACACCCTTGTGAAATAAAAACTAATTGTTCAAATAACTCGTCCTAAAACTATGGATGAGATAAATGTACTTAAAATACATGAAAAGGTCCTAAACAGTGGACCAGGCAAAAGAAAAAGAAGAAGAAAAAGAAGACATAAACATTGAAATATTTTCTAAGTTTGGGGAGCATTCTCATTGGGGGCATCCTGAGGAGGTAAAGTTGTAGCGTCGTCCTCAATGTTGACATCCTCAGAGCCAGTTTGAAGGAAAGAGCTAGTAGCAGCATTCAAGCTAAGCTTAATGGAGCTGAAGTCCACTTCAGGGAAGTTTTCCATAGCATCCATTCTAAAGTCCTCAAAGCCTGCTGCATAATTGGTGTCTAAAAGATCAGTGTACTGCTTGGACGCCTTGAATTCAGCCACTGCATCTTCTTTCGCCTTGGAGAGTAGAGTACTCAGTTCGTCATTCCTTTTCTGGATATGATCAAGGCGAGTATTTTTCTCCACTGCATCAGCTCTCAACTCCTCAGCTAGGTTTTGTAGCTCCTTCGTCTTTTCCTTAACTTTGGCAGCTACCTCAGCCCATTTCTTAGATTCATCCTTAACTTCTTAAATCCTTGTCTCTAATAAGACCCTCGTCTTGTCCAACCCTGTAGCCTGCATAGACGATGCTATAAACTGACATAGCCTATAAAAAATAATAATAAATAAATAGATAAATAAATAAATAAGGAAAAGAAAAGAAAAATCTTGAAATAGCAAAGACGAGGCAAAGATATAACTACACATCTTAAAAAGATCATGAACACCAGAGTGTTCAAAATCCTTTAGGGACATGTCATAGCAAATGTTTATGTCCTCGTCAGAAACAACGTTTTGAAAACATTCCCAAGCTAGATCTTCATTTTCAATAATATTTGAAGGGGCCTTTTGGGAAGGTTGAGACAAAGTGGACACTGTCGTCTTAGACGGAGTGGTCTCAACCGAAGTGGACGAATCTACATCAAATACTTGGGTAGGCAGCTGAGATGAAGGAAGATTGGGCTTGACTATCTGGGATGAGTCATGCTTCGACTTTTTGCCTCGTCAGTTGGGAAGGCTTCCCAAATCCAAGTTCTTGGACAAAGGCTTCCTTTTGTCCCCAGCTGACGGACGAGGCTGAGACTGAGTTTCAAGACGACTCCCTTCAACTATAGCGTCTTTCCCTTTGTTCTCCTTCATTGTTGACATTCCTAAAGTAAATGAGAATAACAATAAGTGACGAGTTGTAGACAAATTAGAAAGGTATAATACAGAATACTTAAAAAGACCATTAAATAAAAACTTACTTTTCCCCTTTTAAGCTAGCCTATGAAAGCGAAGCAGTCATACCTGCGAAAGTGCACATGGCTAACCATAGGGTGATGTCATATCAAGACAAGGATAATGAGAAACATTTTCCACAAAAAAGAAGAACTTCAGAAATACTTCCTTTAGGCTTGTAATAACCACTGACTTTACCATCGGAGGATTCTGGGCCAGCCTCCACCGGTCTCCTCTGATTCTACATTTTTTTTTTCAAGACTCAGCCTCAAGATCACCAACGCCCATGATTTTCAGCCTACTGATTTTTCAAGATCTATCAGTTGGCGCCGTCTGTGGGGACAATTCGACAATGCCCTTTTCAGGGACTTCTGTGAACACTTTGGAATAAGAAATCATTATTCCTCCCCCGCCCACCCTCAAGCAAATGGACAAACCGAAGTTGCAAACCGATCCTTACTGAAAATCATCAAGACTCGACTTGAGGGGGCAAAGGGAGTATGGCAAAATGAGCTACCTGATGTCCTATGGGCATACAAGACAACAATGAGAACCCTTACAGGGAAAACACCTTTTAAGCTAGCCTATGAAAGCAAAGCAGTCATACCTGCGGAAGTGCACATGGCTAACCATAGGGTGATGTCATATCAGGACAAGGATAATGAGAAACATTTTCCACAAAAAAAAACTTTAGAAATACTTCCTTTTGGCTTGTAATAACCATTGACTTTACCATCGGAGGATTCTGGGCCGGCCTCCACCGGTCTCTCTGATGAATCTTTGGAAATCAGTAGGCTGAAAATCTCTGAGCATTAACGATCTTGAAGGCTGAGTCCTGGAAAATCAAACAAAATCAGAGAAGACCGATGGAGGCCGGTCTAGTATCCTCCGATGGTAAAGTCAGTGGGTTTGCAATTCCAAATAAAAAGAAGTGTTTCTTGGAAATCAGAAAAAGAAAAAATCCTCCCTTTACCTTCATGCGAACAAACACTTATAAAGTATTCACCTTGGGACAGTTATTTGTTAACTGTCCCTATTATTGAGGAACTCGAAAAATTCGGAAGTAACTTCCATAACTGCCTTGGAAGTTACCTTATTTGGGCTGTTTTCTATAACTATCATGAGAAACTGCTTTTAGTAATAAACTTGCTGGTTGTGAGAGAAAAAAGAGGAGTCCTCATCCTAATCAAGGACGAGAAGAAGGGTAAAGGATGCAGGGAGGTCGTCCTTCACATGGACGACCTCCTTGACCTCATAGAGTTCCAAGGAGGTCGTCCTTCACATGGACGACCTCCTAGAGCGACGAGCATATAGTCGTATTCTATTGTCTATCCTTCTTCCCTTTGGATGACTTCAACGGACGAATTTGGAGTTGGTTTTATTACGCACCATCAGCCAACTTGGAAAATATTCCTGGAGCCACCACTATCTTTACTTATATATATATATATATATACACACACACTAGTATTATGCCCGTGTGATGCACAATTTAATAAAAAAATATATATGTAAATTAGCCTTAGATAAAAATAAAAATAAAAATAAAAATCATATATAAATTAAAAATATATTTTGATGTTAAATATAGATTATAAAAAATGAAAAATTATTTTAATTAGAATTGAATGTAAAAAAAAAAAGGGGGTTTATTTATGAAATACTCTACTAATTAAGTAGTGAGAAACTTAAAACTCTAAACTAATTATCCTAATACATAATATATATATATATATATATGAGAATTATTTATCAAAAGAGAATAATTCATGATTTAGAAAGCGAGCCAACATCTGAATCTACCTTTCTTAAAAGAGTTTAAAATTTTGTCCCTCCAAATTCATAAAATGCAAGTTCTAGGCTTCTAGCTCATAATAAGGGTAAGACAACACAAATTATAGAAAGCAAAAGGTCCTATAAACAATATAAGACAATATATATGTATACATGTATGAAAGACATACACTTGTAGAAAATAACATTTATAGATTTACCTAAAGTATCTATTTATTATTATCATCTAAAAAAATTACTACAAATTTTTTAGTCAATAGAATTTAACTTAAACTCAAACTTCTGCCTTCCTTTTCATATTGTACGTTTATTTTTTTAAAATTTTTGTTATGTAGTTTTTTATTTAGGGGTTTCTTTTATTGTAATTTAGGTCCTTTAGGATAGTTACAAAGCTACCCCATAAAAAATGAACTATATATATACATGTGAATAGGGGGAAAATTTTTGATATCTAGAATTTGGATTGTAATCAAATAAAGATTTTTATCAATTTAGAAATTATAGGAGAAGAAAAATTATATATATTTTTAAAAAATCTAAAAAAAAAAATTCTACAATTTGTTGAAGCCACTTGGCGCAACCACGACGTCTAAACCTAACATTTATTATATAGTATGTGATATATATATATATATATAATTTTTTTAACAATATGCGACTAATCCTGCAACTCAAACATTTTTCTCTCCTAAACCTTCAAGCACTTTATGCATGAAAAAGTGCTAATTCAGCTACAATCCCTTGGATATACATATATATTGATTGATTGATTGATTATTGTCTTATATATATATATATATATATAGGATTGGGTTCAAGTTACACCTAGTGTAACTCTAAACAATGTTACACCACTCAATATTTTTTAATAGGATACAAATTTTGACAAATCTACCGTTAGATTATATTATATTCCTATATTCTCCATACTTGCAAATTTTCATGGTGATCAAAGATTAATAGTCATGTCATTAATCAATTATTTAAATTCAAATTTTTATAGTTTAAGATAATGCATAAAATATGAGTTTATGGATCGAATAATAAATAACATAAAAATTGGTAAGAATGTTAAAAACATATAAAACATGTAATTCAATAGTGGGATTTTCAAAAGAGAAATGATATTTCCACAACAAATCCTAAGTGGCAAGTTGTTATTGGCTGTTATTATTAGGGCAAAAAAGTAATCTTAGTATTAGGTTCAAATTTGAACCAATAATAGCTAACTACCTATGATTTGTTGTGAAAATGTTGTAGACGTAGCACCTCTCTTTTCAAAATATGAATTCCATAACAAGTTATTAGGTGATGTAACATTGCTTAGAGTTACACCAAGTGTAACTTGAATTCAACTCTCATATATATATATATATATAATTACAATATGCTACTAATCCTGCAACTCAAACCATTTCCTCCCCCGTGAACCCTCAAACACTTTGTGCGCGTAGAAAAGTGATAATTCATCTACAATCCCTTGGCTATACATATATATTGATTGATTGATTATTGTCTTATTCCATAAAAGTAAAATAAATAAAAAATCATAATCTAAACTTTTAAAAATTAGTGATTCCATTCCTCTTGCAGGGAAAAAAAAAAGTGATTCTAACCTGGAATTCTTTTTCTATAGCAAAGTCAACAAATAGGATTTTTACTAAATGGAACCAAAAAAAAATAATTATGGTAATTGAAATATTATTCTAAACAAATTCATAACATCAATGTAGTTTATAAAAGAGAAATGTGTTTCAACTAATGGCATTTGAAGAAGTTATATCCCTATCTTTCCCATCAAGACAAGAAAACTAGAAAGAAACCCTAATAAAAAATATATAAATAAAAATCTAAAAGATATTTTATTTCCAGAGAACTTAGATCCTTGGGTTTGGAAAAAAAAGCTACTTCACACTCTTGCCTTAGTTGCATCACAAGCTTGCTTTGTTCTAAGTTGATCCGTTCTCTTACCTTAAAAGGAGAGTTNCTTATGTCAAGGTATGTGACCAATGCCAACTATTTAGTAATGTCCCCAGACAACTATCAGAGTATCTCACCCCGATGATGGCCCCATGGCCATTTGCTCAATGAGGCCTAGATATCTTAGGTCATTTTCCACTTAGAACCAGACAGATGAAATTCTTGGCAGTAGGGATACACTATTTCACTAAATGGGTAGAAGCAGAACCCTTAGCGAATATCACACAGCAGAATGTAAAGAACTTCTTCTGGAAGAACATCGTGTGCAGGTTTGGGGTGCCCAGAGTGTTAGTGTCCGATAACGGATGACAATTTGACAATGCACTTTTTAAGGACTTCTGTGAACACTTTGGAATTTAAAATCATTATTCTCACCCGCCACCCACAAGCAAATGGTCAAGCTAAAGTTGCAAACCTATCTTTGTTGGAATCATCAAGACTCAGTTTGAAAGGGCAAAGGGAGTATGGCCAGATGAGCTACCAGGTGTTTTATGGGCGTACAGAACGACGGTGAGAACCCCTACAAGGGAACTCCTTTCAAGCTAGCCTATGGGAGTGAGGCAATTATACCTGTGGAAGTACACATGGCCAACCACAAGGTGACAATGTATCAAGATAAAGATAACAAGAAACAACTTCGTGTGAACCTCGATCTGATAGACGAGGTAAGGACGGACGCAGAACAAAGGATGGCGAGGTACAAGAACCTCATGGCTAGACAATACGATGCAATGGTGAAGCTGAGACGATTCAACATAGGAGACCTTATCCTGAAAAGAATTTCTCTGGCAACCAAGAACCCAGCTCATGGGAAATTAGGACCTAATTGGGAGGGATCTTATAAAGTTATTAACTAGAAAAGACAAGGATCCTACTACTTGAGGCCCTAGACGGGAGGAAATTGGAACATCCTTAGAATGTTGAACACCTGAAGAGATATTACCAGTAGAATGCCAACCTGGATGAGCGTTATCTTGGACGAGCCTGTTTATCCCTATAAAGAGCTTGTTTATCTACATATCTTTAGTATTATTTTATAATGTTATTTTATTGCTATTATTATGTGGTTATGGATGAAGTTATGGATTTCCTGTATTTGTTTAACTCTTTAGACGGCACTAGCTTATGAGCATGTGCTCGTCTGTGAACAGTATTTATGCTATGTACGTAGTGTTGTGTGAATTCCTGATTTCCATACTACTTTTGTTCAAATCAACTCATAAGAAGGCTGAAAAGCCCAAGACGAGAAAATTCTCTGGACCGGAGATATAACGTCAATAAGCTTTCCCAAAAGCAAAGCAAAGCATGCTCTTCCAAGTAAAGGACGAGGTAAAACCCTAGCTTCACTGAGTAACAATAAGTTCAAAGAATATCCATCCGTATAACAGACGAGGTAAAGTGTAATGCACGTCCAACCCATGGACAAGGAAATGCATAAGCACATGTTTGTTAATTAAGACACCAACCAAACAATCTAACTTATGGACAAGAGTGAGGTTGGGCTTTGTTTATGAAAAATGACAATCAGCTAATTCCAAAGACAAGTAGGGCTGAAAATGATTATTTCACATAGACGAGTCATACTTGATGAAATTCAAGGAATGAAAAAAGCATACATTCATGTTGAAGAGAAGAAATTCCTTCTATGGACAAGTTAAAATTGAAATCTATCATGAAAATAAAATTTCTCGTCCATGTCATAATAGAAAAGAGAAACATTCAGTTGCTCAAGGGCAGACGACCAACGTCCAAACACCCTTGTGAAATAAAAACTAATTGTTCAAATAACTCGTCCTAAAACTATGGATGAGATAAATGTACTTAAAATACATGAAAAGGTCCTAAACAGTGGACCAGGCAAAAGAAAAAGAAGAAGAAAAGAAGACATAAACATTGAAATATTTCTAAGTTTAGGGAGCATTCGCATTGGGGGCATCCTGAGGAGGTAAAGTTGTAGCGTCGTCCTCAATGTTGACATCCTCAGAGCCAGTTTGAAGGAAAGAGCTAGTAGCCGCATTCAAGCTAAGCTTAATGGAGCTGAAGTCCACTTCAGGGAAGTTTTCCATAGCATCCATTCTAAAGTCCTCAAAGCCTGCTGCATAATTGGTGTCTAAAAGATCAGTGTACTGCTTGGACGCCTTGAATTCAGCCACTGCATCTTCTTTCGCCTTGGAGAGTAGAGTACTCAGTTCGTCATTCCTTTTCTGGATATGATCAAGGCGAGTATTTTTCTCCACTGCATCAGCTCTCAACTCCTCAGCTAGGTTTTGTAGCTCCTTCGTCTTTTCCTTAACTTTGGCAGCTACCTCAGCCCATTTCTTAGATTCATCCTTAACTTCTTAAATCCTTGTCTCTAATAAGACCCTCGTCTTGTCCAACCCTGTAGCCTGCATAGACGATGCTATAAACTGACATAGCCTATAAAAAATAATAATAAATAAATAGATAAATAAATAAATAAGGAAAAGAAAAGAAAAATCTTGAAATAGCAAAGACGAGGCAAAGATATAACTACACATCTTAAAAAGATCATGAACACCAGAGTGTTCAAAATCCTTTAGGGACATGTCATAGCAAATGTTTATGTCCTCGTCAGAAACAACGTTTTGAAAACATTCCCAAGCTAGATCTTCATTTTCAATAATATTTGAAGGGGCCTTTTGGAAGGTTGAGACAAAGTGGACACTGTCGTCTTAGACGGAGTGGTCTCAACCGAAGTGGACGAATCTACATCAAATACTTGGGTAGGCAGCTGAGATGAAGGAAGATTGGGCTTGACTATCTGGGATGAGTCATGCTTCGACTTTTTGCCTCGTCAGTTGGGAAGGCTTCCCAAATCCAAGTTCTTGGACAAAGGCTTCCTTTTGTCCCCAGCTGACGGACGAGGCTGAGACTGAGTTTCAAGACGACTCCCTTCAACTATAGCGTCTTTCCCTTTGTTCTCCTTCATTGTTGACATTCCTAAAGTAAATGAGAATAACAATAAGTGACGAGTTGTAGACAAATTAGAAAGTATAATACAGAATACTTAAAAAGACCATTAAATAAAAACTTACTTTTCCCCTTTTAAGCTAGCCTATGGAAGCGAAGCAGTCATACCTGCGGAAGTGCACATGGCTAACCATAGGGTGATGTCATATCAAGACAAGGATAATGAGAAACATTTTCCACAAAAAGAAGAACTTCAGAAATACTTCCTTTAGGCTTGTAATAACCACTGACTTTACCATCGGAGGATTCTGGGCCAGCCTCCACCGGTCTCCTCTGATTCTACATTTTTTTTTTCAAGACTCAGCCTCAAGATCACCAACGCCCATGATTTTCAGCCTACTGATTTTTCAAGATCTATCAGTTGGCGCCGTCTGTGGGGACAATTCGACAATGCCCTTTTCAGGGACTTCTGTGAACACTTTGGAATAAGAAATCATTATTCCTCCCCGCCCACCCTCAAGCAAATGGACAAACCGAAGTTGCAAACCGATCCTTACTGAAAATCATCAAGACTCGACTTGAGGGGGCAAAGGAGTATGGCAAAATGAGCTACCTGATGTCCTATGGGCATACAAGACAACAATGAGAACCCTTACAGGGAAAACACCTTTTAAGCTAGCCTATGAAAGCAAAGCAGTCATACCTGCGGAAGTGCACATGGCTAACCATAGGGTGATGTCATATCAGGACAAGGATAATGAGAAACATTTTCCACAAAAAAAAACTTTAGAAATACTTCCTTTTGGCTTGTAATAACCATTGACTTTACCATCGGAGGATTCTGGGCCGGCCTCCACCGGTCTCTCTGATGAATCTTTGGAAATCAGTAGGCTGAAAATCTCTGAGCATTAACGATCTTGAAGGCTGAGTCCTGGAAAATCAAACAAAATCAGAGAAGACCGATGGAGGCCGGTCTAGTATCCTCCGATGGTAAAGTCAGTGGGTTTGCAATTCCAAATAAAAGAAGTGTTTCTTGGAAATCAGAAAAAGAAAAAATCCTCCCTTTACCTTCATGCGAACAAACACTTATAAAGTATTCACCTTGGGACAGTTATTTGTTAACTGTCCCTATTATTGAGGAACTCGAAAAATTCGGAAGTAACTTCCATAACTGCCTTGGAAGTTACCTTATTTGGGCTGTTTTCTATAACTATCATGAGAAACTGCTTTTAGTAATAAACTTGCTGGTTGTGAGAGAAAAAAGAGGAGTCCTCATCCTAATCAAGGACGAGAAGAAGGGTAAAGGATGCAGGGAGGTCGTCCTTCACATGGACGACCTCCTTGACCTCATAGAGTTCCAAGGAGGTCGTCCTTCACATGGACGACCTCCTAGAGCGACGAGCATATAGTCGTATTCTATTGTCTATCCTTCTTCCCTTTGGATGACTTCAACGGACGAATTTGGAGTTGGTTTTATTACGCACCATCAGCCAACTTGGAAAATATTCCTGGAGCCACCACTATCTTTACTTATATATATATATATATTACACACACACTAGTATTATGCCCGTGTGATGCACAATTTAATAAAAAAATATATATGTAAATTAGCCTTAGATAAAAATAAAAATAAAAATAAAAATCATATATAAATTAAAAATATATTTTGATGTTAAATATAGATTATAAAAATGAAAAATTATTTTAATTAGAATTGAATGTAAAAAAAAAAAGGGGTTTATTTATGAAATACTCTACTAATTAAGTAGTGAGAAACTTAAAACTCTAAACTAATTATCCTAATACATAATATATATATATATATATGAGAATTATTTATCAAAAGAGAATAATTCATGATTTAGAAAGCGAGCCAACATCTGAATCTACCTTTCTTAAAAGAGTTTAAAATTTGTCCCTCCAAATTCATAAAATGCAAGTTCTAGGCTTCTAGCTCATAATAAGGGTAAGACAACACAAATTATAGAAAGCAAAAGGTCCTATAAACAATATAAGACAATATATATGTATACATGTATGAAAGACATACACTTGTAGAAAATAACATTTATAGATTTACCTAAAGTATCTATTTATTATTATCATCTAAAAAAATTACTACAAATTTTTTAGTCAATAGAATTTAACTTAAACTCAAACTTCTGCCTTCCTTTTCATATTGTACGTTTATTTTTTTTTAAATTTTGTTATGTAGTTTTTTATTTAGGGGTTCTTTTACTGTAATTTAGGTCCTTTAGGATAGTTACAAAGCTACCCCATAAAAAATGAACTATATATATACATGTGAATAGGGGGAAAATTTTTGATATCTAGAATTTGGATTGTAATCAAATAAAGATTTTTATCAATTTAGAAATTATAGGAGAAGAAAAATTATATATATTTTAAAAATCTAAAAAAAAAAATTCTACAATTTGTTGAAGCCACTTGGCGCAACCACGACGTCTAAACCTAACATTTATTATATAGTATGTGATATATATATATATATATAATTTTTTTAACAATATGCGACTAATCCTGCAACTCAAACATTTTTCTCTCCTAAACCTTCAAGCACTTTATGCATGAAAAAGTGCTAATTCAGCTACAATCCCTTGGATATACATATATATTGATTGATTGATTGATTATTGTCTTATATATATATATATATATATAGGATTGGGTTCAAGTTACACCTAGTGTAACTCTAAACAATGTTACACCACTCAATATTTTTTAATAGGATACAAATTTTGACAAATCTACCGTTAGATTATATTATATTCCTATATTCTCCATACTTGCAAATTTTCATGGTGATCAAAGATTAATAGTCATGTCATTAATCAATTATTTAAATTCAAATTTTTATAGTTTAAGATAATGCATAAAATATGAGTTTATGGATCGAATAATAAATAACATAAAAATTGGTAAGAATGTTAAAAACATATAAAACATGTAATTCAATAGTGGGATTTTCAAAAGAGAAATGATATTTCCACAACAAATCCTAAGTGGCAAGTTGTTATTGGCTGTTATTATTAGGGCAAAAAAGTAATCTTAGTATTAGGTTCAAATTTGAACCAATAATAGCTAACTACCTATGATTTGTTGTGAAAATGTTGTAGACGTAGCACCTCTCTTTTCAAAATATGAATTCCATAACAAGTTATTAGGTGATGTAACATTGCTTAGAGTTACACCAAGTGTAACTTGAATTCAACTCTCATATATATATATATATATATATATAATTACAATATGCTACTAATCCTGCAACTCAAACCATTTCCTCCCCCGTGAACCCTCAAGCACTTTGTGCGCGTAGAAAAGTGGTAATTCATCTACAATCCCTTGGCTATACATATATATTGATTGATTGATTATTGTCTTATTCCATAAAAGTAAAATAAAAAAAAATCATAATCTAAACTTTTAAATTAGTGATTCCATTCCTCTTGCAGGGAAAAAAAAAAGTGATTCTAACCTGGAATTCTTTTTCTATAGCAAAGTCAACAAATAGGATTTTTACTAAATGGAACCAAAAAAAAATAATTATGGTAATTGAAATATTATTCTAAACAAATTCATAACATCAATGTAGTTTATAAAAGAGAAATGTGTTTCAACTAATGGCATTTGAAGAAGTTATATCCCTATCTTTCCCATCAAGACAAGAAAACTAGAAAGAAACCCTAATAAAAAATATATAAATAAAAATCTAAAAGATATTTTATTTCCAGAGAACTTAGATCCTTGGGTTTGGAAAAAAAAGCTACTTCACACTCTTGCCTTAGTTGCATCACAAGCTTGCTTTGTTCTAAGTTGATCCCTTCTCTTACCTTAAAAGGAGAGTTACGTTTCTGGTGCTTGACCTATTCTTACTTTTGAAAGGATATTAAATTTGTGTCTTACGAGTCCCCATGGATATCTTTTAATTTACAAAATATTGTTTATTTCTACTTCCTTGTATTTGATATATAGACATACTGGAATTCATTTAAAAAGTCATGATTGGGCTCGGTTTGATCTCTAGAATTGTCATATATAAATACACATTAAGATATGTTGACTCGTTTTTCTTTTCTTTGTTGATTCCACTCAATGAAATTTGCCATGTTTTTTAAAAGAAAAAAAAAAAAAAAAAGATTTTCTACACTATGAATTATAATTTGAATAAAGAGCAACAATGAGACTAACAACCACGAACAAATTAGAATCCCTAGTGCATTACTTTCAGATATCAAGCTGGTATACTCACAATACACGCCATGGATGGCATAAACCAAACAAATATAGATTAATCATTCAAACCCACAAACTACAATCAAAGGAATATTAGGCTGTTAGCCCACAGTACAATTAAAGGTAGGGAGTTAGACTATAAAACCCCCCCACATACATATGATTCTCACAGTACTTTTTAAAAACCAAAAAGAAAAAAACACTGCTTATTTAATCAATTGGTATAACAAATTGAAGGGATATTCCCCATCGTCAAATTAATTTTGTTTATAGGATGTCAGAAGCAGTGAGCCCAAGCTCTTTAAGGACCTCAGCACATTGGGGAAGAGCTTCCTTCTTCATGAAACCAAGAGGATTGGCAAGGCGAACTGGGCTTGAAATGCCATTGTTGCTTGTGAGGCTGACCCTAGCACTCTTCTTGAGGAATGGATCCTTGCTCACCTCGCTGCAGTCAGCGTTGGCACTCTTAATCAGGGATACTGCGCAAATGTCTTCCTCGTGCTCTTCTTCGACTGCTAGTTTGTAGCTTCCCGACGCGTTGGTCACAGCCGTACCGCTGTGTGTTATGCTACCGCTTTCACGGTCCCTGCACTCTATGCCCACCGTTGCATCTACACCAACAACAACGCATAGTTAATTTCATCCTATCATTGTCACACAAGTCAATAATTCACTAACGCGACAATTAATATAATTGGTGTTACGTCAACAATATAATAAGCAGCATTTTTTGTGGTAATAAACAAAAAAATGTTGCTACTTTGTTATATGAATGTGTGTTAAGAAAGTGACAATGAAATTGAATTGTTAAGTAATTACCTTTCATGTACTCGCTGACCCTTGTTACAAACTGGATACGGCAAGTGTCACAGTAAACCTTGCCCTCAACGGAGAAAAGGCTATCGCAGTGAGCAAAGCCAAGGAGGGCCAAGAAGCAAAGGGCAGATGCAAGGGAGATGATAGACTTTGCCATTTTTCTGCTTGTCTTTTTTTCTTCTTTGGATGGGGATTTTAATTCTGAGAAATAAGTACAAAGAAAAGGGAGAGGTGAAGTTATTTTTGGGGTTTGTTAAGAACTCTCTGTTAGCTGTAATATTTTGTGAGGTTGTCATTTTTCCCTTCTGTTGCATGCGGTTGAGAAATTATTTGACCCGCTCTTATGTTCCTTGAATCTCTCTTTGTCATGAATAATAAGTTTCTCCATTTTTAAAAAAAAAAAAAATCAATTAAATATTGAGCGTTAATAATAATCCCTAAGGATAGGGATCAAGATTTTTGAGATTTCTTAACGCGGATTTCTTAAAAATTCTCACATTTCTTTAATAATTAAATGGTTAGAATTCTGCCATATCATTAACTGATAACTGTAAATTAATATTTTAAAAAAGAAAAACACAAATTTATTTGCATTAATTCTGTCAAAGGAATCATCACACAAACAAAACAAATAAACAAAAACAAAACCAAACAAAAAAAAATGTCAGACAGGTCTAAAATAACTAAATTCTGTCAAAGCGGAAACAACCCAAAAACTACCCTCTTTTTCTCTACCCTAATCCCACGGCCAATCTCCAGTTCTCAAGAAATATAACCTGTTATGAGTGTATATTTCCTCTTTTTTACCGCTAGTAGCAGGGTGTATGTGAAACATACACCGTGTGTGGTTTTCCCTTGCCCTCATACTCCATTTTTGCGTTAAAGGTGCACTTTTCAGAAACCAAAAGCAGTTTCATTTGGCTGATAAAATAAAAAAATAAAATAATAAAATAAAAGAAGAAGAAAAGGTAACATGTGTCACTTGATCTTAGCCGAAAGATTGAGAAAGGAAAAGGTAAGGGCACTGCCACACGGCCCACAATAGTTGTCCCACAACGACAATATAATACACTCTATTACTGTACAAAATTCCTGTTATTGGACTAAGGCGAAATGTTATTTTCCGGAAAAGGAAAATATTTTTAAGTGTTTGGTTGAATTATGAAAATTGTTGTGAAAAATATTTTCATGTGTTTGGATGTATTTTAAAAATGCTATTTTCCGGAAATTTTTTCACATTTTCTCAGCATCCAAACAAATTTTATTATAAAAAATTTCAACATCACAGCCAATTCAACAAAAAATTCCGGCAGCAAATTCCGGCAGCAACAACAACAAGCAAACTTTAAAAAAAAAAAAAAAACTGAGATGGGTCTGGGTCGAAGGTCTGGGTCGTCGGTGTGGTGAGGCGAAGGCGGGTGAGGCAATGGCGTGGGTTTGTGGTGCGAGTCGTTGGGTCTGGGTCAAAGGTCGAAGGCACGACGATCGGCGAGTCATTGGGTCAAGTTCGCGGTGCTGGTTGCTGGGTCGAAGGTCGAAGGTCGAAGGCGCGACAATCGGCGAGTCGCTGGGTCTGGTTCGCGGTGCAAGTCGCTGGAAGTGCGATCGACGATCGACGATCGCTGGGTCTGGAAGGGCGATCGACGATCGGCGCTCGCTGGGTCTCGCCGATGGGTCTGGGTCTCGCCGATGGGTCTCGGTCTCTCTCTCTCTCTCTCTCTCTCTCTCTCTCTCTCAGAGAGAGAGAGAGAGAGAGAGAGTGCGGAAATCAATTGAAGTGAAAATAAGAACGGAAATGCATTTCCGTTGTCTAAGGGAAAATAGGAAGTGAATTTCCGGAAAATAGAATTTTCCGTAACTACCAAACACGTGGAAAATGTGGAAAATGATTTCCGGAAATTGATTACCACCGATTCAAACGCAGCCTAAAACGAATATTACATACCCACCTCAAATTATTTGGACCCAAAACTCAATAAAATACAGTTCTTTAGTTTGCTAAGCTACAGAATTGAGGAAGAGAGTACCCCTACCAATCGGAGTCTAGAATGAGGGAGTGACAATCCCTGCCTATCTTTTGGATTTGTTTTTAATTAAACTTGTTTCTTCAAGTTATATGGATTTATTTTAACTTCTTGAATTTTTTGGTACTCAATCTCAGGCAAATGGTTTTGGTTACATCTTTTGCCATAAACGGTGATAATTTTTCCTGTTTATGTTAAGTATTTTAAAAAAAATTTATTCAATTTTTACCTTGTGGTGATGTTATTGGAATGGTGACATGAAATAATCTTAAACTTGAATTATAAAAGGAACGTGGGATTTAAAGAACTCTATAGAATAGAATACCTTAAAAATTCTAAAAGATCTAGTCTTGCCATTTAAATGATTTCCATTTTCCAGCATATTGGTATGATCGACCGAAGATACATAGTCCGCCCTACCTACTTGCTTTTCATTTTACTTCTAACGGCCTGATTTCAAAGAGAGAGAAAATTAAATGGAGGTGTTAAGATAATTCATCCATGTTGGCTCTTTCTTCCTCTGCCATTATCCTCCTTTTCTCAACCTATTTTCTCAACTGATCCGAAGGCCCCTTTCTAAAATCTTCCTCTTAGCATTAGAGAGTGTGTGAGAGACGGAATTGCTCATCAGAACAAATAAATAGAAACAAAATTGATCGGTTCTGGAGGCTGAACATTTTTACCAATCTGCCTAATTCACCTCCCGAATTTCGTCAAAATTAACGGGTTTAACAGGACTTTGAAGCTATTGTAATCAAATTTTAATGAAGTGGTTTATTTCTTTTGTCCGGAGTACAAGATGAATAATTTCCCTATATTCATTTCTTCTCTAGTCAATAAATTATTGTTAAGTTGAAGAATGGTAAGCTAAGAGCATTACACTTTTAGTAATATTCCCTCTCAAAATCAAATTTCATCAGTAAAAGAGTAATGCTAAGAAGTATGCATAAAAGATGATTTTTTTTCTTGGATCAAATAGTGAATAATTTGCAATTGGTAGTAAACTTGGCAAATGCGCCAAGAACATAAGAGTACATGTAATTTAAAAGTAAGAGTTTGAAAATTTTAATTAGATACAAACTTATAGTTACACCCTATGTAACTTAATCCTAACCTTGCTAAGAATGTTACAATTTTAGTAATTAGACATTACAAATTAATTTATTAACTTTTAAAAACAAAAAATAATTAAAATTATTTATTATACTTATGATGCGAATCCAATCACATTTATTTCTGTTATAGAAAAATTGACACTAACTTTATCATTTTCCAGGGCAAAAGAACACGATAATTTATTGGACATGTATGTCAACCAAAACAATAACTATGAATTATTAAAACTTCAAAAGCAAATTATATTTTTCCACCTTGAAATGAGTGTCCCGATTGTCAAGAGCCTTATATCTCAATGCACTTCTAGAAGTTTCCAAATTTTACATACAGGGTTTAAGTCAAGGGAGTGAATTTTGTACCGTACCGGCCGGTACCACCGGTATTTATAGTTCTGATGGCTTGACCGGTACCGAATCACAATAATTTCGTACCGGTTCAAATACCAGCCATACCGAGATCGTTTCGGCCATACCAAGATAAATACCAAAATCCAACCAGTTAATGTATACCGAACCCGTGCCAAAGTAACAAACCAAAAACATTCTATTAATGTCACACTGGTACTGCGATACTGACTGGCAGTGAGCGACTACACCAGTGATTCATTGGGCTGTGAAACGAGATTGAGAGCCTGAAACTGTGAGAGTGAGAGAGAAATAGTTTGAGATCTCAAACTGAGAACTTTGAGAGAGAGAGAGAGAGAGAGAGAGAGAGAGAGAGAGAGAGAGAGAGAGTTTTTAATCTAAAACTAGACATGGCAAAACGGGTCAGAATTTTCTGACTCGACCCGACCCAAAAAAATACCTGACCCGAAACCCATTTTTTTTTGCCCGAAGCAAAAATGGGTTAACCCATGACCCGACCCGTGTTTTTTGCAGGTCAACCCAACCCGACCCGCGACCCGAACCAAACCTGAACCATTTTTTAAAAACTTTTTCTTTGGTAAAAAAAAAAAAATAGTAAAATTAAGACAATATTGGTTTAATTGTTTGTTATGAGTTTTAAGGAAACAATTGATACATTTACAGCATGCAAGTTGATTGAAAAATAAATGGTTGAACATTCTGTAACGAGTAAAGATTTTTAGATATCAAATAGTAAAGTACATATCAAGACAATCTTGTTACAATAAAGTTAAAAATATAGATTTAAAATTGTAGACATGTGTGAGAAACATTCACAAGTATGAAAATAGTGAAGCCAAAGTATTAAATTAACATAAATTATGAATGCATAGACCTATTTTTTTAAATAATTTATGTCCAAAATAAACGACTTTTCAAAATAAATTATGATATTTCCTAGAGTGTGTGTTACTTAAAAATGATATGATATTCATAAAAAAGATCATGTATAAATAAGTAAGCAATCAAACTTTAATGTATATCTCAATTGAAATAAAATGCGAATCACAATTGATAATAGATTATAAAATTAATTTTCAAGATTGTAAATTTCTTATATGTTTTTATTCTTTATCAAATGAGTTATCCAATAAGTTATTTGTTATTTTGTTTTATATTTTGAAATGTTGATATTGTGTAGAAATAAAACTTGTGTATTTGTTTTACTTATCTTTGTATTATTTTGTTTTAGATAACAATATTAAGATTTGTATAATTTTAAAATTATTAAATAAGTATTAATAAGTTTAACTAAGTTTATTCTTAATATAAATGGTGAAATCAAAATAATGCATTTTACATCAAGTAATTTGTTGCATAAATGGCAAATACATGTTTTCTTTATAAAAAAATAAAAAAAATAAAAAATTCATGTAAAAAATACGAATCAACCCGACCCAACCCGCAACCCGATCCGAACCAACCAGCCTAGCCCGATTTGCCATGTCTATCTAAAACTGGAAGAAGACCCGAAGAAGTAAAAACTAAGAAAGTTGATTGACATGTCCGAGAGGAAAACTTAAAAAGCTGGGTTCGGAGAAGTGAAAAACAAAAACACAAAAAATTAAAAAGTAAAAACAGGCTGTCATTTTTTGGGTTTTATCACCCGACTAAATAGTTTTTTAAAATATATTTAATACCATTTTACAAACCAAGGCAAATCCCCAAGACCCCACATGACCACGTCACTACTAACAACCTCATCTACTGATTCAAATTGATATTTTATGGTTTTGTTTTAACTTTTTAGGGATAATTACAGTAAACCCACCTGGAGTTAGGCCCGTTTTCACTTTGCCTACCCGTGGTTCAAAACTTAACACTTTACCCACCTGAGGTGCCTTCCGTTAGGGATCTGTTACCCACCTCTCCGTTTGCCGTTTGAAAAACACATTTTTAGAGAAAAACAAACATAACAAAGATCAAAAAGTTAGGGCTTTTTATTTCTGATGAACTTCTAATTTTTTTTTTTTTTTTTTTATCTAAAACTAGACATGGCAAAACGGGTCAGAATTTTCTGACCCGACCTGACCCCAAAAATACCTAACCCGAACCCCATTTTTTTGACCCGAAGCAAAAATGGGTTGACCCATGACCCGACCCGTGTTTTTTGCGGGTCAACCCCACCCGACCCACGACCCGAACCGAACCTGAACCATTTTTTTAAAACTTTTTCTTTGGTAAAAAAAAAAAATATATATATATATATAGTAAAATTAAGACAACATTGGTTTAATTATTTGTTATGAGCTTTAAGAAAAGAATTGATACATTTACAGCATGCAAGTTGATTGAAAAATAAATTGTTGAACATTCTATAATGAGTAAAGATTTTTAGATATCAAATAGTAAAGTACATGTCAAGACAATCTTGTTACAATAAAATTAAAAACATAGATTTAAAATTATAGACATGTATGAGAAACATTTACAAGTATGAAAATAGTGAAACCAAAGTATTAAATTAGCATAAATTATGAATGCATAGACCTATTTTTTTTAATAATTTATGTCCAAAATAAACGACTTTTCAAAATAAATTATGATATTTCCTAGAGTGTGTGTTACTTAACAATGATATGATAATCATAAAAGAGATCATGTATAAATAAGTAAGCAATCAAACTTTAATGTATATCTCAATTAAAATAAAGTGCGAATCACAATTGATAATAGATTATAAAATTAATTTTCAAGATTATAAATTTCTTATATGTTTTTATTCTTTATCAAATGAGTTATCCAATAAGTTATTTGTAATTTTGTTTTATATTTTGAAATGTTGATATTGTGTAGAAATAAAACTTGTGTATTTATTTTACTTATCTTTGTATTATTTTGTTTTACTTATCTTTGTATTATTTTGTTTTAGATAACAATGTTAAGATTTGTATAATTTTAAAATTATTGAATAAGTATTAATAAGTTTAACTGAGTTTATTCTTAATATAAGTGGTGAATTCAAAATAATGTATTTTACATCAAGTAATTTGTTGCATAACTTTCTAAATGGCAAATACATGTTTTCTTTATAAAAAAATAATAAAAAATTCATTTAAAAAATACGAATCAACCCGATCCAACTCGCAACCGATCCGAACCGACCAACCTAGCCCGTCCATTTTGCCATGTCTATCTAAAACTGGAAGAAGACCCGAAGAAGTAAAAACTAAGAAAGCTGATTAACGTGTCCGAGAGGAAACCTTAAAAAGCTGGGTTCGGAGAAGTGAAAAAAAAAAGTAAAAAAAAAAAGTAAAAACAGGCTGTCATTTTTTGGGTTTTATCACCCTCTTTGACTAAATAGTTTTTTAAAATATATTTAATACCATTTTACTAACCAAGGCAAATCCCCAGGACCCCACGTGACCACGTCACTACTAACAACCTCATCTACTGATTCTAATTGATATTGTGGTTTTGTTTTAACTTTTTAATAAAAGTTACAAATCCTTTACTTTTTAATAGTGTTGTAACATGTATTTGTAAAGCTCCATAATAAAATATACGGCTTTTATCAAGTAATTAAATCTATAAATAATATATATATATATATATACACACTTTCAAATTCATGAATATATAATTTTTTTTTAAATAGAGATAATCCCGAAACAATTTACCAGTACCGAAATATTTCGTTTCTTTGACTAAATCAAAACGGCTTACAATACAATATTAACTCCCTTTAAGTCTCCCTCATCCCCAACCATAAGTGTGTGTGTTTCCCATTACACTTAATCTCTTAAACTATTGAAATGTACGATTCAACCCCAATTTTACAAAGGGAAAGACTTTGCTGCATATAGGGTTGTGACACAAAAAAAAAAAAAAAAAGGGGACATGTGTCCAAGGATCATGTGCAATGCACATGACCAAGTGAACCCTTAGACACTTGTCCTTTTCTTTTTTCAGCCACATAACCTGTATACAGCAAAACCTGTTCCTTTTAAAAATACATTAAACTTGACCACCTAAGGTCTGTTTGGATAAGCTAAAAATTGAAAACTGAAAACTGAAAAACACTGTAACTTTTAAATGTGTGAATAATATCGTGAGACCCATTTTTAATGAAAAAGTTGGTGAAAAGTTAAATTTGTACATCTATAAACAGTAAAATTTGTGCTGAAAAGTCAAACTTCGCGTTCAATGAACATATCTGCTACAGTAAATTTAGGTGGAAACGCGCGATAAAAAATTAAAAAAAAAAAAAGTGAAAACGCAGACGCTAAATCGTGGACGTGCAAGCCAAACGAGCACCTACTGTCTGTCTTGCTACTAACTCTGACAGAATTTAGCATTGAATGACCAATTTACCCCTAATCCTGTATATAGCAAAACCTGATCCTTTTCCCCCCTCTCTCCTACCAAATCAGAGTGAGGATGGCCCCCCACTTAACATTATAGTGGCTCCACCCTTTATGCAATTTTTAGAATGCTATGACAAAAAAAATCATAAAGACCACAAGCCCACATATCTACAAAAACAAGACAATTAATACGACACCATCTAAATGGTGTCACATGTTCATCAAACAGAAAAATATGACAAGAAGGCCTCAAGAAACCTTTAAAAGCCTTCAGATTAAGCCAATAGCTAACAACATACAGAATGGAGTAACCACTTCGGGGTTGCAAATGGTCTGATAATCCAAAGAGAAACTACAGTCACAAAGACAAACCCACAACAAAAACGAGTGATAGAACTAGAATTACCCTTGTGACAGAGTGTGAGAGAGAGCGAAAAAAGTAAAAAGCACCCTTAAGTTTTGCAGGCATCAACAATTTTCACCGTCTACAGATTTCTAATTCCCAAGTTTTGAAGCTGCTTCAGTTCACTGCCAAAGAATAGATAAACACATCACAGTTCCACAAGATATTGACAGAATGATGATATTATTTCACCTAAGAACCCAAATCAATCATCCATTTCATGCAAACATGAATAAACTATATTCATTCCATAGAGATGAAAGGTTCTGAAAATTGTACAAAAATCCTATAGTACTGGGGAAAAAATTCATGTCACTTTAGATAATTATGAAATAAACACTAGTTTTTTTCAAGCACTTTTTACATTTGCAACTCTCTAGATTTTCCCTCGACCAAAAAATCCCCTCCTCACAACTATACTTACATGCTCTCCAAGCATAGAAGAAAATTTGGGATATTGTACTTGTGGTATTATATTTTCCACTAAAACTTGCCAGTGAGCTCTAGCCCAACTAGCACCTCCTGCCCTTACAAGTACTAGGTGGAGAGAGAGGTCGTGGGTTCAAGACCCACTAGGTGCGTGTGTTACCAATAAAAAAAAATATCCACAAGCTGAACAATTAAAACTTCATACTATCTTAAATGAAATAAATATAACAAACAATAAGATAGAGATGAAAACGACAATATAATTGATTAAAGGGTCAAATCTGATATTTTTTACCCAATACCATGCGCATGTTTCAAACACTGGTTGGGACTAAAGAATCCACCTCAATCTGCTCTAAAAAGATATCAATGAAATTATCACGACTGTAAAACTCATACCAATCTCACCACAACACCCCCCCCCCACATTAATTTNAACACATGAGAGCTCAAAAAACTCAAAAGTTTAACAAAACGGTTGTCAAAATGCAAATAGCTACCTCTTGCATCTTCACCTCCACCTGCCTTAGATTACTGTTCAGCTTCGGGGCTTCTTCGACTGCTATGCAAAAAACAACATAAATACCAACTCATTCAAAACAAAAAATATATAACTAATATTTGATCTTTTGCAGTAAAAGGTCCCATGAAAGGACCTGACAGAAGAGCAAACAGAATAGACTAATAGAAGATTTAGAGCAATAATGGTAGACAGAGAAACCAAGTTCAAATCACAGTTCCACAAGATATTGACAGAATGATGATATTATTTCACCTAAGAACCCAAATCAATCATCCATTTCACCCCCCCCCCCCTCTCAAGAAAGAAACTCCTCTCTCATCTTTCTCTAAACCATAATCCAATTATTAATTTCCTTAAAAAGACCATCTTTGATTAATATTCACCAAGGCATGAACATAACTGAACAGAACAGTCAGTACTCAACTTTACAAATTCAATTCAGGAGCCTGTAATAACAGATGGATGTTTTCCGTATCTGTATCTAGAAGTCATCTCTTACTTTCCTCCATCTTCAAAACATTATGTAACCTTTTGAGATCTCATATTCAACTTGACTCCGAGACTTTACCTTCAGATAATGTCACGTGTAACTTATTGTCAACACTGTTCAACTAAAAAAACTGTTGAATCTGTGTAACATAAATATTCATGTCATACAAATGCAAAAATGATAGACAAATCCCAGCCTCTTTGTCAATACAACATATATAGATTAATTATCCAAGTAACTGAAGAAATTTAACAGTTGTCACCAAAGTTTCTTCAAGAGTGAAATTCTAGGTAAGATTAATTATCCTAAAAGATCTACAAGTTACCTTCATTCTCTGGGATATCAGAAGTCCATAACGTGAGGTTGTCCCTCAAGAGTTGCATGATTAATGTGCTGTCTTTGTAAGATTCTTCGCTCAAACTATCCAACTCTGAGATAGCTTCATCAAAAGCTTGCTTTGCTAGGGCACAGGCCCTGGGATAAAAAATATCACGCAAGAACAAGTAAATCATCTCTCTCTTTCTCTCAAAACCAAAACAATTTACCAATAAATAAATTACAAAAGAGGAAAAGGATGCCATCATACCTTTCAGGAGAGTTCATGATTTCATAATAAAATACAGAGAAATTCAAGGCCAAACCCAATCTGATGGGATGCGTAGGAGGTAATTCAGCCTCTGCTGTAGTAGAAGCTGCCTAAAAGAAGAAACACGCAACAAGTGAACAGATTGAACCCAACCAAAATAGCATTCTACAGCATAAAGCTGATAGTTTATGATACTCTCTACTTTTCTCGTCAGTAATCACCCAAGATGACTGGTTAAAAGCAAAATTTCTAAATTACATGAAAAGGAATAAGAAGAACATTGAGAAACAACATGAACTCTTTGGCCAGGAGAAAGAAATAACATCAAATAGGCACAATGAACAAATAAAACCACACAATTCTACCATGTCAAGAAATACACAGTACTCATCATCCTTACACAATCGATTACCAAGTTTGGCTCACAAATTATTTATTATTATTAACTTCATAACCACGTAATGTTTTCAATGAAGAAATTTAGTTAGAGCATTACTATTCATCCCAATCCAACACGAACTAGTCTTAGGTAACACCCAAGTTTAAATAACAGACCAGACAGTCAAATATGTTTGCATTTTTCAGACACCCATTAAAATCATAATATTAATCCCCCATTTGAATCCATATAAAGAGAAGTCCAGAATTGATAGCTTTTGATTTCTTTTATTTTCTCTACACACTCTTAACAAGTATAAAAGTGAAATTTATTAGGTACTCCTGGTGCTCTTTCCTCTCGTATGAATATGGAAACCACTATGAATTTAATTAGTAAAGCCCACTATTACTCGAGAGGAAGGAATACCATGTCGTCGTACTCTCTTAGAGTACTTAATAATTACTCAACCCCAAGAGCCTGGCACCTATTAAAAGTACAAAAGTTCAAATCTTCACACCCCCAACTATCAAATTTTCAAAAAAAAAAAAAAAAACAAGTACAAACTGAAACCCAAAACTAGTAGCATAGAAAACCAAAACAAAATTACCAACCTGATAAGCTTTCATTGACAGATCAGCAGTCTCTTTCCTCTCATCATCAGCCCTGAACTCAGCCAAATATCGATAGTAATCCCCTTTCCTGCAACCACACCCAAAAAAAGCACAAAAACATAAAAAGTAAGAAGCAAAACCCTAATTCCTAAAAAAAATCAAACCCTAACTTAGAAACCCTAATTGACTGACATTTTGTAGAAAAAGACAGGGGATTCTCCAACGGAGCAAGAGGGGATGAGATGCTCATCGATGAGGGCGATAATGTCGGCACAAACTCGGGATAGCTCGGATTCGATCTCGTGCCTGTAATTCTTGATCCGCTTCACGTTCAGATCGTTCCCTTTGGACTCCTCCTTCTGCTCCAGCGAAGATAGGATCCTCCACGAGGCTCTGCGAGCTCCAACCACGTTCTTGTACGCAACGGAGAGTAGGTTCCTCTCTTCCACGCTAAGTTCCACGTCCATATTCGCCACTTTCGTCATCGCATCCACCATTTCTGCATATAAAATTTTTCAAAAAAATTCATGTTTGTTTGCCGAGAAAATAAAGGAGAAATTAACAAACGTAAAATACTACTAGATATTTAATCGGGAACCGAGGAGAGGAAAGTGAAAATTGCTCAAACATCGTATTTAGCTTTTTTTTTACTCCATCGATTTTCTCGGAAACCAAACAGAGGAAAAAAAAAAAAAAAAAAGAGAGAAGAAGAAGAAGGTTTGAGAGAGGGAGAGAGAAAGACCGTCGTATCGCTCGGCCTGCTCGGCAAGCTTGGCGATGTAGACGTGGTTCTCTCTTTCTTTATCGATCGCCATGGCTAATCTCTCAGTCTCTAGTCTCAGTCTCAACCACACAAATGAAATCAAATGAAGAAAGAAATAAAAGTAGAGAAAGAGAGTAAAGTCTGAATCTGTTTCTGTGGGTTGAAGAGGACGTGTCCCGACAAACAGAGACTAGGAAGCTCACTCCCCCACGCGCGTTGACCGCCGGGGTGAGAGGAAAGAGAAGTGCAAATATATATTAATTAATTAATGGGTGGCAAGAAAATAGATTATTTAAAATATATATATATATATATATCATTTTTTTTTTTTTATGGGGAATACAGAAAGTTGTTAAAAAAATAAAAAAAGAAGTAAGTTACTTTTATCTTTTTCTATTCTATAAATAATTTTTTAAAATATTTTATAAATTAATGAGATTGGGACATACATTAAATTTATCCTTAATTAATTAATGATTATCAGTGTGAACACAAAAACTGAAATCATGTTGATTTCATTTAAAATTATGAAATCCTGTTTTTTATTTCCTCATTTCACAGTTATATCTGAAATCATGTTTTCAATACACAATTTTATAAGTTGTGTATAATAATAATTAGCCTAACAAAACAAAAAATTTACCATAGGTTTATAAGTTTGAATAGAAAATTGCACCATTTTGTATTTAGTAAAAAAAATGGGTAATTTGCATTAACTTCGCCTAAAATTTATATTATTATACTTGTCTTTCTTCTTTTTTTTTTTTTTTTTTGAGAAACATACTTGTCTTTCTTCTAGTTTGAATAAGATACCCACCTCATTTAAAATGTAAATTATTTATACTGACTTCCTCTAAGATGCACGTATAGTCAATTGACGCTTAAATTTTTGCATTTAAGAAGATGCCAATTTAAATAGTTTACATTGCAAGAAAGGTGAGTGTCATTTAAGAAAAGATTAGGTGTAAGCAATTGTATTATTTCTAACTAGATGAAAGAAGTAATAATCATAATCAAAATGGACGACAGTGCCATTTTCCTAATTTTGAATGTAGTAAGGCAAAATGTTATGCTCATGCATTTCATTAATTAAATTTATGAGATGCACAAAAAAAAAAAAAAAAAGTGTTTTGAGTACTAAATAATTTTATTTTTTTGAATTACCCATAATTTAGTAGTGGCATGAACCTTTAAGCAATTAAGTAGGTTATTTATTAAATAATAAAATATGTAGATTCGGTAATTAGGAGCACAAGAAACAAAACAGTGGTTTGATAATGTGTGGTTTCATCAGTCTTCTCGTGTACAATAAAATTTTAAAATTTTAAACTTTATAATGGTTGTTTTATAAATATATGAAGGTAAATATTAATAAATATATATCTTAAAAGTATTGGTTTATGAATTATTTTTAGAAGAAATATATCTTAAAAGTATTGGTTTATGAATTATTTTTAGAAGAATTTTATAAGAAATTGATAAAACAATTAATTTTTCGATCAGTTTTTTATATTTCTTATAAAAGTTGTGTTAAAACTTTTTTCATATAGTTTATTAATAATTGCTCTAAGAGCATCTGTTAATATGATCTATAGATTAAATATTAACTATAAATCCAAAATAAAAAATAATTAGGTTTTTTATCAAAAAAAAAAAAAAAAAAAAGAGAGAGAGAGAGAGAGAAAGGTCGGCCACCCATGTGTGCAGACATGGCAAAAGGGCAGGTCGGGTTCGGGTCGGGTCAATCGGGTTGCGGGTCAAACGGGTCACTGGTCAAAACGGGTCATTTTAAGCGGGTCAAAATCGGGTTTGGGTCAATCGGGTTCGGGTCGGGTCAGGTTGACCCGTATTTTTCACGTGAAATTTTTTTTTTTTTTAATTTTTATAAAGAAAACAATATGTATCTGCCATTTGAAAAGTTATGCAACAAATTACTTGATGTAAAATGCATTATTTTGAATTCACCACTTATATCAAGAATGAACTCAGTTAAATTTATTAATACCTATTCAATAATTTTAAAATTATACAAATCCTAACATTACTATCTAAAACAAAATAACACAAAGATAAGTAAAACAAATACACAAATTTTATTTCTACACAATATCAACATTCGAAAATATAAAACAAAATTATAAATGACTTATTGGATAACTCATTTGATAAAGAATAAAAACATATAAGAAATTTACAATCTTGAAAATTAATTTTATAATCTATTATTAGTTATGATTGACACTCTATTTCAATTTGAGATATACTTTAAAATTTGATTGCTTACTTATTTATACATGGTCTCTTTTATGAATATCATATTATTGTTAAGCAACACACACTCTAGGAAATATCATAATTTATTTTAAAAAGTCGTTTATTTTGGACATAAATTATTAAAAAATAGGTCTAATTATTCATAATTTATGCTAATTTGATACTTTAGCTTGATTATTTTTACACTTGTGAATGTTTTCACATGTCTACAATTTTAAATCTATGTTTTTAACTCTACTGTAACCAGATTATCTTGGCATGTACTTTGCTATTTGACATCTAAAAATATTACTCATTACAGAATGTTCAACCATTTATCTTTTAATTAATTTGCATGTAGTTATGTAAATGTATCAATTGTTTCCTTAAAGTTCACAATAAACAATTAAATCAATATTGTCTTAGTTTTACTATTTTTTTACCAAAAAAAAAAAAAAAGGTTTTAAAAAAAGGGTTCGGGTTCGAGTTCGGTTCGGGTCGGGTTGGGTTGACCCGCAAAAAACACGGGTCGGGTCACGTGTCAACCCATTTTTACTTCGGGTAAAAAAAAATAAGGTTCGGGTCGGGTATTTTCAGGTCGGGTCGGGTCAGGTCAAAAAATTCTGACCCGTTTTGCCATGTTCACATGTGTGAATGGGTTAACAATTTTTTTTTTTTAAATGACGTGTACGGCACTGGCAGGCCCATCGCCATACATATTTTTATACTTTGAGTTGAAACAAGTATATAAAATTCCATTATAAAAATAAATAAATAAATAAAGTATATAAAATTCTATGTTCTACTTTTCCCTCTTTTTGTAGAGCCTATTCCAACGTTAGCAATGGTATACGTATAAATTATTTTACAATATTTTTATAAAATATTGATGTAATTAACTTCTTATTGGTTTATCAAGATTCACAATTAATATCACTTTTTCATTTATTAATAACCACTCACAACATCAACAATTTGTAAAAAAATTTGAAAAATAGTTTGTATCTCTAGTATTATTCTTTCACCATACCTTTATAACTATTATGTTGAAAATTTTCCTCCCTTTATTTAAATAAAACGGAGGTATCTTGTTTCTTAAAAAAAAAGCACTCTATATCTTACTTTTAGTGCTTCACTTTATACTTTACCAATTATACTGAATCATGTATTTATTTTACTTTTTTTGTAAACTCATTATTTTTTCCCACTTTCTATGTGTCAAGAACCTTTATGCAATTAAGTAGGTTATTTATTAAATAATAAAATATGTAGATTCGGTAATTACAAGCACAAGAAACAAAACAGTGGTTTGATAATGTGTGGTTTCATCAGTCTTCTCGTGTACAATAAAATATTAAAATTTTAAACTTTATAATGGTTGTTTTATAAATAGATGAAGGTAAATATTAATGAATATCTTAAAAGTATTAGTTTAAAAACTATTTTTAGAAACATTTTATAAGAAAATGATAAAATTATTAATTTTTTCGCCAATTTTTTATATTTCCTATAAAAATTGTGTTAAAACTTTCCTTATATAGTTTATTAACAATGACTCTAAGAGCAATTGTTAACATGGCCCATAGATTAAATATTAACTATAAATCCAAAATAAAAAATAATTAGGTTTTTCAATCAAAAAAGAGGAAGAGAGAAATAGGTCAACCCATGTGTGAATGGGTTAACAATATATATATATATATATATATATATTTTTTTTTTTAAATGACGTGTAGGGCACTAGGCAGGCCCATTAGTTAACAATATATATATATATATATATATATATTTTTTTTTTTAAATGACGTGTAGGGCACTAGGCAGGCCCATTGCCACACATATTTTTATACTTTGAGTTGAAACAAGTATATAAAATTCTATTATTCCTATAAAAATTGTGTTAAAACTTTCTTTATATAGTTTATTAACAATGGCTCTAAGAGCAATTATTAACATGGCCCATAGATTAAATATTAATTATAAATCCAAAATAAAAAATAATTAGGTTTTTTAATCAAAAAAGAGGAAGAGAGAAATAGGTCAACCCATGTGTGAATGGGTTAACAATATATATATATATATATATTTTAAATGACGTGTAGGGCACCAGGCAGGCCCATTGCCACACATATTTTTATACTTTGAGTTGAAACAAGTATATAAAATTCGATTATTCCTATAAAAATTGTGTTAAAACTTTCCTTATATAATTTATTAACAATGACTCTAAGAGTAATTGTTAACATGGCCCATAGATTAAATATTAACTATAAATCCAAAATAAAAAATAATTAAGTTTTTTAATCAAAAAAGAGGAAGAGAGAAATAGGTCAACCCATGTGTGAATGGGTTAACAATATATATATATATATATTTTAAATGACGTGTAGGGCACTAGGCAGGCCCATTGCCACACATATTTTTATACTTTGAGTTGAAACAAGTATATAAAATTCGATTATAAAAATATATATATATATATATATAATTCTACGTTCTACTTTTCCTCTTCGGAGTCTATTATTCCGTGAATAATACTACAGGTTTAAACTATTTTACAATATTTTTACAAAATGTTGATGTGGTCAACTTTTTATTAGTTTTTATCTAGACCTACTATTAATATTATTTTTTTTATTTACCAATAATCACTCGCCACATCAACAGTTTGTAAAATTTTTTGTAAAATAATTTATATCTCTAACATTATTCTTTCACCATACTTTTATAACTATTATGTTGCAAATTTTACTCCCTTTATTTAAATAAAACATAGGTATCTTGTTTATTTAAAAAAAAAAAAAAAAAAAAAAAACTCTATCTTCTACTTTTGTGTTTTACTTTATACTTAACCAACAATTATACTGTGTAATGTATTTATTTATACACCACCAATCGTACAATCTCACCACCAATCATACAATCTCAGGTGTTTATTTTTCTTTCCTTGTAAAACCCATCATTTTAAGGGGGTCCAATTTTATCACAAATCGAAAAATCTTCTTCCCATACGTGTTTTTAATTTTATACTTCGAGTTGAAACAAGTTACGTGCCCAGGTCCAATATCTTGCATAGAAAATACGAATTGATAGACAATCTAAAATGTCTTGCCGACAAACCTAGATATTTGCCAATAGCCGACAGCCTACCCTGGACAACCAAATTTATTATGCATCACACGGTTTCTTCTTACACAAATACTTGTCAAAATTCAAAGGCAATAGGATTTGTATGGATTTTGATATAGCGAGCGTGACAGTTGATTATGACGGGAATTGAAGTATTTTTGGCATATGAGAATATTTTAGACACCATAGGCTCATTATTGTAATTTTAAACATGTGTTGTAGCTAGGGATGGCAATTTTTACTCATATCCATGAACCCACCCATTACCTACCTTATTTGGATAAGTCTTAACTCAACCCATTTGAATATTTGGGTTAAATGGGTAAAGACCCATTTGGTTATTTAATTAGATGGGTCTAAATGGATATATCCACTAATACCCACTAAACCCATCTAAATTTCTATAAAATGACCAAAATACTCTTGAAACCTAATAAATGACCAAAATACTCCCAAAATCTAAAAAATTACCAAAATACCTCCAAAACCAAGAAAATGACCAAAATACCCCTGAAACCCCAAAAAATGACCAAAATACCCTAAAAATCCAACAAATGACCAAAATACCTTGAAAACCCAACAAATGACCAAAATACCCCTAAAATCTAAAAATTACCAATATACTCCCAAAACCCAAAAAATGACCAAAATACCCCCAAAACCTAAAAATTACCAAAATATGACCAAAATATCCCCGAAACCTAAAAATGACCAAAATACCCTCAAAACCCAAAAAATGACCAAAATGCCCTCGAAACCCAAAAATAACCAAAATACCCCAAAACCTAAAAAATGAACAAAATACCCTCAAAACCTAAAAATGAACAAAATACCCCCAAAACCCAAAAAATGACCAAAATACCCAAAAAACCTAAAAATTACCAACATACCCCAAAACCCAAAAAATGATCAAAATACCCCAAAACCTTAAAATTACAAAAAAAAAAGGACCAAAATACCCCTGAAACCTAAAAATGACCAAAATACCCTCAAAACCCAAAAAATGACCAAAATGCCCCCAAAACCCAAAAAATGACCAAAATACCCCTGAAACCTAAAAAAAAAATACCAAAATACCTCTAAAACCTAAAAAATGACTAAAATACCCTCGAAACCTAAAAAATGACCAAAATACCTCCAAAACCTAAAAATTACCAAAATATCCCAAAACCTAAAAATAACCAAAAATGACCACAATACCCCCGAAACCTAAAAATGACCAAAATACCCTCAAAACCCAAAAAATGACCAAATTACCCCCGAAACCCAAAAAATACCAAAATACCTCTAAAACCTAAAAAATGACTAAAATACCCTCGAAACCTAAAAAATGACCAAAATACCTCCAAAACCTAAAAATTACCAAAATATCCCCAAAACCTAAAAATAACCAAAAAATGACCACAATACCCCCGAAACCTAAAAATGACCAAAATACCCTCAAAACCCAAAAAATGACCAAATTACCCCGAAACCCAAAAAATACCAAAATACCTCTAAAACCTCTAAAATGACTAAAATACCCCCGAAACCTAAAAAATGACCAAAATACCTCTAAAACTTATAAAATGACTAAAATACTCCCGAAACCTGAAAAAATTACCAAATTACCCCGTAACCTAAAAAATGACTAAAATACCTCCGAAACCCATAAAATTACCAAAATACCCCTAAACTTAAAAAATGACTGAAATACCCTAAAACGTAAAAAAAATGACTAAAATATCCCCCTGAAACCTAAAAAATGACCAAAATACTCCCAAAACCTAAAAAAAAAAAATGACCGAAATACACTTGAAACCTAGGAATTACCAAAATTCACCCTAAACCTAAAAAATTACCAAAATGCCCCATAAACCTAAAAATGACTGAAATACCCTTGAAACCTAAAAAATTACCAAAATACCCTGAAACTTAAAAATGATTGAAATACCCCAAGACCTAAAAAATGACTAAAATAACCCCAAAACCTAAAACAATGACCAAAATACCCCCAAGACCTAAAAAATGACTAAAATAACCCCAAAACCTAAAACAATGACCAAAATACCCCCAAAACCTAAAAAAATGATCGAAATACCCCCAAAAACTTAACAATTACCAAAATACACCATAAACCTAAAAAAGTACCAAAATACTCCCTAAACCTAAAAATTGACCGAAATACCTCCAAAACCTAAAAAATAACTGAAATACCCCCGAAATCTCAAAAAGTGACCAGAATACCTTGAAACCTAAAAAATTATCGAAATACCCCAAAAACCTAAAAAATGACCAAAATAATCCCAAAAGCTAAAAAAAATTATCGATAAAAACACCTGAAACCAAAATTATGGCCAAAATACCGCTAAACATGTAAGATGACCAAAATACACCAAAACGTATGAAATTACCGAAATAGAGGTTTGGGGTATTTTGGAAGTTTCGAGGATATTTTGATCATTTTTTAGGTTTCAAGGGTATTTTGATCATTTTTAGGTTTCAAGGGTATTTTGGTCATTTTTGGGTTTCGGGGGTATTTTGGTATTTTTTTGAAGTTCAGGAGTATTTTGGTCATTCTTGGGTTTCGNGATGACCAAAATACACCAAAAACGTATGAAATTACCGAAATAGAGGTTTGGGGTATTTTGGAAGTTTCGAGGATATTTTGATCATTTTTTAGGTTTCAAGGGTATTTTGATCATTTTTAGGTTTCAAGGGTATTTTGGTCATTTTTGGGTTTCGGGGTATTTTGGTAATTTTTTGAAGTTCAGGGGTATTTTGGTCATTCTTGGGTTCGTGAGTATTTTGGTCATTTTTTGAGTTTCAGGAGTATTTTGGTCATTCTTGGGTTTTGGGGTATTTTGGTCATTTTTTGAGTTTCGAGGGTATTTTGGTCATTCTTGGATTTCGGGGTATTTTGGTCTTTTTTGAGTTTCGGGGGTATTTTAGTCTTTTTTTGGGTTTCAAGGGGTATTTTGGTCATTTTTAGGTTTCGGGGTATTTTGGTCATTTTTTGGGTTTTGGAAGTATTTTGATCATTTTTAGGTTTCAAGGGTATTTTTGGTCATTTTTTAGGTTTCGGGAGTATTTTGGTCATTTTTTGGGTTTCAAGGTTATTTTGGTCATTTTTTGGGTTTTGGAAGTATTTTGGCCATTTTAAATTTCGAGGGTATTTTGGTCATTTTTTAGGTTTCGGGAATATTTTGGTTATTTTTTGGGTTTCGGGGTATTTTGGTCATTTTTTGGATTTTGGAAGTATTTTGATATTTTTGGGTTTCAGGGAGTATTTTGGTCATTTTTTGGGTTTTGGAAGTATTTTGGTCATTTTTAGGTTTCGGGGTATTTTGGTCATTTTCTAGATTTCGGGAGTATTTTGGTCATTTTTTTGGGTTTCGGAGTTATTTTGGTCATTTTTTGGGTCTTAAAAGTATTTTGGTCATTTTTATGTTTCGAGGGTATTTTGGTCATTTTTTGGATTTTAGGGGTATTTTGGTCATTTTAGAGATTTTGGAGGTATTTTGGTCATTTTAGTGGGTTTTAAGCATATACGGTGATTTTAGAGATATTGGGAGTATTTTGGTCATTTTAGAGATTTTGGGGATAATTTTGGATGTCCAAGGGTATATTGGTAATTTTGGAAGTGTAGGGGTATTTGTATCATTTTAGGTATTTAAGGGTATTTTGGTAATTTTGAAGGTCAAGAGGGTATTCAAGTAGTTTTAGAGGTATTTGAGTCATATTGGGTTAAATGAGTGGGTTACTTATTAAATGGGTTTGGTTGGTAATGGATAATTAATTATATATAAACGGGTCATAAATGGATAAATGGATAATTACATACCCAACCCATTTATGACCCAACCCATTTATGACTCAACCCGCCCATTTGCCACCCTTAGTTGTAGCCCAGGAAAAGAATGGTATATATAGATATATGGCGACACACCATAGGTGTAAAGAAACCTTTAAAATCCTTCAGATTAAGCCAACAAGCTGACAATCCAAAGAAAAACAACAATCATGAAGATAAAACCCACAACAATAAAAGAGTGATAGAACTAAAATTTCCCTTGTGACACAGAGCAGCCAGAGAGGCAAAGAGAGAGGAAAAGGTTAAAGCGCCCAAGACTTTAGCACTTTAGTAGGCATCACTTTTCTCCATCTACATGTTTTGAATTGCCAAGTCTTGGACTGCTTCGGTTCACTGCCAAAGAATAAATTTATAAACAAACTGAGTTCAAAAAATTAAGAAAATATAACAAAACAGTTGTTAAATAAGTAAATAAAGCTACCTCTGCATCTTCCCCTGCACCTACTTTGGCAGATATGTCCAGCTTTTGGCCTTCTTCTGCTGCAATACCAAAAACAATAGAAAATACCAACTCAGCCAAAACTAGCAGATATGTCCAGTTTTTTTTTTTTTTTTTTTTTTCATAATATATATATATATATATATATATATATATATATAAAACTATTAATTTTTACTAACGGAGTAACGGATTAGTAAATCCTATAACTAATATTTGATCTTTTCATGAAGGTCACATGAAAGGACCTGACAGGAGAGCAAACAGAACAGACTATAGAGGATTTGGAACAAAAAGGGGAGAGAGAGAGAGAGAGAGAGATCAAGTTCAAATCACAGTTCCACAAGATATTGACAGAATTATGAGATTATTCATCTAAGTATCCAAATCAATCATCTATTTCATGCAATATGCATAACCTAAATTCATTCCTTGTAGATGAATGGTTCCAAAAATCATTCTAAAATCCAGGAATACAGCAAAAATATCTAATGTCATTTTTTAAAAACTTATGGAATAAAGACTAGCTTTTTTCAATTACATTTTACTTTTTTCAACTCTCTCGGTTTCCTCAACCAACAAATTCCCCCAAAAAACAACTTACGGACCAAAAAAAAAATAAACCAACCAACCTGATCATTTTTCAAACATAACTGACCAGCTCTCCATGACAAAATAAGACTAATCCAATATACTCATTTTGGATGATACCCAATGCAAAGTGTCTTCCACTAAAAGTGATGGATTGCGGGTTCAAGTCTAGAAATCAGCCTCCAAAAAGGGTGGGGGCCAAAAAGGGGGGAGGGGGGGGGGGGGGGCGCTATTTACCTCTAGATGAGACCAATTAAGCATAATCCCAACCCATATAAACCTCTCAAAAAGGAGGGGAAAAAATTTACATGATCATCTTCAAGAAAATCTTTGTGACATCCATAAGGTGGTAAACTTTCAAATCTTTACATGGGAACACAGTCTCATATTTAGCATAGTTTTGTCCGTGAAAAATAATTATAAGAGTCCGTTTAGATACTACTTATTTTGCTGAAAACTGAAAACAATAAAAATAATAATAATAAAGTTACTGTTCATTAGCCTAAATGTACTGTTCATGGGACCCATGAACAGTGCAATAGGCGCTGGTTAAAAAAAAAAAAAACAACGCAGACGCAGGGTGAGAGAGGCGCAAACCAAACGCTCACTAAGTGGCTTTGGTACATAATCCACTAATAAAACAGAACAACTATACTGATATGTCATGTTTTCCAAGCATATAATAAAATTTGGGATATTGTACTTATATTGTCCACTAAAAGCTGAAAAGCTGAAATTAGCGATATGATAGAGATGAAAACTATAATAATAGATTAAAGGGTCAAAACCTGACATTTTTTACCTAACACAATGAACATGTTTCAAACACAGGTTGGGAGCAAAGAATCCACCTCAATCTGCTCTAAAAAGACATCAAAGAAATTATCATGGCTTGTAAAACTGCTACCATCCCCACCCCCGCAAAAAAAAGTCCTCTCTGGTCCTTCTCTAAACTATAATCTAATTATTACTTTCCTTAAAAAGACCCTCTTTGATTAATTTTATAGGACCTGTAATATCAAATGCATGTTTTTTGAATCTGAATCTAAAAGGCTACTTTCCTTTCTTCCGTTTTCGAAACATGTTGTACCTTCTTGAGATCTCATATTCAATTTGACTCCAAGACTTGCATTACCTCCAGACAGTGTCACTACTGTTCAACTAAAAAATTGGTAGATCTGTTTAACATAAATATTCAAGTCATGGAAACTAGAAAATGATAGACAAAACCCAGCCTCTTTGTCACATTGACATATATAGACTGATTCATTTACCCAACTGATGTTAACTGAAATAATTTAATGGTTGTCACTAAAGTTTCATCAAGAGTAAAATTCTAGGCAAGATTGATTTATCCTACAAAGATCTACAAGTTACCTTCATTCTCTGGGATGTCAGAAGTCCACAATGTGAGGTTATCCCTCAAGAGCTGCATAATTAAAGTGCTGTCTTTGTAAGATTCCTCGTTCAAAGTATCCAACTCCGAGATAGCTTCATCAAAGACTTGCTTTGCCAGGTAACAAGCCCTGGGATAAAAATTAACATGCAAGAACAAGTAAATCATCTCCATCTTTCTCCCTCTCAAAAACAAACTAATTTTCCAATAAATAAATATCAAAAAAGGAAAGGATATCATATGCATACCTTTCAGGAGAGTTCATAATTTCATAATGAAATACAGAGAAATTCAAGGCCAAACCCAGTCTGATGGGATGTGTAGGAGGTAATTCAGCTTCTGCTGTAGTAGAAGCAGCCTGCAAAAAAGAAAAAATACAAAACTAAGTGTACAGATTGGACCAACTCAAATGAATACAGTTGGAAAACCAAAATAGCATTCGACACAAGCTAATAGTTTATGTCCACTAAACTAGTACAACCCTTTGAAGACTTCTCTACTTTTCTCAGCACCCAACAGTCGATATATAAATGACAAGGGTCAAAAGCAAAATTTGAATATTATATGAAAGGTCATAAGTAGTAAAAAAGAAATTCAACAAACAGCATGATCTCTTCAGTCAACAAATAACATCAAATGGGCACAATGCACAAGTAAAACTACTACACAGTCTACCATGTCAAGAAATGCAGAAAATACTCATCATCCTAACACAATCAATAACCAAGTCTGGCTTATAAATTACTCATTATTATTAACTTGATAACGTCATAATGTTTCAATGTAGAACTTTAGCTATAGCTCATTCCAATCCAACAAGAGTTTGTCTTAGACAAAACAACACCCATATTTAAATAACAGACCAGACAATTGAATTTTTTTTGCATTTGCAATTTCAGACACCCATTAAAATCAAAACACTAATCCTCCGTTTGATTCTATATAAAGAGAAATCCAGAATTCTTAGCTTCGATTTCTTTTCTTTTCTCTACACTCTATTAACAAACAAACAAAAAGGGGAAATTATTTCTGCTAAAAAATACTTCAAATTTTACCCCATTGTTTTACAAACTAATGTGTCACCAATCTTATTTAGTAATTTTAACATTCAATTATTATTTTTTTGAAATTCACCAATCACATTAATTTTCACAATAATTTGTAATGGCAAAGTATTGGGCCCATTACAATGGTGACACATGTCCCTTTTTGGCCACATGTCATCATCCCAACAAGTCCAACGCGCGCACTAGGTGCATCATACCCAGGCCTAACTCAATTTGTAAAGCTCATGTACTAAAATTGTAGTAACTTTAGTAGTTTCTAAATTATTAAGTACTCATGGAGTGCACCCCATCACTTTCTTTACGGAGAAATTACTGTCTACAGGAAAAATTACTGAAGTGGTCCTCTTGATTCTTCTAACTAATAAAACGCTGCTATTTATGTAAATGTGACATCACCTACTAGATTTTTATTTTCAATTCTTGTGCTAATTAGGAATTTATCTCACACATTTGCAGGAATGACATTATTTCATTGGTTGGAATACTGATGAAGTAGTCCTCCCATAATTTACACTCTTCTTCACGTGGTACTCTCTTTTTTTTAATTATCATGAATTTAATTGGTATAACCCGACTATAAAGTATTGAATAATTACTTGAACCAAACTCAAACTCAAAACCAATAGCATACAATACCAAAACAACATAATTACCTACCTGGTAAGCTTTCATTGACAGATCAGCAGTCTCTTTCTTCTCATCACCAGCCTTAAACTCCGCCAAATACCGATAATAATCCCCTTTCCTGCAACCACATCCCAAACAAACATTTAAAAAAATAGAACCATAAACCCTTAATAAAAAAAGTAAAAACCTTAATCCACTGACATTTTGTTGAAAAAGACGGTGGACTCTCCAGTGGAGCAAGCCGGGATGAGATGATCGTCGATGAGGGAGATGATGTCGGCGCAAATGTCAGAGAGCTCGGACTCGACCTTGTGCCTATACTCCTTCATCCGCTTCAGGTTCTGATCGTTCCCTTTCGATTCTTCCTTCTGCTCGAGCGAGGATAGGATCCTCCACGAGGCCCTGCGAGCTCCCACCATGTTTTTGTACGCAACGGAGAACAGGTTCCTCTCTTCCACGCTCAGTTCCATGCCGCCTTCCGCGCTCTTGGTCACCCTTTTCTTCATCTGTTCAACCATATCTGCATTCATTTTTTCATAGTGAAATAAGATAAGTTTAAAAAACCTTGAGTTTAAAACCTCTGTTTATCATAATGGCTAAGCTTTGAGAGAGAGAGAGAGTGTTAAAAAAAAGACCGTCGTAGCGCTCAGCTTGCTCGGCAAGCTTAGCCATGTAGATGAGGTTCTCTCTTTCTTTGGTGGACGCCATGGGAAAGAAATCTCTTTAGTCTCTCACTCTCACTCTTACGCACTAGCACTATATTTTGAAAAGTAAATGAAATTGATAGTTATGAAGATTGAAGAGTGGTGGTGGTGGTGGTGGTAGTGGTGGACCGATTGAAGCAGAAGGGACTTTAAAACTTGAGAAAGAAAACCAGGTGCGCGGGGACACAGCAACAGAGACCTCATTGTTCACTGCCCCCACGCGCACGCGTGCTTGTTAGAGGTCCAGTTTCTTGAATTATGATTGGGAGGTACTGTTAACGGGAGTTGAAGAAGCGGGTGAGGGTAGGTGGGAATGTTTTAAATGGTGGAGGGATGGGCCAGTATTCAATATTCATCCATCATGTTGGAATTTTAAGCTACAAATTTGTTTTTCTTTGTTTTGTTTTTTTTTTTTGGATCGGTGCAATGCAATTACCCCATTTGATCCCATAATTTTTTTTTTACTACTCTCACTTTTTAATTTTAATTAGTGTTATGCCCCATGCATGGGTTTTTTGGCTAAATATTGCTAAATCTGAAATTTATTTGCGTTATAGGCACTGTTATAACTTATTTAGGGAATTGAAGAGAGAGATTGAATTTCGGCAACAGTGTTGCTGAAATTCCAACAAAAGTATGAGAGAGAAAGAGAAAAAACTTGGAAAGAGAAAAGGTTGAATTACGGCAATGGCATTGCCGTAATTCGTTCTGACCGAATGTGCGTGAGTGCCCAAAAGAAAGTAATTGTGGCAATGGTATTGCTTAAAATAGGAGGGGAAAAAAAATGAATGCCAAAATCTGGGGAGGAATTAAAAAAAAATACAATATGCTACATACACAATATTTTTACAATAAATCATAGGTGATTAATTATTATTAGTTCATGTGGGGCCTGTTGGTTAAAAAGATATAGTAATCCTCAGATGTGGGCTCGGGGCCCAACGATCCAATCCGAGAACGCATAGTTATCCGAGGATAGCCTAGAAAAGTTTTATTATTATTAAATGAATAATATAGGAGAAAAGAGTGGATATTGTATACAACGGCATAACACACGTCCGAGGACACCAAAGTCCGAGGTGAATGTAACTTTCATGTTATTGGGGAGACTCCGCCAAGTTGTATCTGAACTGGACATTAGATATAACTTAAGGGGGCGTTGGGGAAGGTAGCAAATATCTTCTAAGGCCATCACCTCCACATTAAATGCTTTCCAGCTAACTCTCTGACCGCTTTAATGTGGAGGTGATACCTGAACAATGACTAAGCAGCTTTATGGCCACTAAGCTGAAGGTTCCGGTAGGTACTGGATGGGACAGAAAGGAGCTCCCACGATAAGAACTACATGTGTACAATGGAAACGGGGAGAGATACGGAGTATATAACATAGGAACAAAGGAAATAAGGGGGACTTTTTTTGACAGAAAAAAGGAAAAAGGAGAGAGAGACTGACTGAAAGAGAGCCGAGGAGAGTTTTTCTCAAAGAATGAACCTAAAGTATCCCTTGTTACTTGATGAGTAGAACCTTTCCTGTTAAAAAGTACTAGTTCTAGGACCCATACTCTAAAAATTTATTGTTTGGGCTTGTTGGGCTGAAAACCCATTCATACTCATGGTCAATCCAAATTGAGTCCCTACAATTGGCGCCGTCTGTGGGAAGAATTTGATCTGTTAAGAAGGAAGGGCAGGTGTGATACTTACGATGGAAGAGGGAGTACCGCAACAATCGTTGATGGGCCCGCAATAGGCAGATGCTAATCAGCACCAGGCAGAGTCTAGGGGCTCTCAGCACAGTAATCTGTTGGCAGACCATGAACACGAGGGGGATCATGAGGGGAGTACCCGAACCACCCATGCAGATAGAAACCGCTCTCGGGGGAAAGGCCATGCTTCCCCTGTAAAGAGCGGAGCAAATTTGCAGCGTGAGATTAACAAGTTGAAGAGGGAATTGCGATATGAGCGACGAAGGCGTAAGACTCATATCTCTAAGCACTCCTCTGAGGAGTCGGATGACGCCAGTTACAGGCAGAGGCCGAGAACTCCACCCAGCGAATCTTTTTCGTGTGAGGAGAAGTACCACCGTGGGCGAAGAGATAAGAGCCCGACTCGCCAGGGTCAGGGGAATGATGCCTTGAACAAGGCTTTGAATCAGGTCTCTAAGTCGCCTTTCACGCGACATATTGAAGACGCTAGTCTTCCTCGGCGATTCCACCAGCCTGTGTTCACCATTTATAATGGGCGAACAGACCCAGTGGAACATGTTAGCCACTACACTGAGAATGGCTATTCATGCCAGGGATGAAGCCTTAATGTGCAAGGTTTTCCTGTCTAGCCTGGGCCCAGTGGCAATGAGATGGTTTAATGGCTTGAGAACTAATACTATTGACTCTTTTGAGAAGCTCACTTAGGCCTTTGGTGCTCGCTTTATTACATGTAGAAGGGTTGTTCAACCCTTGGGGTCGCTACTATCCATGTCTATGCGAGAAGGGGAAACCCTAAAAGCCTACTCAGACAGATACTGGGAAATGTTCAACGAGGTGGATGGGGCTCACGATGACGTGGCTATGAACACTTTTAAGGAAGGTCTTCCAAC
>NW_027069487.1:494508-623098 GCF_002906115.3 Quercus suber | reverse complement strand
TCAGGTGATGGTTCAGTAAAGGGCTCACCTTCAGGAATAGGGGTGCCCTCAGGAACAATGAATCCCTCAAAGGCTACACTGATACGGTGGAGCCGAGGATCTTTTGCCTTTATCACGTACTGAGGAGCTTGAAAGGCTGTGGACGCAGGTTTGTACTTGAGTATTAAGTGTGCTGCTCTTAATTGGCCGTCGGAGGGATTCACATACACCTCGGACCGCAGAATTCTATCTAGGCTCTCCCTGTTGATCAGCCTGATATTGCGTCTAGTGGCGCGCTTGTCTGCAAAGTAATTAAAACATAAAAGGAAATTTCCATTAGAAATAAAAACTGCTTCAATTAAAAAATTAATATGAATTATCAGGGACATACATCCTAGGAACCCCACCTGGTTGTCCCTCTTCAGTCGGGCAAGGCAAACCATCATGCCACTCTCCGGAGAAAATAAGGAAATCGTCTTTAAAACCCTTGTTTGAGGTAGGGAGGCACTGGATCAATCTTACTGCAGGGTACCTAGACTTAAGGTAATATCCCTGATCATTCAAATGATTGAGATTATATACCCAGTTCACATCGTGATGGGTCAAACCTAAATTGTATAAGGCGTTTAAAGCCTCTATGCTCCCAAGCACCCTGAACATATTCGAGGCGCACTACGTGGGAGATAACCTAAAGAACCTAAGGTAATTTCTCGTCAGACTACCCATTGGGATAGTCATCCCTCCCTCGACAAAAGCTACCATAGGGATGACTACCTCCCCCGTTTCTCTATCGTGCAACCAAATTTGGGGGGAAGCGTATCTCATACCCACTGTTGAGGGAATCTTATACTTAGCCCTAAATGATTCTATTTGTTCCTCGGAATCAACTAGATACTTAAATCTACCCATTTTTTAACAGTAGCAGAGAAAAACTGATACAGAAGATTCAATGAATACGTGCTGAGAGGGAGTAATTTGTAACTGAAGAAAGATTTGATTTGAAAGGCACTTTATAAGGGCACAGAAAGTGGGAGCGGGAAAAACCCCGCCCATAAATGCAAAAGATCCCCCACCGTTAGATTTGCATCAGGTCGTTGAACGTGTGGGACAACAGAGCAGTTATCATTTAATAATGGCGTGCTCATGACGCCGAAACGTCAGGAGCGTGCCTTGGGCAAACAAAAAGACATTCTGAAAGCGGGGGAAACCTACGAAATAAATGAAGGCTGGATATCAAAATCTCCCTTTTTCCCGAGGTAGCAAAAAACGAGATTTTGAGGGGCTATTGTGGGGCCTGTTGGTTAAAAAGATATAGTAATCCTCAGAAGTGGGCTCGGGGCCCAACGGCCCAATCCGAGGACGCTTAATTATCTGAGGATAGCCTAAAAAAGTTTTATTATCATTAAATGGATAATATAGGAGAAAGAAGTGGATATTGTATACAGCGGCATAACGTACGTCCGAGGACGCCAAAGTCCGAGGTGAATGTAACTTTCGTTTTATTGAGGAGACTCCGCTAAGTTGTATCTGAACTGGAAATTGGGTATAGACCTAAGGGGGAGTTGGGGAAGGTATCAAATATCTTCCAAGGCCATCACCTCCACATTAAATGCTTTCCAGCTAACCCTCTGGCCGCATTAATGTGGAGGTGATACCTGAACAGTGACTAAGCAGCTTTATGACCACTAAGCAGAACGTTCCGGTAGGTGCTGGATGGGACAGAAAGGAGCTCCCACGATAAGAACTACACGTGTACAATGGAAACAGAGGGGAGAACGGAGTATATAATATAGAAACGAATGAAATTGAAAGGGGGACTCTGGATAAAAAAAAAGAAAGAAAGAAGAAAAGAGAGACGGACTGAAAGAAAGCCGAGGAGAGTTTTTCTCAAGGAATGAACCTAAAATATCCCTTGTTACTTGATGAGTATAACCTTTCCTGTCAAACAGCACTAGTTCTTGTACCCATGCTCTAAAAATTTATTGTTTGGGCTTGTTGGGCTGAAAACCCATTCATACTCAGGGTCAAATCCAAATTAAGTCCCTACACTTATCAAGTTTCTCTTTCATTATTTTTGCCATTGAGTACAAAAAATGGTCCTCACTACTAGAAAATAGATATATTTTTCTTTTAATCATATATATTTCACCAAAGAAAGCATTTGATGTCACATACAAGGAACCTGAAAACCTCTTTGTAGCATTATAAAAAAGTTTAAAAAACTTAACAAATTTTCTACAAGTCTCCCAATCATCCTCATTTAGAGATCTCCTATCATAGTCCTCATCCCGAAAGTGTAGAATATAATCAAGATTTTCATATTCCATCCGCTTGAATGCATGTTCAAACTTTTCAGCATTTTCCAACATTTTGTAGGTGCAATTCCATCTAGTGGCCACATCCAAACATAGAATAGCATTTGACTCTATTTTCACTTTCTCCACACACCTCTTGAAAGTTTGTAACTATGAAATACTGGTGTGTTTTCAGATTCGGGTGCAAGTGCGGGACTCGGAAATTTTTGAAAAAATTGGGTGCAGGTGCGGCAATTAAAAAATTATTAAAAATATTTTTATTTATATATTTTATATATTGCTAAGCATGCTTTTTTATATAATAATAATAGAAAACTCATATAATAATAATAATGTACAAAATAAAGCCTCTCTGACCAAAGGCTTAGTGGCTCACGTACCAAAGGCTTAGTGGTTCAGTGGCTCAATGTACAAAAAAAAAAAAAAAGGGAGATGTGGCTCCGTGAGAGGCACAAAAAACAAAGTAAAGCTTCTCTGACCAAACGCATTTAACAATCCTTTTCAAAAAAAAAAAAAACTTATATATATATATAAAAAAAAAAAAAAAAACTGAGCAGAACGACAACACTAGTATTTTCAGTTTTAAGTTTGTTTGTTTTTTTTTTTTTTTTTTTTTTTTTTTCTCATTGGTTGATTTCCGTTTTCCAGCCGAAACACATCGATATTTGGTCGATACGATTCGATTCAGCGTGAATCGGCACACATCAGAGCCAAATCATGAGTCGGCACGAATTCGGTAACAAAAAAAAATTTGGACGCGGTTCGACACGCAGGTAGCGACATCCCTCGCGCGTCATTATGTCGGGCCGCGTTGGACGCGGGTGCGACGGCCATTTTGTTGCGTCCATGCATCCTAGGTTTGTAACTTATTTGGAAAAGTTTTCGCATATCTAATTGCATGGCACACCCTATCAATTGACTTATTATAATGTTTTAAGCCATGGTCACAATAAGATTCAAGATGTCAGCACAATACCTTACGTGAACAAATTCATTCCCCAAAACAGTAGCTTTCCACATATTAATAGCTTCTTTTAAGTAACTAATGGCTACGTCATTTGAGGAAGCATTATCCACTGTCAATGTGAAAATCCCCTCAGTATTCCACTCTTCCAAACAAAATTCAACCATTTTGCCAATGGTTTTCCCCTTATGGTTATCAACAATACAAAAATTCAAAATTCTTTTATGTAACTTCCAATCATCGTCTATAAAATGACAAGTAAGGCACATGTAATTAAAATTTTGTATTGAAGTCCATGTGTTAGTGGTAAGGCAAAGCCTATGGCCTCTCAAGGCATTTCTCAATTTATCATTCTCTTAAAAATAAATCAGACTCACATCTTTAGCTATTGTGAAGCAAGATGGGATATTAAAATTAGGTTGGAAAACATTACAAAACCTTCTAAATCCTTGATTCTCTACAAACCTAAATGGAAGCTCATCTAATATTATCATCTCAGCAATAACTTTTCTACCCACAACATTTGTTAAAGTCCTAGGCACTAGATTTCCCTCCTCTATATCCTTGGACAACGGGTCTTGTCCATCATGCAATTCATTAAAAAAATATTTAGGACAAATGGGTGTATGATTTTTTAAATTAGATGTCCCATAAATTTTGCTATCAGTCATATACTCCTTGCTAAAATATATACATCTTGCTTTAGCTCTACCTTTCTCCTCTATAAACTTCTCAAAGTGGTCCTAAGCTGTTGATGGTGATTTTTCTTATTAAGATTAGAAGAAGATATCACCTACGGTGGACAAGGAGGTCTCATAGTTGATCTTGCAGTAGCAACATCAAGTTGTGTAGGCTCCATTGAATCCATGACCTAGTACCATACAAAACAAATCAATCATTAAACAATGCATTCACAAAACTATTAAAGAAACTACTAAAAAATGAGACTTAAGTTGTCAAATGTTGTACAACTTTTTATCACCATGCAGATATAATAATGAAAAAAAAAAAAAGACAATAAAGAAGCTATATACTCCAAAGATAGATAGAATATTTTACATGAAACATGCTAATATGATCAATGAATGTTGTATCAATCAGAGAAGTAATGGGATTAGCAGCTATAGCAAGGGCAATAGAGAATGCAATGCCTAGGATCTCCCAGCCAAGTATATCCAACTTAAAAACACTTCTGGAATCACATTTTGGAACTAATATTAGTTCACAGAAACATTATAGGTAGAGGTTTCTCTAACATGCATAAAAAGACATGATAATTAATATGACAATTAACATGACAGGAACTATCAACCTTTAATAGATGAGGTAAATGTTGTCTATAAATAAAAGTGTGAACAATACAAAAAGGTATTGAATCCTTAGTTGTGAATGTATTGTCTTGAAATACTTTCTCAACTTAGACATCCAATACCAAAAAAATAAAAAATTGAATAGAAGCATCTTAGACATCCAAATAGCATGCATATATTTCCACACTTAAAACATAGTTTCCAATGCAAAACCACATTGAAACTATACCTTGCATCATTAAAGAAAACAAAAGGACTAGGGCAATTTGCTAGACATGCATTCCACAAGCAAAGGTAGTCTGCAATTTCAAAGCATACAATGTTTAAAGGGATTCCTCTCACATCAAAACTATTAATTGAATTCAAAAAATTAATTTCAACTAATATCCAAAGATCACAAGCAGAGCAGCTACCACAAAATTAAAACTAAATGAGAAAAATCCATCAAGTGCTTTTCTTGCTAATATAAATTCCTCAAACACAAAGGAACAATTATTTCATGTATATACCAAAGGCATACTAAATGAGAAAAATTTTGATCCATAAGTATAGAGCGGGGGCAGAAAAAGAACTAAAAATACAAGAAAAAATGGCATATGGCCTGTTCAACTTGTGCTCACAAATGATTTAAGGCCACCAACCAAACAATTCTGATAAAATATGTTTAAACAAATACATGAACTGAATTATATTCAAAGTTGAGTGTACACAATGCAACCGATAACAAACCAATGTCAGCACATAACATCAAGCACACAACAAAGAACACTAAACCAAAGAAAATAAACACAATAGTCTATGGACAAGTTAAAAACATAGCAAATTGACCTTAGTTTAGTAGTTCCCATGAATAAAACCTCAGTAAAAACAACAAACCAACATCAGCACATAACATCAAGCACATAACAAAGAACACTAAACCAAAGAAAATAAACACAATAGTCTATACACAAGTTAAAAGCCAATGTGAACCAAGAAAAACCCTTTCAACCAAAGCAAGCCCAAAAATCTAATCAAGACCCTTGTCTTTACCTGGACTTGATGAAGAAATTTGAAAGCAAATAAAAACAGAGCAATGTGAACCATAATTAACACATAATAATTAAACCACTACCTCGAAGCCCAAAATCAGTAAAACAACAAAAACCCATTAATCGAAACAAACCCATAAACCTAAGAACCAACTAAAAATAGAGCAATGTGAACAAAAATTAACACACACAAACCACAACCCTCCAAACCCAGAATCAGTAAAACAAACAAAAACCCACTAACCAAAACAAAACCAAGAACCCAAAAGAATTGAAAAAGAAAGCAAATCTTGGTTGAGCAATTTTTGAGTGGTTTCATTGGTTAAAAGGGTAAAGGAGCACAGCTCTTTGGTTAAAAACCTAAAAAAAATGGAAATGGGTCCTTAAAAAAACTAGTTTTGCTACCTATGAGTACGATTCAAGCCAAACCCACATCACAAAATGCAAGAAAATCAAACCCAAACAGGATATTCACATAGAATAAAATCCAAAATTTGAAAGTATTAAAAGCCCAACTAAATTAACAAAGAGAAAGATGACTTACACACGTAGAGATAGAACAACAAAGAGTCCACTGTGATGTTTTGTGAGATTGAGACTTGGGAGAGTATCTGAGGGAGGCGGAGAGAGAACAACAAAGAGTAGGGTTTAAAAAAAAAAAATTCGAGTTTAGAAGTAACATATTTATATGACCTGACGTTGACCCAACACCAACCTAAACTCGAAATTAACACCCGAAACCCGACCTGAATATTCTCAGACCCGCACAAAACCTGTTGGGTCGGGTTGGGTTAGTCGGGGTTTCGGGTGGGCCGAGTCCCTTGCTTAGTCCTTCTTCAAGTATCTTGTCACTATTATTAGGTTTTTGAGCTAAGGGTTTAAGGTGTACGTGTTATATAACCTGAATGTTCACATGCCGGGTTTGGACTTGTCTTTAACAGCAACAATTTGGGATAATCCATTTTATTCATGTGGACCTATACTTTGAATTTTGAATATATATATATATTGGGTTCAATTAAAGGTGGTCTTACAGTGTTTGTTAATTAGTCATTTTATGAAAGTTTTGATACAATTTTCATAAGAAATACATTTAAAAAGTTATCAAAAATTTAGTTTTTCTTTTTTCCCATAAAAAATTTATGAAAACATTTCCTAAATCAATGCCCTTATGACATTCGTTTATTTTTTCCATATATATTTTCATACTTATTCATCATGATCAAACAATTTTAAGTGACTCCTTCTCTTATTTTCATTAAAAAAAAATAAAAAAAAAAAAAAAAAAAAAAAAAAAAAAAAAAAAAAAAAAAAAAAAAAAAAAAAAAAAAAAAAAAAAAAAACTGAGAGATCGAGGAAGAGGGAGCGATGGGTCTGGGTCAGCGACGAGATCGAGGTTCATGGGTTGCTGTAGGTCGAAGGCGATGGGTTGCTCTAGGTTCGTCGGAGGCGATGGGTTGCTGTGGGTTATCGGATCGGGATATGGATCAAACTACGCGTTTATGAGTGGTGGTGGTGGAACGGCGTTTATGAGTGGCAGTGGTGGAACGACGTGGATCAGGATGTGGAACGGGGTGTGGTCTCTTCTCTTGGCGTGGTCTCTCCTCTCTCGGCGTGGTCTCGGCGTGGAGCTCTGGTCTCTTCTTTCTCGGATGGTCTCAGCGTGGAGGATGACTTCTTCAAGTTTCTCTGGCTCTCTCAATTTCTTTGGCTCTCTCTCTTTTGTGCGTGACCCGGAAATGGTTTGAAGTGAAAATGAGAGCGTAAAACCATTTCCGGGTCAAAGGAGTAAATTTGGTCAAACTTAAGCATATTTTCCGGAAATTAAAATTTTCCTTGGCTTCCAAACACTGGGGTCAAGTGGTAAATGATTTCCTGAAATCATTTACCACCAAAACAAACGGACCCTTAGTGGAAAATATATATCCCTACTATGCTATATTTATGGGTAAAGAAAGTACTATTGAGAACTTCATATCCTACAAGCAGTATAGGCTTGTACGGATAATCAATGAAGGTGGCTGGATTGTTGTATCCTGGAGGCGGCACGCAAATGTTTAGACTACTACACCGAAAACCCCATAGACGCGTGTATCATATCAAGACAATGACTTGGTCCACTTCTCAACCCTGCCATCTAAAAATATATATGAACTGACGGTAATTTGCTTCTAATGTTATGAGACTACTTTGAAGCATCATTAAAGTAACATTTCTCAATTGTTCTCTAATTTTATGGTAACTTATAATTTATGCGATATGTGATTATTTAATTGATATTTTGAAGATTATTTATTTGTTAATTATTGTTCTTAGGAACAACAAAAAGTAGTTCCTAGCTAAGACCCTCCCACCCCCCTTTTGTCAAAGTGAGTTTTGAGGCAGCCATTAGTGAGGATAGAGTTTTGCATAGTAGCAGTGGACAAAAATCACCCCCCCAAAAAAAAAAAAAAGACACTTATCTTTTGCTTGTACCAAGATGATTCAAGACCAAAACCATCCAAAAGTATAAGCCAAACTTGAAGCAAAAAAGCAACGGTAATGGGGTTCGACCATGTGATATGTGGAGGAGAATCTTTCGACATGATTTTTCTGCTACAAAAATTTACTTCCGCTCGTCATTGCGCTCTTCAGTATATTATAATATAGATGGAACTTTGTCAGTATTGAATTATTTTGATGAGTAGTTTGCACGCCACACTTTTAGGGAGGTTAATTTTGTAGAAAGTAATGGGTTTACAGATAGCTGAACTGGTAAAATTTTGTATGGTTGTATAAGAAATTTAAGATTTAATTCCCGCCTACGTTAAAAACTGATTGATTTTTTGGTCTAATAAAAAAGAGTTATTAAGAATTGACAACATAGGTTTAAACTCTCTAAAAAAAAAAAACATTTTCTAGAAAGTAAAATACAAATGGAAGTAAGAATAATTATTTTGATAAGTAGTTTGCTAACCACACTTTTAGGGAGGCTAATTTTGTTGAAAGTTGTGAGAGTGCTTTTTTTTTAGCACTATGGCCCGAGGATCCTGGGCCGTGTGAGGGGTACTTGGTGGACTGGGATCAATTCCCCGCAGCTAACAGGCTGATTTAGGAATAGATTTGTGCACAGAAACAAGCTTCCTACAATTACAAACAAACTAAAAAAGAGTATTTGTATTGAACAACATTTAGCAGTAAAGGAAATGCATAATAAGTGAAATAAAATGCGAAGAACATGTTAGGGATCCTCCGACTGATGAGGTATGTTTTATTAGTTTTTTTGTTCTCTTTTAAAACTGTGATTACAAAGCTCACTACAACATGGTGCAAGGTTCAAGTGAGTTCAAAAATTACAGACTTTGATAGCCATTCAAGCTTCAAAGACTTGCAAAGTTTGAATCCGTTGAATCCGAGCGTGTAATGTAGTGGCTGTTTCGGGGATCCCGGGAAAACAAGTTCCTCTGTTTTCCCTTTTGTTTTACAGAGTATTTCTTATATCTTTCGGGACTTTTAGAAAAATAACTCTCAGTGTCTTAATGAATGGTCTATGCTTCTCCAAAAAATTGAATTCTATCTCTTCCTTTCCCCCTTTTTATAGCACAGTGGCGGGCTCCTGGGGGTACTACCAATTTTCCTTTTTGCCCTTTGAAGTTGGTTCAGCGCCTGGTTGTCCCAGGGACATGTCGTTTCCTTTTTTCTTATAGCTCTTCTCTTTTTGCTGCGACAGGATGAAAGTTTCCCAGCAAGCTTCCCATTTCCGGATTTCCCCTTGGTTGACCTGAGGTGTTTGGCTTTTCTTGCTCCAGCTTTCCCAGCTTTCCCAGTTGTACTTTCTTTGTCTTTTTTCTTCAAATGGTTGGGACCAAATCTCCTGCATTTTTATCTTTTTTTGTCTTTCTTTGAATGAGAGTCTCCCAGCGTGCCTTTTGTCTTTTTTTCTCATCAAGTCTGCTTCAACTTCTCCTCATGCGTCCGGGGATCCTCTGGCTCTGGTATTGCTTCTGGGCGTCCCGACCCAAGTCTCCCTTCTGGGCTTGGTTGCTGTTTGCTTTATCTGTTTTTCTTGGGCCCTTTTCTTTGTGGACCTCTGAATCAAGTCTTCTGGGCTCCCTTCTTTTTCTTTCTTTTCCCCTTCCCTTCTTTTATTGTGAGAGCCCATCCTTTCTCTTTTTTTGTGAAATGGGCCCAAGGTCTTTTTTTCACCTCTTTTCTTTTTGGGCCTATTTTGTGGCTATTTAATTATTTTGTACCTCAACAAAAGTAAATACAAATGGAAGTAAGAATAATCCAGTTAAAGCAGAATATTACGAAGACAAAAAATACATATATATTCACAAACTAAGAGATAAAATTATGAAAATATTTGCAAATTAATCATGGAAGATGTTTTAATGTATTCATTGAGTTCTTTCCTTCACACGACATTTTTCTTTTTTTCAAAAGACAAAATTAACAAACTATATATATATATATATAAACACTCTTAAGATTATATAGGTAAATGATTTGGAGTACATTAAAAAACTTGAATTGTTTTAAAGAATCAATTTGGGTTGAACAAGGCATAAAGAACCCACTGGATTTGAGTAAGTTTGACTGGATTATATGCTTAAACAATCTAGTTTTTTTAATTAAATTGATCTAACAGAAACTTGTCGGCATCTTATAATGTTTCAAACGAGATATCCATAATTCAACTCTCCACCCCAACTATCCACACGCACACAAATTTGATCTAAAACTATCAAATCATTAGTCTATTTGGCGGAAGGACTTATGAATACTAAGGGTGTGTTTGAATACCGTTTATTTTGTTGAAACTAAAAAAATATTGTTGAAAGTACTGTAGATAAATGTAAAAATTAGTTAAAACTCATGAATAGCGTAATAAAGTGCAGTAAGACCATAAATAAAAGCAAAAATAAGCTGAATAGTAAAATAATTTTCATTTTTAATCCTAATTCAAACGCACACTAAATATGTTCCAATGCAAATAAATAAGCCTCCACTGAAAAGGAGAAATAAATATTTCATTTAAAGTCCATCCTAATAGAACATGTCGATAAATATTCCTGTTCCTCTGTTACGTAGTTTTCAATTTGTACCAATATGCGCTGTGTGAGTACTGTGTTTTGCGACTGTCCATGTCCATCATCAACGTAATCTTCATATTGATAAATTTTTGTTGACAAATAGCGACATACAATACAATACCATTCACAACCTCAATTCTCTTACATGGTCTCATCCAAGCCACAAATTGAAGACCAGTAATGTACTAAGTACCAGCGTGCATTAATAGACAGAATAGATAAGAGCCTTAATACCTTTGGCTCCTCCTCATATAGAAAGTACTTGGAGTTTAGAGAAAAAAAAATGCTAGAAAATTTTTATTCAAGCAGAAATGAAGTTCTTATATGAATCATATGTATATATATTTATTCATGACTTCATATGATGGAGTTTTAAGAGAAGTTTCCCAATTAAAATCACAGTTCATCATCGCATATTTTGTTAATTCGGTGCTCGCACAAAAGCAAGTGGAATTTCCGTAACAATTACTGTAGAATTTAGATGCACTGTTTGATTTATTTCTGTATAATGCCTCTTTATTGAAGGAAAGAACTACCAAAACCAAGAGACCTGCAAAAAGATTGAGGTAGAGGGAAGGGGAGCAGTCGAGTCTAGATACCAAAAAGAGCCCAGTTCAGCTTTTACATCTACTGTTTACAAATTGCTTCATTTCCCAACATGATACAACAAACTTTTTACCATGATACCATTAATTTTAATAACAAGAAATGTTAACATTTTCATAATATATTCACAACAAATTTTAAGTGATAAGTTGTTATTGATTATTGTAGAGTGATCATCATGCTAAATGTGTGCACAAATATGGACCTAAGAAGGCCTGACCTCTCTGGTCCCAAGAAAAAAAAAAATTTTATTAGTTATATTTTTTCGTATTTGCAGATGGCCGATTTTCCAAAACTTTAAACCCTAAACTGCAAGATTGTGATTGAAAGAAAATTATGTAACTATTATAACACATAAAAGGCATGGATTTATGATTTTCAAAATTTTCAAACTAACATTTTCAAACTAATCGTGTTAATTGTTCTCACCTATCAAATGACTCGTTCTATAAGAGGTCATCATCATTCTTGTATTCATTAGAGCCATCAGTTCTGGCTGAACCAAATTATTTTCCTTAACTATATATCCTTGGATTTCCCCACTGAAACAGCCCAATATTTGTATATGGTACTAGAAGTCATTAATTCATCATTAATTTTGGTTACAACTTAACCTGAAAACAATACCATCCATCTTATGAAAAATGATGAGAAATCATCATTGTCCCATAAACACAGAATTGTGAATGAATTTATTACCCAAAATTGTGACGGTGACTAGCATTGTCAATGGCCCATTTTTGAATTGAGCATTAATTATTAGGTTCAAACATGGGTCCAATTGACACCCTAGAAACCAGCAGGGTCATAAATTACCACTACACCTATATTTTTTTTGGCTTTTAACTCACATTGAAAATTCAAAAAGGAAAAATTTGAAGTTTGTCAAAACTCTAGTGTAAGGACAAATGTTATTTTCAAAACGATCCAGGCTTTAAGGTGTTAATTCATTCTGACCCATTTTGGAATTTGGATTACCTAAGACGACAACGTTTCTGCAAAATCCTAGAAAAGGAAAAATCTTATATCACACTTAAAAACGACATTAGTGAAATGAAAACAAAATGGACATAGGCCTATAATGTTTCTTTTATCAAAAAAAAGTGTAAGCAACTAAACGACACGGTTCCAACTGTCAAACACCAAAACGAACACAGATGATAAGAGTTGGACTTGAACACGCAGGAAAGGAAGGTAGGAATTGCTGTAAAAGAGAGAGAGAGAGAGAGAGTCTGTGTGTGTCTGTGAGTGAGTGTGAGAGAGAGAGAAATGAGAAATCAAAGAGACTTTCACTTTCCTTTGTGTTGAAAGCTTTCCAATAGTTGTCATTGCTTTGTAATTCACTGGTCAATGTCACAATAACTCCTTATCACATCACACTCTTATTCTCTCTCTCTCTCTCTCTCTCTCTGTTTTTCATTTGTTGAGCTTCTCTTTCTTTTCTTTTCTTGCTTTCTCTCTCTCTCTCTCTCTCTCTATTTCTCTTCCATTTTTAACTCCTAGGCCTCTTCATATTCTTGTTCTTTCTTGGTTGAGCGTTTTATATACTCTGCTTTTGTCACTTGGTTCCTGACGATTATGGACGTACAGAAGATTAAACTCTTGGGATTTTTTCTCTGACTAAAAGGGCCACTTTATTTTTCTTCATTTTCTGTGTTTTCAGTCCCAAGCATTAACCTTTGCTCAACCTCAAAAATCAAAATAGAGGTTTTTTATTACACGAGGTAACTTACTCACACTCTCTCTCACTCTAGTGGTCTTGTTTTCACAGCACTGAAGCTTGTATCTTTTTTACTTTTGGGTATAATATAATGACAGTGATACCTGGGATACTTGGCATGGCTTACACAAATGACGAAACACTAAAATTTTGTTAAAAACCAGAGAAATTGTTCAAGATGTTTAATTTTAAGGTTGGAATATTTCATAGAAAGATATTCTAATTTTTTTCTTTTTTCTTTTTTGGAAACTTTAGGTTCACTTCAATAAAAAAGAAATCAGGATGTGTTAGGATAAGAGACAGGCAAACACATTTATTAGTTATTGTTGTTTTTTGTTTTGTTTTGTCTTTGTTTTTGTTTTTTGGGTTTCTTGTAATTTACAAGTTTAAGAAATCTTATTGGGTATTGAAGTAGCTTACAATTTAAGATTTTGAATATCATGTCCACTAGCCTCCCTTGTTTTCATATGTTTGGTACCACTTTCAAAATTTGCTCAACAGAAATGTTTGTCGTTTGCAGGGGCCAACCTATTCTTTAATATTATCACATTGTAAGTCTCCTTTATATTTTTTTTGTTGTTAAAGAATTAGATATACATACAAGAGTTTGTGTGTGTTTGTTCAAGAGCTCGCATACCTCTTTGTGCCTATCTATTTTGGATAAACTATTTTATAGAGACAATTGGTATGCTCTTTAGGTGATCTTCTAGTTTCTCATTATTGCTTTTCATTCTAGAGATTTGATGCCATCATAACACTTTGGTATGTAATTGGACGAAAGAACGCATCACAGCTAAGCATGTCATTCACTCCCAATCATATGGCAAGGAAATCACCGAAGAGCCCTGTGCCAGTGGTATGTGAAAAAAATCATTCAGGATGCATGTATAAATGGGGTTTATATAGACTCTTTGAATTTCGCCAAGGTCATTCCAAGAGGAAGCTGCTATCAAATAGGAGGCATTTGAGCCGTCATCCAATTGGTAAGAATTCTTTCATCAAATTGTACAAGAATAATTTGATGCATAAGTTTTTGTGTTTTACCATGGGGCATCATGTGAAAATTATATAACTGTTGTTTTTTCCTACAAGTAGCATATCATATCTAACTTCTTCATAACAACCCAAGCAAGCATATATGAATTGTTTTCTATTCACTCACATACTGCGTTCAATAATCAGGAAGAACTGTATTAATATTTTCCAGTATTGAGGAATAGATGGAATAATTACTGGAGGACATTTCTCTTTTTAATTGGTCATTTTGCAACATACTGTTAGTGATAGAAAAAAAAAATGCTGAAAGGTATAGGAGAAGTATTCGTTGAATTTTCTGTGTATCTTTTAATTACTCTATCGTTTTGGTGTTACATTTCCTTTCGAAATCATCAAATTTTAATATTTATCTGCAGGCAATGTGAATTTAAGGAGCAAGCTTGACTCGCAGACCAAATTTAATGAGAAGTGCCAAGCCGTTGATGTAAGTTCCAGCAACCTACTATTTTTTATCAAACCTTTCAAATATTTCTGTTTAACCATTTGTTCCAATTTTCTCAAGGCAACAAGAAGTAAAGAGTTAAGAAAATTTCGATATTGTTACTTTTTATTTATTAAAGAACATTGGAGTGAGTATTTAATTAGGCTTCCGTTAAAATAAACTTACTAGTCCTGTTTTTTCCTCATTCTTACATTTTGATTTTGTAAAATCAGATTTTCTTATGATTGAGTGCAAGAAAGTATAGATGCTGATTAGCAACTTTTAATTTATCCAGGATAGTAAAGACAGCGAAACTCAGACTATTAATACTGATAAGGCAAGTTTAAAGAGACTTATGGAAGAAGAGATACCCTCCGAGCAGCATTCAAGTAAGAAAATTGCCTCTGATAAAGTGAACCATTCACAATCTAATCCCAAACTTGTTGATGAATTAACAATAAACCATGGAAAGGCAAGCAAAAGTTGTCACGGGCAATGTCAAATGCCTGTTCATGGTTGGAAAGATGCAGAGAATAATGAGCCTTATCAACCATCACATCAGAATGTTGCGGATAGATCTTTAAACAAGCATAACCCATCAGCATCAAAAAAGGTTTTCTTCAAAGAAGTGCACCCCAGAAATAGAAGATCTTGTGGTTGTAAAAATATCAATTGTGTGGAGCATGACCAACTGAAGGAGATTAATCTCCAGCTAGTGCAGATGAATGAGGCAGAGGAAACTGGAAATCAGAAGTTTGCTGATGGAAAATGTCTCAGCAGAAATGGGGTGGGCCACCAGTCTAAACAATTGTTGGGTGCATTGGAGATTTTAAATTCAAATAAGGAATTATTCATAGAACTTCTGCAAGACCCAAATTCCCTGTTAGTAAAACATATCCAAGACTTAAGGAATTCTCAGGCAAAAGGACAGCAGACTAAATCTTTCTCTGGAGCCAAATTGTCAGAATACCAGACAAGTGTTGCAAGACAACATGAACAGCCTACCTGTCCCAAAAGGTTGGAATCTTCTGATCGATACCTTTCTAAAGGCAATGGTGATCCTCAATCTTCAGACAGAATAGTAGTCTTAAAGCCTGACCTAAGAAGCTTGCAAAATTCTTCAGACAGACTCAGCCCCCCCTACTCTTCTTTGCAATCTTCTTATTACTTGAGGGTTAAAGAACAGAGTGATAGGCCTACACCTTTTTCCTTTGATCATATAAAGAGGAAGTTGAAAGATGCTATGGGTGTTAACAGAAAAGAGCAGCACTGGATGTCAAGCAATGGTAAATTAGAAAAATATCCCTATGATTGCCAGGGCTCAGATGCAGGTGATAGGGGGATAAGTGTAGAGATAAATGGAAGTAATTCACCAAGTACTGACCTTGATATTGGCCATAAGGTGAAATCTTCTCTTAGTGTCAAGACAACAAACAAGATAGGAAAGGCTAAAGACTCTGAATGTAGTGGACATGAAACTGCTGCAACCAGTGGAAGTGGTTGTAGAAACTCAAACTTTTCAATTGTTGGCCATCCAATGCGACATGAATCTGACATATCTGCCATGGAGTGGAAACATCTCTCTGGGATGTTAAACAATGGAAATGAGGATGTGGATCTTTTAAGAAAGCAGGTGCCAAAAGCCTGTGGGAGGATGTCATCTTTCCCTGAGCATGGTCTTCTGCCTACACTCAATCCTGGAAGGGACTGGGAGCTCAGTTTTGCTACTAGACATATGAGCTTTTTCCCCTATAGCAATCATCAAATGCTCTACGAGAACAAGTACAAGTTTCAAAAAGAAAAGAACAAAAGATGCTTAAGTTCATTAAAGCAAAACATAGAACCTCTATCATTTGCTGATACTGAGAAGCCCAGTGATCCATTGCAAATTTTTGACGCAAAGCCTAATATCTCAGAGAATAATTTTTCTGGCATGAAAATTAAAGATGATTTGAGCCCTACAGGTATGATACTGCTAACTTTTTACCTTGAATTTGGTCATATATTCTCTCTTCTTACCTGCTAATGATACTTCATAACCAGGTGAAACTAATGCTTTGGAGATGCCTTTTGAATCACTAAGCACACACCAGGCTGGCCCAAATCAAAGCACTGACGGAGCCAATGATTGTGAGAAAATTGGATCTTTGGAGTCCCTAAGAGAGGTAATTTGCTCTTAGTAATTTTCTTTCTCATTAAATTTCTTACTAGTGCTTCTATCTGTCACCTATAGTTTGTTGCCTTTTGTTTTACACTTCTCAGTCCTCATTAATGTGCTTAATTAACTTTGGCCTTTTTCAGCATTCACCTTCTGAGAATCAACCATCAAAATTTGTACCAGGAGAATTTTCTTTGTCTAGTCCTTCAAGCCTGCAGAGAGTGGAAGATTCTGAAAACCTGAAAGATCAAGTGGAGCAGCCTAGTCCAGTATCTGTTCTTGAGCAGAATTTCATAGAAAGCAACATAAGTCAACCTGGTAGGCTTTCATATCAAGAATTGTTATTAGTTCTCTACTTCCTTAATTCTGCATCTGAGATAACTGAGTTAAACTTCTGCAGCTCAGTTGCCCATTGAAGCACTACTAGTTAATGCTGAAGACCACTATTCTGCTACACTAGATGGTCCCCTTTTGGGCCCCAAAATCAATATAAATACTGCTAAGGATGGGCATGTATCCTTCTCTGAGTACATAAGTGCACTGTTTGGAACTTCTGGCTTGAATTGGGATGAATTGTCAATGAAGTGCCATTCATCAGATCAACTGCTTGATCGATCCTTATTTGACAAATTGAAGATGCCAGATAGTCAATTTTGTGGTGATTGGATGCTCCTATTTGACTTTATAAATGAAGTCCTAGCAGAGATTTGTCAGTATAATTCTGGATGCTCCCCTTGGGTGTCGTGTATCAAACCAATAATTGGACCACTTCCAGTAGGCAAAACTATTATTCATGAGGTGATAAAACGTGTTGATTGGTATCTTCTCTCACAATCACCACTGCAGTCATTGAAGCAGATTTTTGAGCAAGACCTCACAAGGTCTAGAACATGGTTGGATACCCGAAATGAAAATGAAGATATTGCTATTGAAACGGCAGAAGGTGTTTTAGAAGAATTACTAGTGGAAATTGTATTTGAATTGGTTCTTTGAAGCATCATATATTTGTCCATATTACATCAGTGAGATTACGCAGCTTGGTGAGACCATGCTCAAGCTTTGTGTATACTGTATAGTTTACACTCAATCTCCAAAATCTATCAATTATAGGGTTCTGATGGGATTTCATCAACCGTTTCCTTTTATTCTAAAAGCATTGTTACGAGGTGTAATACTTTTCATCAATATACTAGTATGTAAAATTTTTCCATTTTTTTTAATGCTAATCATAGAAGTTCTAACTTCTGACTTGTTCTAAACACTGCTATGATATGATCGGTTTTTAAATCTTAATTTACTGTTGTTTGCATGGAAAGAAACTTATGCATTAATTGTTAAAAAAAAGTGTTCTAAGCTTTTGAGTGAGGTTGCTTATAAGTGATTATGGTATTTTCTTTATGGACTCCTAACAATCTCCTTTCAATTCTTTATTTTGCTTTCACAATTCATCATTGAAGTTGCGGTAGATATGCTAAATCTGCCACATATTTACTTTTCATTCATACATGCAATAGGTGTAATGCAGAAATGCGTAGGGGCTTCTTTTGCTGTGTATTAGTTGTATAGCAATAGTACGTTTCCTGGTAATTCTTGATAGAGGTGCTGTGTAGCTGTACAGTAAGTAAGTTAGTCTTGATGGCATATGCTACTTTAAGTTAAGTTAAGCATTCAAAATATCAACTGTCCATTATTTTAATATTTGATTTTTATGCCCCGGGATTAATCCTTTGTAATAATTCAAATTGATTTGTATTTTGATTTTTTTTTTCTAAACATGATGTTTCATTACTTGGTAGCATTTTTATTTCAAATTCTGCTCAGAGACTTTCCTGCAAGCCAATATAGGTCATAGCAAGGAGTAGGTGGACTGCTTTATGTGGAAAATTTAAAGTGAAACATCTAGTGCATGGTCTCATGCTCTTATTTGTTCACTTGGATGTCAAGTCTAGTTGTTTTATTTTCTTTCTTTCCTTTTTGAGGTCTCTTTTGGAAAGTTCAAGCTTTAGAAGCTGAATTTGTTTTTTGATTTCTCTTGTATACTTTTTTAAAAGGGTTTCTCTTGCATACTTATCGTATACTAGCTATGTGCCATTTTCTTTTCTATGAATTTAATTTGCTTCTTTAGAAAAATAAAAATGAAAACATAATATATTACTGTGGACAGTATTAATTATTTTCGTAGGTTATTTTGGTAGGTTGTATACTTATCAAATACTAGCTGAGTTTTGTAAAATAAGGAAAAATGGATGCTGGATTCAGGGCAGTGGCTGCTAAATATTTCAAGAACACAATCTTTCCACTGCTAGTTAAATTTGCTTTGCTTTTAGATTCAGATGCAGTCCAAGGATGGGGAAGATTATCTAAGGAAGAAGATATGGAGCTGGATAGACAGCTCAAACTAATAAATAAACCTGCAATCAAGACTTTCCAGGTAAGGATAGGTTTTTTTTTAAATAATTTGTGCCATCTTTATTTTAATTCTTTGGAGCAGCTATTTCTTTTGTACTTGCGTCAAATTTTCTTGTTAATTGTTATTCACTAGCCAATGTTCTGCACAATGTGCGAATGCACTATGAGTTCATTTTGAAATATTTTATAAGAAATTATCTTTGTGGCAAATTCTACAATACTTATTATGTTTTCTAATATTTAGGAACTAATTTCAATTACATTGCATATTATTAAAAAGAAAAGAAATATAAATTATTAAGATTTGTATAATTAAGAATATGAACATGCCTTTTAGCAAAAATATATATATATATATATATGTACATGCCAAGAGCCTTGTAGCTTAGTGACATTGCCTAGTCTTCCTCATGAGGAGAACTAGGGATTGAATCTCCCTTTTCTTGTTGTAACTTTTTTTTAAAAAAAATTTATAAAAAGAAAAGGATATAAATGTATTACTTGAGTTAATTCACAAATATTTAATTATTTTGATTAAATTATGTATAAAATTATTTTTTATATTCTTGATTGCATGTGTTATTATATTTTCTTTTTAGCTTTAGCTGTTTTTGTTTCAATTGTTGTTAAAACAACTAAACTTAATCAAGAATGTCATATTCCAAATCTATTATTTCTAATTTAAATTTTAGAAAAATAACCATATAAATTCATTTTACATAGATTTTTTTTTTTTTTTTTTTAATTAAGATGAAAGGTAAGCTGATTTTATTGATTAAAGTCTTGAAGAGAAATAGAGATCAAGTGTGCGTTTGGGTTAGGATTAAAAATTAAAATTATTTTACTATTCAGCTTATTTTTGCTATTATTCATGAGCATCACTGCACTTTTTGGCATTATTTATGGACCTTACTGTACTATTTCAATTAACTTTTACCTTTATCTATAATATTTTTAGCAAAATAAGCGGTATCCAAACGCACCACAAATCTGGTGGTAATTCACCCATCTAGATAGTTAAGTCATGAGCATCTAGAGCTTTCTTAGCCAAAGCATGAGCCACAACATTTTCCTGGTGTTTTACATGAGAAAAAAGACACGAACTCGGTGTTGGCAAGAGCTTGTGATTTGCAATGATAAGTCCATAGGCAGTCCAGTTCAGTAAAGATGATTGAATAGCACAAACTACCATCGCAGAGTCTCCTTCAATGGTTCTTTCACTAATCTCAGGGATCATCCTGCAGCTAAAGTTTCAACTGCTTCAACAATTTTTTTTATAATTCAATAGTTAGGGGTGGAGGATTTGAACCATAGATATCTTTGTTAGAAACATCAGTAGGTGCCAACTAATTGAACTACAAGGCTCTTGGAATTTCAACTGCTTCAACACTGTGTGGAAAAGGGACATTCCATCGTGTGGAGAAGGGACTTTTTGACTCAGTGCCACCAATACTTCACCCTTACAGTTCCAAATAACCACTCCTAAACCAGCCCGCTGCTCCTCCCTACAAATTCTTCCATCAAAATTTTCAACCACTCCTAAACCAGCCCGCCGCTCCTCCTTACAAATTGCTCCATCAAAATTTTCTTTGTTGGTGACTACAGCTGGTGGTTGCCATTTGACACTGTGTTGTATGGATGGTATTGGTCTTGGGTTGCCATGAGCTTGTTAAAATTCCTGTAAAAATTCCATTGCCTTGGCTGGTAGGTCCTTGAAACTTATGTGCGGATGGTTTAAGAGAATTTTGTTATATCCTCCATAGAAGGATTTCTAGACGAGATTAAACACTGATAGGACTTCTTGGGCAGCCAGCTGTGATTCCATGGCTTTATTAGTCTTCCATTAGCCACCTGCCAAACCACACCATGATTAATAACTCTATGGGCTTGGAGAATGCTCTTCCATGCAAAAGATCCCCTTTACTTATCCCTAGCATTCATGATAATCCCATTAGGAAAGAATTTTGCCTTAAAAACTCTGTAGAGCAATGATTCATGGTTATGTAAAAGTCGCCGTACTTGCTTGCCAAGAAGTTCTTTATTGAACTTTCTCAATTCATGAAAGCCCAATCCACCTTGAGCTTTTTGGTTGACAAAGCCTACTCCACTTAAGCCAATGGATTTTCTTGTGATCTACTTCTTGTCCCCACCAAAATTTCAAAGTCATTGATGACTTGATTTCTCTATTTCTTTCATTGCTTAAATTAGTTTGCATCACTCATATACAAAAACAGCTGATCAATTTAGCATAGCTAGCATGAAAATTATGAATGGTCCTAAAAAGCAAATCAACAGTATACAGGCTGGATGAGGAATAAATAACCACTGCATACTTTTTCCCCCTCTTTCTGAGTAACTGCTTGGTTTAAAATCAAAATTTGAGTTACAATCCTATGATATTCCTGAGAATCCTTGACAATCTCTCCATTTTTATAAACTACCTTGTAATCCATGTATAAACCTAGGTGCATTTAAGACACAACTCTTCATTCCTTTTGCTTTAAATTTTATGTCACGATATTAATATCTTAATGCTTATCATCTTTAGTTGCTTTTACACTTTTGCAGGTTAAAGATAAGCAGAACAGCAGGCGATATACCTACTGTATGTAAGTTTTTAACTAAGTATTTCCTGACTTCTTTTGGGTTACTTTCCATGTTGATCTGTATGTCTTACAATAATTCTTTTGCTAGTATGTGTTCTTACCATTGTTGTTGTCCCTTTCGATGTCTTTGTAAAAACTCAGAGACAGATGGTTACCAAAAGACTGGCCGCTTCAATGTTATTTGCCCAGGATTTATACATACCTCTGACATTACCCTTGGCCTCACTCTTCAACCATCTACTTACAATGGTCCTCAAAATGACATGCTAATCAATTTACACCAGGAGAAAAAAATTGCCCATTCTTTTTACTCATATATGTTGCAGAACATTTGAATGACTATTTTTAAATATTTTCGGATCATATATTGTAATTTTTGTCTTAGGATGTTGCTATGGGGAATTGGTTGTTCATATTTCATTATAAACATGTAGGTTACTAGCCAAAGTCAATTTTCACAAATTTGTCTGAGGGTGCCTCTTTCATATTATGTCATGGGGAGGGAAGGTTTACACTTTACAGCCCAATAACAGAAGAGAGCCTTGCAATGGGGAATGACCATTTTCCACAACAAGATCATGGGAAAGTCTGCCTATATCAATCAGATTCAAGTTGTTAGTAATGACAGATTTATTTGTTAATCCTATGTTTATGCTCTTAGAATGTATGTTGACAAACCTTATTGTTACGATACGGTACATAATGTGTGTGATGTGATAATCAATGGGTACATTATGTTTATTTTGCAGGGGCTGGGAATTGTAGAGTACATTTTAGAGAGGGCTAGCTGGGCTGGCCCGGCTGGGTTTCATGCCTTTTTAGTCATGATAATGTACTGAAAAAATCTGCTGATAAAATATAAGGATATGTTAATATATGATTTCTGGTTATATTTCTGAAAATTTCAAAGAGAAAACTATAGGGACACAATTATTTTATTTTTATTTTTATATGGGTATAGGGACACAATTTTTCTGCTACAACTGATTTTGGGCTTTTGAGTTGATTTTGGTGGGCCCTGTACCAAAACTTTCCCCATTCATTTTTCATAGTTTTTTTTTTTTTTAATAGATATAATATGCTGCTAGAAAAGCAGAACCCCAGCTATACAAACTTATTCAAAATGCAAAAGGTATAACTTTTAATTCCTTTTGGCAAGAAAAAAAAAAAAAAAAAAAAAAAAAAATTCCCTTTTGGCAAGTAGGCAAATCTATCAAATCCCCCACCATTCACATATTCCCTTTCCCATAAATAAATTATATAAAAAAAAAAATTCAAATATTGCATTTTCACATTAAATTTATCTTCTCATATATCATCTCAAAACCGATCTATAATTCACAAGCTCCTGTCAAAGATTGATAAATAATATGAAAAATAATAATAATTGTTTGATCCTGTTTTAATGCATTCAAATTTTCCATTAAAAAAAAATTCTCACTAATTAACTTGTTTATTGACATTATCTTGTTTAACCTAAAGAAATAAATAGCTATATCTTTCTTCTAAATAATAGAAATACATAATAAATAAATAAACAATTTTGTTTATTGATATTAGAGAAACAACAATGCTATAGTCACAATAAATTTCATAGTTACTCTTAGTGCAACGTCACTTTGATGTGTGATTATGATTTTAATATCAATTTTCAATTCAAATTTGTCGTTTGAATAATTATGTTACAACACATATTGTTAGAAAAATCTTTGATACGACAACCACCTTAAATCAGTGGCAGAGTCACCCATTTTGGATACGGTCCATCAATTTCAAATTCAAAAGCAGCTAATTCCATCACCTCAACTATTTTCATTCCTACAGCGAGGGATGCTATCTTCATACAAATTTTCACGATAGTTAAATAAATAAGCTTTTACAAATTTTTATCAACATTTACATTATTTTTTCCTTATTAATAGTAATAATTTGTCATATTCGTCAAATGTGAAATTTTTTGTGTTTATAAATGGATGGTTCCTGGAAACCAACTTTAAAAGTTAGAAAAAGCCATTAAAAAAAAGTAAAAGGTACAACCTACCTCCAATTTGGCAAGTATGCAAAACGAATCAAATAAAAATCCCCCAGCATATTCTCATTCCCAAGGAAAAGTTTAAAAGGATCCTTTATGAGTCAAAGTCCTTGACACTTGACAGCATAAATTGTGCCACCGAACAACAAATCATAATTTGGCTAAATCGTAAATTATATTTTTAAATTTTACAATCTAAAATTTTTAAATTTGATTTTAACTTCATAAGTTTTATTATGTTTGTGTTAGCAGTTTTTCCATTCATATTTTTTGTAAAGTGCCACATAAATATGTAACACGTATTTAGTTGATGTAATAGCCATGTCATTTTTATTATTCCATTTCATTGTTAATTATTTAAATTTTTTTAGGCTACATAAATATGTAGCATCATTTTATTTGACAAATTGAACACTTCAGTGGAAAATTTATATGGTACTTAATGACAAATATAAATTGAGGGATTGCTAATGCAAACAGAATAGAATTATCGGGAGTAAAATCTAAATTTTGAAATTCGAGTTTGTAATAATAGGTAAAAATGTGATATCAGTAGTAAATTCAAATAAGAAGCTAAATTTTTCCAAATAGCACAATTTTAGCAAAAATACATTACGACAAAGTTATTTAATTATGTAATATATTTTTGAAATTCGAATTCCAAACAACTCACAAGTAAAAAAGCTCATATTACTTGAAAACTCGAGTTTGAATTGAAATTCATATTTGTCAAATTCAAGTTTTAAAAATATTTTACATAACTAAATAATTTTTGCCACGGTGCCTTTTTTTTTTTTTTTTTTTTTCCTTAAAATATGCTATTCGACATATTTGGCAGAAATAAGAAAAAGCAAAATCGGCTGATAGTATCGAATCTGTTAGCCCCACTTCCCGCCAAAGCACCACCGCTAAAATAAAAATATCCCTTTAAATATATTCTCATTGCCTCTATTCCTTAAACGGTTAAACCATAACCCTACCTCTAAAACCCTAGCCACCCAATGGATGCCAATGCAGTGAAATCCGACCTGGTTTTGATCCTAGACTTCGGATCCCAATACACCCATCTCATCACGCGCAGAATCCGATCCCTTTCCATCTTCTCCCTCTGCATTTCCGGCACTTCCTCGCTCGAAGCCATCGCCTCTCTCAACCCACGCGTCGTCATCCTCTCCGGCGGACCCCACTCCGTCCACACCCCCGATTCCCCTTCGTTTCCGCCTGAGTTCCCCGAATGGGCGGAGGCCAACGGCGTCGTGGTTTTGGGGATTTGCTACGGGCTGCAGCTCATTGTTCAGAGGCTGGGCGGCGAGGTCAGGGTCGGAGAGAAGCAAGAGTACGGGAGGATGGAGATTGCGGTGGAGAAGAGCGCCGCGCTTTACGGGTCGAAGCGGGTTGGGGATAGGCAGCTCGTGTGGATGAGCCATGGGGATGAGGTGGCTAGGTTGCCTCATGGCTTCGAAGTCGTTGCGCGGAGCCAGCAGGGCTCGGTGGCTGCGGTTGAGAACCGGGTTAAGAGGTTTTATGGCCTCCAGTACCATCCGGAGGTATAATTTGGTTTGTTTGTATTGGCTAATTTTTAATTTTGAATGGATTAAGAAAAGCATATTGTCATTTCTGTGAAGTATGTTTGATGTCGTGGGGATCTTTTCGAGTTAACCCAATTAGTAAAGTCTCTAGTCATTGAATAAGAAATATGGGGTTTGAACCCTCGCCTACACCACAAACCAATTGTTTTCTTGGCAACGATGATAAAGAGCAATTATTATGGAGTGGACACTATAGATTGAAATTTTTATCATATCTTAAAAAAGAAAAAGAAAAAAAGAAGAAGATATTTTGGGGTTTTAGATGTATGGTAAGTACTTTAGTTGGAATGGATGGAGTTGTAGGTTTCTCTAGCTTTCATGGTTTAATGTGGTAGAACGGATTTTGGATTTTATAGTGTTTGGGTAAATCTCTTAGTGGAAGGCTTGCCATAATATAATTTAATTGGGTTGAAAATTGAGCTATGCTGCTGGCATGATTTGCTTTAGGTAAGAAAGCTTGATGGATGTGAGGACAAAAAAATATTTTCCACCTTTTCTGCTTGTTATCAACCAACTAAAACTTGATGAAAGTAAAGGAACTTTGGCAGGATAATTGCTGGATGTATTGAAAATTGGTTTTGTGTCTGTCATATGTTAAATAACGTTTGTTACTGATGAGCTACAATGTGGAGAATTCCTCACAATTTCTGGCATTTTATATATATATATATATAAGGTGGATCTTAAAAATCGTGGTTATGACAAGTGGTTACCCTCCTCTTTTGCTACGTGTATAATAAAAGAGTCCTTATGATATTATAAATACATCAAAAGTATAGAGTGAATTCTACTCTTGATGAATCTCTATTAAGTTTGAATTAATATTTTGATTAAAATTCCATCATTTGAAGTCTGAAAATTTTTAAAAGAAATTATTCTTATTATTTTATTCATCTACCATAATTTTTAGTTTTGATTAAAAAAAAAAATCGATCTCACATGATAAGCTTCTGTCATATAATTTAAGTTCATTGTTTATTAATTATTTAAATGATGGATTTCACTAATGTTTGTGATCTTTCTTTATTCTACCTAATTATTTAAATGATGGGTTTCACTAATATCTGTGATCTTACTTTATTTTACCTAATTATCTAAATGATGGGTTTCACTAATATTTGTGATCTTTTCTTTATTTTATATCTAAATTTTAATTAACTCATGCATTGTACTGGCATAATTCTAGTTCGTATCAGAAAGTGAGATTATTGAATCTTGTTTAGGTGACACATTCACCTGAAGGAATGGAGACACTGCGGTACTTTCTGTTTGAGGTTTGTGGAATCGATGCTGGATGGAAGATGGAAAATGTTATGGATGAAGAAATAAAAGTGATCAAAGACACAGTGGGGCCTGAAGATCATGTAATATGTGCCTTATCAGGTGGTGTGGATTCCACCGTTGCCGCTACTCTTGTCCATAAGGCAATTGGAGATAGGCTTCATTGTATTTTTGTTGACAATGGTTTATTGAGGTAACAGAGCAAGCAGCTTTTTCCTATAGTACCAAAAAGATAAATAGTTCCATACTTGTCTTTTCGAAGATTTATATAATAGAGGACACAATACTACTTGTCAAACATTTATGTATAAGTTATAGACCTTATTATATCTCTTGTGTCTCTTTGTCACAAGGTTTATTTTTATTTTTTTTAAGACTATGGTTTCTGTTTCCTATAGGTATAAGGAGAGAGAACGTGTGATGGAAACATTTGAAAGTGATCTTCATTTACCTGTTACTTGTGTTGATGCGACGGATCAATTTCTTAGCAAGCTGAAAGGTGTGGTAGATCCTGAAATGAAAAGGAAAATTATTGGGAAGGAGTTTATTTCCATATTTGATGACTTTGCCCAAGAGTTGGAGCAAAAACTAGGAAAAAGGCCGTCTTACTTGGTCCAGGGGACTTTGTATCCGGATGTAATTGAATCTTGCCCACCACCTGGATCTGGAAGATCCCACTCCCATACGATCAAGAGCCACCATAATGTTGGAGGTCTTCCTAAGGACATGAAATTGAAGCTCATTGAACCACTTAAACTTCTATTTAAGGATGAGGTGTCCATTTCAGCCTTCCAAGTTGCTTGTATGTACTTATCTGTATGATTTTTGTCATAATCTGATGTTATTTGGTTGTTGCTTTTTAATGTTTAAAGGTCCGCCAACTAGGAAGGATTTTGAATGTTCCTGAGCCATTTTTAAAGCGCCATCCATTCCCTGGGCCTGGCCTTGCGGTACGAGTGTTAGGTGATGTAACTCAAGGCAATGCCTTAGATATCCTCCGCCAGGTATATATGGTTTTTATCCATTCATGGACTTATTGGCTATCTTGGTTTACCTTTCGATATTCATCTCTTATGAATGTCCCTCCTCTCCAGGTCGATGAGATTTTCATTCAATCAATCAAGGATGCTGGGCTTTATGATTCAATATGGCAAGCTTTTGCTGTCTTTTTGCCAGTAAGATCAGTTGGAGTTCAAGGTGATCAAAGAACACATTCTCATGTTGTAGCTCTGAGAGCTGTTACCAGTCAAGATGGAATGACAGCGGATTGGTAAACCTTTTTTTGTTCTTTTTATGTTCTGCTGCTATGCATTTTTTTTATACCTTCTAGCAACCCTTTCTGTATAAATTGGGAATGTGGCTGCATGGAAATATTTTCATGTCAATTGCTGGATAGATGAATATTCTAGGATTCATGGCTACCTCCCTTTAGTTATGCATGTGTGTAGGAAAGTACCCTAGAGGTTTGTAAATTATGAAAAAGCTTAAGCTTTTGAGAGTGGCCAAGAGTGGCCCCATTTCTGTCAAGCACTTAAGCTTTTGAGAATTTCTTACATATACATATATGGCTTATACATGGAGTTTCCATTGTAATTGTAGGTTGCTATTTTTCCTCAGGTTTTGTTATTTTTTTCTAATCCATAGGTTGGAAATGCTAGCAGAATATGAAGACTTTGGTCTGGTCTTCGACCATTTAGACAGCTCAAGATTGAGCAGCTTGACTGTTGTTAGATTTGTATTCATATATGTACATTGGCATATATTCTAGAAACGTGAAACTGAGGTCTGGTGTGTGTGTGTGTGTGTGTGTGTGTGTGTATTTTTTGCCTTCTGCCTCAAGACTGATAATTGCAATTTGCAACAAGTGAGAGTGAGATGGTGCAAGTGATGAACGGACATTAGATGTGTCACCTCATCTTATGTAGCCTACCCATCTCTTCCCACGACTATCTTACCCTTCTATGCTCCATTCTTGCCATAATGTATACCATCATCCATGGTAGTGGACAATTAAGTACCTTATGTTGAATTTAAGAATATTCTTGCATGCTCACTTTCTAAGAAAATATTTACACTATTGTATTCACTGTTGCTGTGCAATCTTCCCAGAAAATTAATATAAGGTTGTCATCTTTTTTTCATCTGTGCAATTTTAAGTGCTCCCCTCTTTGTATTTTACATTCTTTTTTCCCTCCCGCCTTTGAAAATTTGAATTTCCAGGTACTATTTTGAGCACAAGTTCCTTGATGATGTGTCGCGAAAGATCTGCAACAGTGTTCGGGGGGTAAACAGAGTTGTTCAAGACATTACATCAAAGCCTCCATCAACAATTGAGTGGGAATGATGCCATGTCAAATGCTTAATATTTTTGTGGAACTTAATGATTATAAGTGATGGTTCTACATTTTGGCAGTCACTGTTGGTTTTTGAAATCTTGTTGGCTTTTAGAAGTATGTCATTCTTGTGCTTAATTTGCATATGTGAGCGCAAATTTTGGTTTTATACACAACGTAGGCGCGGTTCTATTTGATATTTTTTCTAAAGTTGTGATATATAACTTTAAGAACTCTGTTGGCAAGGGCTGAGCTGTGTACCCGTGGCCACCTTCATTTCTCTGTTACTGAATGTGGAATAGTGCTTCTCAAGTTCCCAATAAGCACGTGTAAGATAAAGTAGGTCTCCCCTTTATGGCTGTGGTTTCACCAGCATGTTGATTATTATATAGCTTATAATCATACGCAAAATGTGTTAGATTTGGACAACCGTTAGAAATTATTAACTTGGTAATTTTCATGCCTTATATATATATATATATAAATATTTACCATCTAACAACATAATCTGTTACAAATATTTACCATCTATTTCTTTTTATATAAACTCAACACTCAACGCCAACAGTCAAACGAACAGGCTGTCGCATTTTGGCATATAATAACGTACAGATTCCAGATTTCTGTATAGAATATCGAGGCAAAGTGATGGAATTATAAAAGAGAAATATGGAAGTTATATCAATGAGTCATGGACTTGGTTAATTGTTATTAACTTAAACTTTTCTGAGTTGTATAGCAGTAGTCTATAATTGTCATCATTTGTATTTGAGGATGGTCAGTTATTGGCCACTGAAGAATGCAATAAAAGGAGAGTCTGAAAGGGCTTAAAGTGCACAGCACACTGACTTGAGTAGTAGAGCAATTATCCATGACGATGAGTTAGGGTGGTCTCCAAATGATCAACCCATGTGAGAGTTATCTAATAGTTGACTATTGACATTTGACTTCCGATGTATGCGCAGAGCAATGGCAATTGAGATCATCTGAGCACTAAGTTATTCTGAAGCACTTTGTAGGCCATCTCTCTCTGGCTTTGTTTCGTTCGTTAATAATAAGAAGGTGATCTTGGCCCCAGATGAAGTTGTGAGAGTAGTATAACTCAGAAAATTTACCAATCTTTTACTTGCATTAAGGCTGAAATTCTAGTGCAACCCAGCCTTACTATGTAGCATGTATATTAAATGTCTTGGCTTTTTGCTGATTTAACTATATAAAACAATTGAAATTGTTGGAATTTCACACCTGGTTGTGTTGTAAGAAATGACATTTCTTAGTGAGAGAAATTATGTTCAACATGTTCAGCAAAAAATAAAATATATGTTAAGGTTGTTTTGATTTCCAATTAGGACATGAACGTTGTGGGGCTAAAAGTGTGAATGATCACCCATGAATTCTTGTTTATAAGAGTGGGCGGTCGTGTTATGTGTGTTGTGTGTTATTTAGTGGATCCCTTCTTTTACAATTGTTTTCTTGTCTCTACTTCATTAGAATAATTGCTTTGACTAAGGAGCTTTGGAGATCATGTTTTCCTCCTCATTTTCACGCCTGCTTTGTAGAAACAAATTGCAACTTACATCATTTTGTTGGAAGAAAACACAAAATCATGGTATGAAAGGACCTTAATTGGGGCCCCAATTTGAGGATCTTGCTTATCATTGGGCAAATGAACTTTTTCCAAATTAAATGTATCAGCTGTATCCGTTAGGCAGATTAAAAATTTTGGTAAGACTTTAAAATTTACAATGATTCATAAGATTATATTTGGTTTGAGGGAAAGAGAGAGAAGGGAAGAGAGATGACTCATTGTCATTTGTTTGGTAAGAAGAGAAGAGAGGGAAAAAATAAAACGTGAAGAGAATATTTCTCTGAGTCCCACCAATTTTTTATTTTTAACTTTCCATTTGAATCTATAAAATTACCCTTATACCTTCAAAATTTTTTGACTTTTTATGTAAAATTATATTTATATCCTTATTTCTTTATAAATTATAAAAGGATAAAAGTGTAAAATACATTCTATTTCTCCTCCTTTACATCCAAATACATTTTTTTTTTCATTTATCTTCCCTTATACTTTTTTCTTATCCTCTCTTCTTTTTCCTCTAACCAAACATAGCATAAAGATTGTTATTGTGATTGCCACTTAACTCTAATGAATATAGAGATTAGAATGAAAAATTAGAGGTAATGGAGACAAATTCATGAATTTTTTTTTTTTTTTTTTGAGAATCAGACAAATTCATGATTTACAAGAAAACAAAAAGGCTTCATTTCCGGGCCATCCATGTGAAAAGACAATCAATTCAACTTTGAAAAAAGAAGACTGGCAAGAAGAATTTGCCTTTGAGACCACAAAGAAGAACAAAAAACCTCCCTTTAGTGGTCTAGTCTCTAATGTTGGACTTTTGCTCTTTTTATTATTATTATTATTTTTAAAATTTTTTCCCCCTCCTCTTCACATCTTTGGTTGCTTTGAAAATCAATTTTTTTTCCCCAAAAATAGGAAAAGAAAAGGTAAAAAATTCATTGATATTCTCAATGGTCTTTTCCACATCTTTTTAAAAACTTTGATGGGTTATAATTAAGTGCCCCTTTTAACACGGGTATGACCTTGTGATTAAGATAAAGGATGCTCTATCTCTAATCTCTATGTCACCGAAAAAATAATTTCACCTTTATGGCTTTGCTTGTAATTGTAATAAGCACTTAGCAGGCCTATGATTAATCCTGCTTTTGAGAATGAGAAAAATGCCCATGCATCAACCAATGGAATAAAACAATCTAGGGTTCAGAAAACCATAATTAATTGCATCTATTTCATAATAGAGAAATAAACAAATGTTTAGGAGACATTTTGTGTTATCCTCATTGAAGTAAATAAAAACTTAGATGGATTGTTGTTAATCTAAAATTAAACTTATACAATGTGGCTCACAAGCTCCACCAAAAACAAAATTTTGAATTTGTTGAATTTGGACAGTTAAGAATTAAGATTGGCTCGCCTAAGTTCCAATCCGTGTAGCAAAGTTACACTAATTCTTATTTAGGAAGGAAATAGTATGAGTTTAATATGAGGGACGTAAGGGATTCTAAAGGGAAATACTATCCCCATTGAGTCATTTGTGTGAAGAAATCATTTGTACGTCTGATGTATCATGCTTCACTCTCACATAAATGAATTCTCAAATATGATCCACCTTTGCGTGAAATGAATAGATATGAATAGACTAAGGGTCTGTTTGGATTGTGCTTATTGCTAAAAACTGAAAACACTGTAATAAAATGATTTTTAAATGTGTAAATAGTGTTGTGAGATCCAATTTTAACTTAACATTTGTTGAACAGTGCACGGGACCCAGCTAAAAAAACATAGACGCGCAAAATGCTGGGTCTGCCGCTATCCAAACTCACACTAAGTGTGCATTTGGGACGAGCTAAATTTTTCAGCTCTTCTCCACTTTTAGCTTATATTTTATTATTTATGGGTTTCACTGCATTTTTTGATACTATTCATAGGTTTCAATGTACTATTTAACTTATTTTTTTAACATTTTTTCTACACTTTCAGTAAAAAGTTTTCAATTTCAACTAAATAAACTGTTCTAAATGGACACTAAGTGCACAAAATAATTTCACATAATATTATATTTAATTAATTGTAAAATAGAGATAGAATTGATTGATCCAAATCCCTAAGCTATAACAATGTGCATATAATTTGATCTCTAAGCACTTTTTTTTTTTAAATTTAATTTTAATGTAATATGACATGGCAGTACAAGTGTCAATTGATGTGACAGAAACATAATTTTTTATTTGGGCTATTATATATGTTAAGCATTTTCCATCTAATATTTAATAAGTTATTTTGAAATTTTGATGTAACATCGAAAGGTTAGGGACCAAATTTAACATAATTGAAAAGTCAGAAATCAAATTAACATCAGATGTAAAGGTTAGAGACAAAATACTTCATTTTTTTTTTTTTGAGAAAGACTTAGACTAACACACACACTCAGGAGAGTGAGGACCAAGGTTTAATATCACACTACTCACAAAATACTTCATTTATACTATATTTAATCGGTTATTTTGAAATTTCATTCCTTTTTGACTATCCAAATGAGTTGTTACTTTGCTTCAAGTGAGACCACTTTCACTTTCCGGGTAAAGTGAAATCAGTAGTATACGTTGCTAATCTTGTCCTAGTTAAATATACTTGAAGGGGGATTAAAGCAACCTTGAAGTTATAAAATGAGTTCTTTTTTCTTTTTCTTTTTTCCTTTTCAAATCATAGCAACTTCTAGTTATATATTCTGCTTAGTTTTGGGATTATCATTATCGATTTCACTATTTAAGCACATGCAGATTCCCAATTTTTTATATAAATACTGAAATTTTAAACGGGCATGGTAATGACTAATGAGGACATCTCAAATTTCTATACAAATCATAAAGTATCGGTTCCCAACTTTCCATGCTGAGGGCTTCAACAAAACAACCTTTACACCTTTTGTAGATTATATGTTTCTTTCTTTTTCTTTTGTGTCTCCTATACACTGTTACCAACCAAGTTTTTAATGTCTTATCTCTTTGCATAGTAACCATGTGCAAATCACGCTGCCAACCCCATTTTGTCTATTAGATCTTTTGGTGGGGTATCTCTCATGATAATATATACGTTTCACCATGTGCGATGCTCTTCGTATAGTTGAGCTTTTGTCCTAAACATTTGTATGCATTTATAATTATTTTATATAGATTATACACTTAAAGAATGCAGGCATTGATTGCTACTTGCTAGGGGGATTTTGAAATGGCTAAGAGAGAGCTTTGTCCAAGTACTTTATTAAGGCCTGTTTGGATTGAGGGAGAAGGAGGGTTGAGTGGAGTGGAGTGAAAGGGAGTAGAGTGGACTGAAAATAAGCTAATTTTGAACCAACTCTACTCTACCCCCCTCTACTCTCTCTCTTTCTCCCTCAATCCAAATAGACCATTAAAGTTGAATGTGCAAAATCTATGTATGCTCAAAATATATATCATTATGATTCTAACCCCTTGTCAGTTTGGGTATTTGTTTAACATCTTGCCTACTTGGGTTTGTTTCCTTCTAGCTTTGACTCAGGCTAATGTCACTTTAAAGAAGAACACACCTCTTTGGGAATGGATTACTCTTATCATAAATTTAAGATTGTTGGTCAAGTTTTGTTAAGTACAGACTAATGAAAAAAACTATATATTAGAAAGTTTATTTCTGTTTATTCTCTACCTGCAGAAATATCCCTAGAAGTTATGATTTGATTGTGACAGCAAATAACCTTTCGACAATACATATTATACAACAATTGAAGAGAATTCTAAGACGGCCCTAAGTTTCTAGGGAGAAAACAAGCTTTAACACCTCAAAGTGAATCTCTGAAGAGCTTGTTTGATCGTCCCTGCCGATGCAACAGCTGATCCCTTGAACTGCACAAAACAAATATACATTGGTTAAAGAGTCAATTGTTAATAGCACCTAACCATAAAAGTTGTATTTAAACATCGGAAGAGTTCAGTGTCATACTAGAAAATAGGCTCATTAGAAATGGTCATAGTTAAGAAAACTATATGGTAAAATAGGTTTATTCCTTTCAAGAACAAAACAAACTGAAATTTTATGGAATCTTAATTCATACCCTTGATTTAATGGTTAATGAAATAATCCCTTCAATGGTGGATGATTGAACCGAGTGACAATCTAATTGGAGTTTGCTTACTGCATCCATGATCTCTAGCAGCACTCCCTCCCTCCCTGGACATCTCATCTCAATTAGAACCGTCTTATTGGTTATGCTGACAATCACATTATCAGTTAACCCATCATTTGATACAGCATAATTTATCTCAGTCTCCATTTGATCAATGTCACAAGCCTTCCTCTTGTTTATGGGTGGCTTCTTGCTGTTATTACTTTTGTTGTTGCCATAGTTATCAGATGTTCTCTCTACAGTATCTTGGGGTTTCAATTTTGTTTTTGCTTCTACCTCTGTCAACTCCTTGCAAGATTCCAAATCTCCAACCCTTCTCTCAAGCTCTTTCAGATATTCTATTGCAGTATCTAGTATAGTTACTTTGTCATCCTGCATAAACAAGATAGAAGAACATGCCAATTAGTAATTATTGTAACTGCCAAGTACCAGGGATGGAATTTTAAGTTTCAACTACCTTGAGAATTGAAGGGACCATTGATCTTAGAATTAAAAATCTTTCATTTAATTTTTCTCTTTGCCTCCTCTCAGCTAATGCATGGTTCATGCCAATCTCATCTGCCTCTGGTCTCCAAGCTCCATCTTTGTAGCCATTATCTTCTGGAGATTGAGGCAAGTCACCAACATACATCCGAGGAACTTCAAACAAAGCCTTCTTCAATAGTTTTTGCGGGGTTCCACCTACTGGGTTCTGGCAATGTGCTAAACCTCCTTTATTCCAACTGACAAAACTGGTTTCCTGATGGCAATTTCGAAATTGTGGTCCAAGTATCAACTGGTCTGAAGTCTTCAAAAGGGATGAAAGAACACTCTGATAGTGCACATCATCGCTTAGAAGATCCAGTGAGTTCATTTTTTTGTGATTGCACTCTTGAAGGTCTTGCAAACTATGGTTGTTCAGCAGTTCACCCTTAGGAGCAGAGACAGCCTTTTCATGATCTACAAAAGTTTGAGATATACAGTCACTAGAATTCATGGAATGATGGACACAATTACTAAACTCATCATCCATGAACTGCCAGCTTTGTACTTGAGAAGTTCCCCCATTCTTCCCTTCAATCATAAATGAATTCTCTGCTGGTAGATTGGTTTCAAACCCGTTTGAACTGTTATTGGGGGAAATAATATCTAATTCTTCACATCCTAGATGAATTAATTTGTTGTCTAGAATATCCTGATCAAATACAGCACAAGCAACATTCCTGTCATTCCTTGTGTTTCCTGCAGCCACAAATTTCTTGGAAACTATGGGATATGGAGTCTCCAAGAAAGAAGTTTTAATGTGCTGAATGAAACCAGGGTCCTCCAGAACCTTCAAAAAAAATCACAAAGAGGAAGAAGGACTTCTATCAGTATGTAATGTACAAAACAGAAAATTTCTAAAATATTATTACGTCAAAGTGGGAATGTGAGACAAAATGTTACCAGCTCAGTCACGCCCAATTCAATCACACCTCCCAAAAATGGAAAGCATACTACAGTCTGAAAGTCAAATCAGAAGATAGTATGAGTAATATATATAGCTCTTCAGTTAGAAAGTCAATTTAAAGGCATATAACTTAGTATGAGTAATAAGCTCTTCAGTTAGCAAGCATTGATAAAAATTTATCTTTGAGTTCCAAAAGAGTTCTTATGATCTTCCTCTTTAACACTAGGAAGAATTTTTTGAACATTATTTTACTTCTAGAGTTTAGAGTAACAAAGTTAATATAAAGGCATATAACTTAGGGCAGAGGAAACCTCATTAGTACCTGAATAGATGCACTCTGATGGAGACAGTCGTTACAAGTCCATCATGGAATTAAAACCAAACAAAAAAAAAAATGTTCAGTTTCTTTAGCAATTTGGAGCATGCTATATTAGAAATAAATTAGTCCCAACAGGCAACAGCAACCTCTACCTTTGCCAGCAGAGAGCGACTGAAAACCTTACTATCTGCAAAATGGGCATTGCATAGCCATATTGATTGACCTTTTGCTAATGTTCTTCCAGGCAACCTAAGAACATTTGAAGCAAGAGTTGATAATAGTAAAGGCTTAATGACTAGATCTAGATAGACAGAATACAACATAGTTATCTGCGGTGCAAAGTGATTCTAAGGGAAAAAGAATTACCCTTGTCCAATGTCGAACATAAATGACATGCAAACCAAGTAATACCACTCTGTATCACTGAGATCTTCAGGGGATAATGCCACTGAAGGCCTTCTAGCTTGTGGACTGGCTTCACCAGCTGAGAGGGACTCATAAAGTTCTCTCAATTGCTCACTCCTCTGTAAACCCAGTTGGTCAGAATTAAGTTCCATGGTTTGAATTGTTTTTCTTGTCTTAATATCTCCGTTGTAGTATCCATCACCCCACTTCAAGACCCTATTATATTAACAACAGCATGTTAAGAACTGTAACAATGAGAGGGTGCATTTTCCAGAAAACTATTAGTGCCTTTGGTCAAGCACTTCCCCTTTCAGACAAGGCGAAAAGTAATTATCCAAGGACTTAATAAGCACAAAAGCAGAATATCTAAGAGATTGAAACTTGTACAGTTGACATATCACATGAAATTTACTTCTTGACAACGAAATTGCATACAAAATGTTACAGAAAGAGATCATAATCTAACTTATGCTAAATTGTAACCCAAAGAATGAATCTTAATTACAATTGCTTAAATTAACAAAGCATATTAAATTTCACCCATGTCATCAGCACAGTATCCACATTATGCCAAATTATACAGATTTCAAGAAAAATATTTGAACTGAAAAACTAACAAAAAAAGAAGAAGAGAGAGATCAACAGAATTCTCTGCTAAGATAGACTTCTTTCTAAGCAGAAAATGAGCCTTAAGTCTAAAATAATTATTAAAGCTCAAGGGAAAAAAGGAAAAAAGAAAAGATAAAAAAGAAGATGTATAGTACCCTGGTTGTCTAGCTGAAATGGACCAGAAGATTGCGTAGCTCCACTGAATGCTTCTCACAGCTAGAGCAAGTTGTCTCTTTAAGTTTGCTGGCACTCTTTCCTCCATTTGGAGACCAGTTCCAACATATAACTCTGAAGCTCAAAAGTCAAGTACCCCTCTAATGAACCTGATAAAGATGTAAATGGGTTCTTGATACAGTTCCTGATTCTTCATCCACCAACTCCAGAACCAAATCTAGTTTCTTTGGTTGTGGAATATTTTCTTGAGTAACAACAAAACTCACGTGTTCAGCTCAGATTCTTGGTGTCCCCTGGTTTCTGCACCAACAAATTAACCATAACTCTAAACCATCGTCGTCTAGCTAGAGAAGGCTAAAAAATTCACCAAAAAAAACACACACACACACAGCTGATATTGTGTTTCTATCAATAGAAGTGCAATGAAGTGGCTTAGAGACAAACCGCTATCACTGGACCAGTAGTAATTACTCTCTTATTTGGTACAGAATCAGAGAACACTCACTTTAATGAAAAGAGAAAAACAATGATAAAGGAGAAATAGTATCTTAGTTCCAATATTGTAGACGGGGAAGGGTACTTGGGTCTTCTCTAAAAGCTGTAAGCCATGGTCAGATAACCAAAACCAAGACAGTGCCTTTAATGGTAGCAAGAGGTGGAGAACAACTTCACATTAACACTGTATTTTCACTTTGCTTTAGAGCTAACGCACACAATAACCAAGTTAAGAACCAATTAAAAAGATCTAGATTTCACCGACCCCATCAAATAAAAACACTTGGTCCTACACCAAGTCCTCCAAGACCACTTTATGTGAAGTAGTGTGGTTTGTTTTTCACCACAAGCATCACAGACCAAGCTCCAAAAACCCAGTCTTTAATGGGAAACAGATAGAAATAGTAAAGTAGCTTTAAGAAAAAAAAAAAAAAACAAAAATATTGGTTTAAAAGGGTAAACAAAAAAAAAAAAACAAAAAAAATTATTATACGTGCAGAAACATAGATAGAAATAGTAAAGTAGCTTTAAGAAAAAAAAAAAAAAACAAAAATATTGGTTTAAAAGGGTAAACAAAAAAAAAAAAACAAAAAAAATTATTATACGTGCAGAAACATGTGGAACTTCTTTACTCACATTTTCCTTCATGGGTTTTAGAGCTACCCCAAAAAGATAATAAAAATAAATAAATATATTTCAGGAAGGAACAGCATCACAAAGATTCTTAATATTGTTTTGATCCAACTTACATGGGAAGAGAGAGAGAGAGAGAGAGAGAGAGAGTGAGATACACATGAATATATTACAGTGAGACAAAGGTCGTCCTATATGCTTTAATGGTGGGATGTGGTAAGAAATAATAAAGAAAAAAACAAGAATAGTTATTATGTTGATTATGAAAACATTGAAGTAATTTTCTTATTTCCACTTCCAGTTTTTGCTTCTTGCACTCCTCCTCAGTTGGTAATTGTCGGTGTGGTAGAAGAAAATATGTACCTCAGAATCAGAATGTGTTAATATAAAGGAAAATGCTAAAGCAACAGCCAACACAACAGGGCAGTTGATATTTATGGTGTTATTAATTGTGTTCTATCCAAATCAAAAGCACAACTAATTCCCCTTATTCGCTGACTGCTCCCCTTATCAGAGTTCTTGTCTGTTCTTTCCTTGCCTGGACTTTTTCTCTTGTTTTTATTTTCTTAACAAGCCAATTGTGTTGCCCATGCTAGGATTCCTCTTGTAATTTGAAAGGGAACCAATTATGTTGGAAGCTAGTGAATTTTTTTCAACCAAAAAATATATAATAATAATAATTAGCATTACATTGAATAATATACATTACATTGAAAGTGATTTGCCGGCTCGGCTAAGCTTGATTGCGGTCGACTAAGACTAAAATAATCTAAAATGAAAAATAATGTTTTTTTTTTTTCGCACTTTTTCATAATTAAAAAAAGAGGTGAAATATACTCTTCCTGTAAGGGTAGGGGCAAAAGTGTAATAACATGAATTATTTATGTTATAAAAAATTCCTAACACATTAAAAATAATGACTGATATGTTACCTTTTTATGGGTTAAACATTAAAATTTTTGTTGTAGCATTTTATTGTTCAAATCCATCTTAAATATATATATATATATTTATTTATTTATGGGATTGGATTCAAGTTATACATGATATAAATTTAAGTAATATTACACCATTCAATAACTTATTATTGAATTCATATTTTAAAAATCCCACTGTTGGATTACATGTTCTATATTTCTTTAGCATGCATACTAATATTCATGTCAATCAATTGTTATTTACTATTCAAACCATATACTCATATTTTATGCATTATTTTAAACTACAAAAATTTGAATTTAAACAATTAATTGATAATATGACTATTAATATTTAATCATCTTGAAATTTTGCAAGCTTGAAGAATGTACGAAGATAATACAATCCAATGGTTGATTTGTTAAAATTTGCATTCAATTAAAGAATGTTGAGTGTGTGTGTGTGTGTATATATATAGAATGTGTGTGTTGTGTTCGGGCACAACATATGTGTATCTAAGTAAGTCTATGAGTGTATGGAGAGCACTTTATAAATCTTCAATACATTTATCAAAAATACAAATTTTATTTTGTTAAGGTGTGCATGTCATTGGAAAGTAATTCTTAGTGTGAGTTTGGATAGCGCTAAAAGTGGTTCTCAGCTTCGTTTGGCTTTTTTTGGGGTCCCACAACATTGTTCATGGGACCACCAAACTCAGCAAAATGCACATACCCATGCATTTTTGGGTTCCACAACACTATTCACGCATTTAAAAATTATTTTGCTACAGTGTTTTCAGCAAATAAGCGGTATCTAAACAGACCTTTAGTTACTCCTCGAGCATGGAGAATGGTGCTTCTTCCTCTCACATTCATGATGGAGTCTACTCATTAAATTCATAATGAGATCCACCATGAATATTAGAAGTGAAAGCACCATTGGATATGATAATGAAATGATTAAAAATAGTGTAGGGGTGATAGGCCCAATAGTATATATTGGGCCGTAGGTCCTGTCCAAGGACATCTAATAGTCCGAAGATAGGTAGATGTCATCACGGAAGTCCATATTAGTGAATGAAGACAGGAGTCTGGTCATGTGGGTTTAGGAAAGAGGTCCGAGGAAAAATGACACCTTAGCTTGTCAGAGCATAGGCTAGAAGGGCGGGCTTGCTATCAAGAGTAGCGTTTTGGGTAGTTCAACTGGTAAGGATAATCACCAGGAAGGGTTAAGGCAATGAGAAAGTAAGAAATATCTAAGGGAAAGTTGCTGCCGCCGCATGTAATACTTTCTAGCTAACTCTCTGGCTGCTTTAATGTGGATGTGATACCTGAACAGTGATATTCAGCCTTACAACTATCTCTAAAAACTTCAAGAGGGTGCTGATGGGACAAGGATAAAGGTTAGCCATCTGATCAACACGTGGATGGCTGAGATGGAGCAAAGAAGGGAAATATAAAGACGGAAAATCCCATTGTTAAAGGGATCGGGGAATTGATAGAAAAACAATGTAGAAACAAGAACTAGACTTGTAATCAAATTCAAAGGAAATATAAACAAGAACTAATCTCCTCGAATTGTGCTGAGAACGATTTTCATTGGTTAAACCCAGCTTATCGTTGTTTTCTTCTCATCTAGACCTACTATAATTGTTGTCTAACTCATTGGAGCCTAGTTTTCTAACCCACTCTTTACAAATTCATTGTATTGGGCTTTTTGGGCCTAGATCCTTTGACTATTTGGGCTTAGGAACCAAACTGTGTCCTTAAAATTAGCGCCGTCTATGGGAATTACTTGAGTTTTAGTGGGATAAATGGTTAGCCATGGTGGGATTCAGGCCAAACCGGGAGGAGTCTATGAGGTCCCAATGTCAAAATCATTTTCTCAATCTTGAACAAAGAAGGGACCGGGAGGTTAGTGTGCATACCACCCACACTAGTAGAAGCCACTCTGGAAATGGGAGTCACATTCCTCATGAAGAGAATACTAGAAACATGCAATTGAAGATTGATCATTTGCGAAGAAGGTTGCGCCGTGAACGACAGAGAAGGACTCATTCCAATTCTGTTTTTTTTTTTTTTTTCTGATAATGATAGGGATGGCAGTTACAAGCCCAGGTCAAGGACTCCCCCGCAGTAAGTCTTTCTTGTGTGATGAGGACTACCATCATAAGTGCAGGAATAAGAGCCCGTCTCACAAAGGCTTGGGGAACGATGCTATGAGTAGGGTGTTAAACCAAATTTTCAAATCACCTTTCACACGTAGAATTCAAAGAGGAAAACTTCCTCGACGGTTTACTTAGCCAACATTTACCATGTACAATGGTCAAACAGACCTGTAGAGCATGTAAGCCACTTCACCAAAAAATGACTGTTCACTCCAAGAATGAGGTCTTGATGTGCAAGGTGTTCCCATCCAGTTTAAGACCTGTGGCAATGAGATGGTTTGATGGCCTGGGAGCAGGTGCTATTAGTTCCTTTAAGGAACTCACTCGGGCATTTGGATCTTCTTTTGTTACTTGCAGTAGAGTTCCTCGGCCTTTAGACTTTTTGTTGTCCATGACCATGCGAGAGGGGAAGACCCTGAAAACATACTTTGACAAATACTGAAAGATGTTCAATGAGATTAATGGGAATTTCGATGACGTGGCTATAAGGACTTTTAAGGTCGGCCTACTTGTCGAGAATGATTTGAGAAAATCCTTGACAAGGAAGCCTGTTAGAAGTGTACGTCAGCTCATGGACCATATTGATGAGTACAAACAAGTAGAGGAGGACCAACAATAAGGGAAAGGGAAGACTAAGGTTATCCCTCAAGATAGAAGAGATTTTAGGTCTTACAGATACAACAATAATCAGCCTCGAAGAGACTTTGCTAGGTAATCTGGGTCTACTGCTATGCAGGTAGTTGGCACAGTGTTCCGAGAACCAGTGTATCAAGTTTTGTAAAAATTAAGAATGAGCTATACTTTAAATAGCCAAATAAGATGGGAGGAGACCCTATGAAGCGTAACCAAAGCCTTCATTGCCAATACCGCCAAGAGTGAGGACATACCACAGAAGATTGCAGAACTTTGTGGAGTCATCTTGAACAGCTGATTAGAGATGGAAAGTTAAAGCAATTTCTATTTCAACCAAATGGGCAAGGGGGCCAGGCAGGATCGGGATCTTGGAGAGATACTTCTTCAAAGCCACCTTCAGGTATAATTAATGTTATGCTCATTGCTCCAGGAAGGACCGGCTTTCATCCCTTCAGAGTGATGTTTGTGGTTTAACCTCCCACTTAAGACTCCAGCTGTCACGTCCCAAACTCGATATCTGGATTTGTGACCACGACCGGCATGCTAATATCAAGCTTAAACCTGATATTAACAAGAACCAACTAAATTTTTAGCAAAACTTCCCTCTTTCCTTTCATTCTTGTTTCTTTACTTCTTAATATAACTTTTCACTTGATATTCCGAGCATCTACATTGTACTTCAAGGGATAATACAATCCACCAGTTATTCAAATTCTAAATTTCATATAATATATCTCTTAATACTTTAAGGTACACAACTTTCATTAGATCCTAAAATAAACAATAACTATAAAGCTAAACGTCAAAATGATAATTTGGGATTTATGCTTTTAATACTAAAATCAACTCCTTCCTAAACTCGACTAAGGCTCTCTCTGCTCTAGAATAAAACCTGCTAACTGAAAGAGTGGCAAGGGTGAGCTACACAGCTCAGTAAGGGTAAGATACACAAGAATTTAATAAGAATGCACCTAAATCAAATCATTTCATTTTATAAATATTCAGATAGAAAAACATCTTTTCATGCACAGTATTTTAAACTATTCATAATAATAACTTATACGCTCTTCATAGGAAAATAATTGTTCTCATTTTTCTTATCAGAATAATATTACCAAAACTTTTTGGATTGAACTTCTTTCATTTCTTACAAAGTCGCCAAATATGATATTGATTATTTAAAATCATATACATACATACATACATGCATATATATATATATATTCTCATTACAAAATAATCATTTTAACTTAAATTAGATAATTGGTAACTTTGTCTTAAACTAGAAACATTTTAAAGAATAACAAAACTTTTCTTCATAAACTTCTTCTCGTAACTTTCATAATCATAAAACTTAACGTTTCATAAAGAACAGATATCTAATAACTTTTTAACATAATCTTGTACTTTCATCAGAAACTTTATCTTTATGGAATACCAAAACCTTTTCATCAGATTCTTTATTTTTAAAGCACAACAGAACTTCAGAAACTTTTATCTTTAACGAAAAACTTTTATTTTCATCAGAAACTTATTTTCATGAGAACTTTTAACTTTTCATAATGCATTTAGACAACATCATTTTCTTATGATCAATAAAATAATATAGTTATTCATAACATATTGGTTAATCCATATTTGATAAGTTTGTACTTATTTGGGAGGCTTCTAGCACCACTGTGCTAGGCATTCAGTATTCCCCACAATGCTAGGGATTCTTGGGATCATATCATAATACATATCTTCAACCATGGAGGTCAGTTGGCATCCTCCACAAGTTGGCCGTAACCAACAAGGGCGGGTACAGTAGAGCCAGTCCCACTTTTAATGGCCAATCAGATAACATTTTCCATGGAAAGCCAGTAATTAAACCCTTACTAGCTGAGTTCAGATCATCAGAGGACATAACCCGAAAATATTTCATACTTATACATCATAATGAATTTCATTGTTCACATAGCATTTCATAATAAAAGCATTTTCATTGTTCGTGAAATTAATAATAGCATCAATTTGCTTAAATCATATACATAAGGTTTCGAGAACTCACGAACATATCTTTGTCTGAAACATAATTATATATCATATCTCTAATAAAAAATCTGTTAATGTATAATACACTTTAAAATAACCTTAAGACTTACCAAATGCTCATATAACTTATCCCTTACTTGAAAGGAGAAGAATCGAAAGCCTACAGTCGAAGGAGCTTAGACTTGGGTACTGGTAACACCTAAACTAAATATCAAACTTATTACTATCAATTATTCCTTATCATAAACTTACACATTTATCTCAAAACCTATATCTTAAAATCAAGGAAATTCTAATCCCACCTCAACGAGGTTCCCCAAACACAAGATACATTCATCAAATAACATGATGGACCAAATCATAGAGAAACCATTATTTTAATATTCATATTCAGATCATGTCAAACAGCTTTAAAATCAATTCAGAATGTATTTGAGATTGGAAGCAATGGTGCATACATAAACTTACACAAGGCAACATACAGCGTGAGCAAAACAACTTCATAAAAACAACGGTTGAATGGTTTAGAACCCCTCCTTTAGAGTACTAAACCTTGAACCAAGTTATAAAAAATTTATCTATGATCCAAACATACCAATTGATAAGCATATTAAATTATAGCTCAAAACATTCATCCTAACTTTAGAATTAAATCCTCAAATTCAGAGTCATCATTTACTATTTACTGCTTGTTTCAGCTACATATGCCTCATCTGTAAAATACAAATGGACTATCTAAAGACATCCAATCCTCATGAAATTTTATAGAGCCACTCCTCTGGATGTCTAGTAAATATCATACAAATTTCAGAGTCAAAATATAAAATCATGATTTATTAAAAATCATACAAGACAACATGCTCAAATATATCTTAACAGAATTTCATTCAACTTAGAAATTAAACCATTATTCTTATATTAATCCAAATGCTGTGAGACCACTTCCATTATAACCATATTTGTCTTATATTTCATAGGAAATATCCTTAGAATCCAAATTCATTGTATACAATTTAATACATAATTTATCATGCGTAAATACAGAACCTGTCACAGTGACAACTTTGCAACATTTTCTTGTAAATTATAAAATGATTGCAAATTGCCTTATTTTCATATGGGGATTTTTATACACTCATTAGACATGTTAGAAAACAGTTAGATATTGTCATTTAACTATTTATAGCAAAATTAAATACAACAAAAATCCCAGCAGTAACATCAAATATACTCATCCTAACTTTTTCTTTCTTCCTTAATCACATGTAATCATTAATTAGTAAATAAACTAATCTATATTCAACAAACCATCATTATAGTTTCAAAACTTCTTAAAACAGCATATACATATAGACCTACAGATTCATGATTTCCTAATTTTACAACCCACAAATACCATTACTAAAAATTCCTTGAAGAAATCATGGATTCTAAGATGAGAGTAGCTAAAACCCTTACCAAGTTTCTGGTTCTTGAGGGGAAATAGAAGTAGAATCACTCTTGCATGAAAGGATTTACCTTTCCTAGTAGCTGAACCCGAAAGTATGAGAGGTAGAGAGCTTGAGAGAGTATTTGAGTCTTCTAATTTCTTTAAGAGAGTATGAAGAAGAAATGAGATGGAGTTTTATTTTTCTTTTGATGTGAGGACTTGTGGGTTTGAGAAAAGAGACTCAAGAGAGCTTCTAGCTCTTTCCTTAAGAGAAAAGAGAGCAAAGTGAGGTGAGAAATTCTGATTTGTTTGGACCCGTGGGAATAGAGAGGGAGAGAACTTCTTAGATGTTCTAGTTACTTTGAAAAAGACGGTGGAGCTTGTTCATTGCATGGCCGGCCAAGTGTTGGTCTTTGGGGTTTAAGAAGAAAACATGTGCCAAGATGCATGATTCTTTGGCATTACTTGTATTGAATTTCAATTGGTTGCATGTGTAAGTGGAAATTCTACTATAACATCTCATGCATCATACCTAATTAAAACACCAACTATATATCTAATAACTTAAACCACTTAATATAATTTTGTACGTACTTAGTATATATTTATAATACAATTAGCCATTCAATTATTTATAATCTTTACAATTCTTATTCAATGGCATTATAACATAATATATTTATTAAATACTCTTCTATTAATTATAAGAAGAAAGTGGCTTAAAATAATAATTAACCATTCAAACACGTAGTTTAACTATAAAGTTGGGTTAGGGTGTTACACCAGCCTTAAGCCAAAGAGGGGTAGGATGGAGGTTCGACCAACATTGAGTTTTTCTGATGAAGACAAAGTTGGAACCTTGCAGCCACATGACGATACCCTAGTGGTCACCCTCAAGATAGGAGGGTATGATGCGAAGAGGTTGTTGGTAGATCAGGGCAGAGGTGTAGAGATCATGTACCCTGATTTTTATGAAGGACTAAGATTGAAACTTGAAGACTTGTCATGTTATGAATCACCCTTGGTGGACTTCATTGTAGTGGATGCTTATTCTCCCTACACTGCCATTGTAGCAAGACCCTAGCTTCATGCCCTAGGGCTGTTTCCTTTACCCTACACTTAAAAGTGAAGTAGCCATTAGGGGATGGAGTTGAGGAGCTAGTTGGGAGCCAGTTTATGGCTAGGCAATGCTTGGTAGCTGCAATTAGACATCAGGCTAGAGGTGAGTCCTCGGCTCTTGCTGAACAGGACTTATAGCAATCAACGATGCCAATGCTACCCAGGGGTACGGTGAGAGAAGGGATAGAGTGTGAGGAATTAGAAATAGTTATTGTTGGCAATGATAAGGAGAAATTTTTCCAAGTCGGAGTCCAGCTGCCTCCTCAAGATAAGGAAGAGTTGATAGTCTTTCTTAGGGAAAATATTGATGTATTTGCGTGGGATACTTATGAAACTCTTAGGGTAGACCCAAATTTCATCTATCATCATTTGAATGTCAATCCATCTGTCATCCCCAAAAAGCAACCACCCTAATGCTCATCTAAGGATAATTCTGATGTCGTCAAGGAGGATGTGGTTAAGCTTAAACGGGTTGGAGTTATTAAATAAGTGTTTTACCCCAAGTGGTTAGCCAATAAAGTGGTGGTGAAGAAGAAAAAGAAGTGGCAAGTATGCGTAAACTTCACAGATTTAAATAAAACTTGCCCAAAGGACCCCTTCCCTATGCCTTGGATAGATTAATTAATGAATGCAACTGTAGGCCGTCCTTGAATGAGCTTTTTGGATGCTTTTCAAGGGTACTATCAAATGCAATTGGCTTTAGATGATCAAGAGAAAACAATTTTTGTTGCTCCTACTGGAAATTAACACTACAAGGTGATGCCTTTTGGATTGGAGAATGCAGGGTCTATCAGAGAATGATGACCAGGATGTTCGAGCCACAACTGGCAAAAGTATAGAGCTTTATATAGATGATATGGTGGTGAAAAGTAAAGTGGTGTCTGAGTACGTAGACGACCTCAGGAATATTTTTGAAATATTAAGAAGGCATAGGTTGCACCTCAATGCTTCAAAGTATTCTTTTGGCGTTGGCTTGAGTAAATTTCTAGGCTACATGGTCACTCATCGTATAATTGAAGTCAACCTTAATCAGATTAAAGCAATTAACAATTTGCAACCTCCTCGGAATCTCAAGGAGGTCCAGAAGTTAACAGAGATGACTGCTACTCTAAACCAATTCATCTCCCAGTCAGCAGATAGGTGTCAACCATTCTTTCAATTGTTACATAAGTGAGAGAGATTTGAGTTGACTGAGGAGTGTGCCCTGACCTTCCAACAGCTAAACGAATACCTTTCTCGGCCACCTATTATGTGCCGGCCTGAGAAAAAGGAAGTCCTGCTTGCTTATGTTGCTGTGGCCTACCATGCGGTAAGTTTAGTACTGATACGAGTTGATAATAGGGTGCAAAGATCCATTTATTATGTGAGCAAGTCACTGCATGAGGCTGAGGTTTGTTACCTACCACTGGAGAAAGCCATTTTGGCAGTGGTGCATGCTACATGTAAGCTCCCTCACTACTTCCAAGCTCACACAGTTTTGGTATTAACCCAACTTCTGCTTTGATCACTACTTTGGAGAGTTGATTACACAGGAAGGATTATTAAGTGAGGCACAATTCTAAGAGTTTTTTATATCAAGTATATGCCTCGCACCTTTATGAAGGGCTAAGTTCTCGCAGATTTGGTGGCCAAGTTTGCTGAATCCATGTTGGAAGAGGAAGGAGAAAAGCAGAACATGGATGAAAAATTAGTTGGCACGGTCTCCTTGTGAGAGCCTTTATCCTGGAGGGTATTCATAGATGGTGTAGCAAATCAAAGGGGGTCTGAAGTGGGGTTAGTTGTAATATCTCCTGATAAGATCATTATTGAAAAATCCTTAAGATTGGGTTTCTCGGCCACCAATAATGACGCTAAGTATAAGGCTCTGTTGTTAGGGATGACTATGGTTTAGAAAATGGGAGGAAAAATTATGGAGGTATTTTCAGATTCAAGATTGGTTGTACGCCAGGTGAAGGGAGAGTTAAAGGCCGAGGATGTGAGAATGTAAGAGTATTTGAATCAGGTTAGGCGCTTGCAATCAGGATTCGAGTCTTTCACCTTAGTGCAAATCCCTAAGAGCAAGAATACGCATGCTAATTCTCTTGCCACTCTCGTAACCTCCTTGGCACAGAGCTTACCTTGGATTATCCTTGTTGAAGACTTATGCAAACCTATTGAGATGAAAAGGGAGAAGATCTAGATTCATCAGATTAGGATGGGCCCTAGTTGGATGGATTCTATTGTGCTATTCCTTAAGATGGATATCTTGCTCGAGGGGAGGGCTGAGGCTGACAAAGTGCGAAGAAAGGCTCCTCAATTTTGGTTGTCCAAATATCAAAAGTTGTATAAGCTCTCCTTTTCTGGACCATATTTGTTGTCCATACACCTTGAGGCAGTACAGCCACTCCTAAAAGAGTTACATGAAGGGATTTGTAGAAGTCATACAGGAGGCAGATCCTTGTCTCACAGAGCCCTCATTCAAGGATATTGATGGCCAAATATGCAGAAGGAAGTACAAGAATACGTAAAGAAGTGCAACCAACATTGTTAGGAAATAAAACAGGTAAAGTAAAGGGATAATTTGCAAATAAGAATAAAGGAACAAATGCAGAAACATTAGTAATGAAAGGGTTAGTATTAGAGCAATAAACCTAAATTTAAGTACCCCACCTGGTGTACCCTCTCGTGTTAGGCAGTGAAGTCCGTCATGTCATTCCCCTGAGATGATTAAAATATCCTTGTATGTCATGTCATTTCATTTTATAAATATTCAGATAGAAAAACATCTTTTCATACATAGTATTTTATACTATTCATAATAATAATTTATACGCTCTTCATAAGAAAATAATTATTCTTGTTTTTCTTATCAGAATAATATTACCAAAACCTTTTGAATTGAACTTCTTTCATTTCTTACAAAGTCACCAAATATGATATTGATTATTTAAAATCATATACATACATACATACACAGATATATATATATATATATATATTCTCATTACAAAATAATCATTTTAACTTAAATCAGATAATTGGTAACATTGTCTTAAACTATAAACATTTTAAAGAATAACAAAACTTTTCTTCATAAACTTCTTTTCGTAAAATATTATAATTTTCATAGTCATAAAACTTAACGTTTCATAAAGAACAGATATCTAATAACTTTTTAACATAAACTTGTACTTTCATCAGAAGTTTTATCTTTATGGAACACCAAAACCTTTTAATCAGATTCTTTATCTTTAAAGTACAACAGAACTTCAGAAACTTTTATCTTTAACGAACAACTTTTCTTTTCATCAAAAACTTATTTTCATGAGAGTTTTTAACTTTTCATAATGCATTTACACAACATCATTTTCTCATGATCAATAAAATAATATAACTATTCATAACATATTTATTAGTCCATATCTAATAAGTCTGTACTTATTTGGGAGGCTTCTAGCACCACTGTACTAGGCATCCAGCATTCCCCACAATGCTAGGGATTCCCAAGATCATATCATAATACATATCTTCAACCATGGGGGTCGGTTGACATCCTCCACAAGTTGGCTGTAACCAACAAGGGCGGGTACAGTAGAGCCAGTCCCACTTTTAATGGCTAATCAGATAACATTTTCCATGGAAAGCCGGTAATTAAACCCCTATTGGCTGAGTTCAGATCATCAGAGGACATAATCCGAAAACATTTCATACTTACACATCATACTAAAATTCATAGTTTGCATAACATTTCATAATAAAAACATTTCCATTATTTTCTTTAAACATGATGTTCGTGAAATTAGTAATAGCATCAATATGCTTAAATCATATACATAAGATTTCGAGAACTCACAAACATATCTTTGTCTGAAACATGATTATATGTCATATCTCTAATAAAAAACCTTTTAATGTATAATACACTTCAAAATAACCTTAAGACTTACCAAATGCTAATATAACTTATCTCTTACCTGAAAGTTGAGGAACCGAAAGCCTACAGTCGAAGGAGCTTAGACTTGGGTACTGGTAACACCTAAACCAAATATCAAAACTTATTACTATCAATTATTCCTTATCATAAACTTACACATTCATCTCAAAACATATATCTTAAAATCAAGGAAATCCTAATCTCACCTCCACGAGGTTCCCCAAACACAAGATACATTCATCAAACAACATGATGTACCAAATCATAAAGAAACCATTATTTTAATGTTTATATTTAGATCATGTCAAACAACTTTAAAATCAATTAAGAATGTATTTGAGATTGGAAGCAATGGTGCATGCATAAACTTACACAAGACAACATACAGCATGAATAAAACAACTTCATAAAAACAACAATTGAATGGTTTAGAACCCTTCTTTTAGAGTACTAGACTTTGAACCAAGTTATACAAAATTTATCTATGATCCAGGCATACCAATTGATAAGCATATTAATTATATCTCAAAACATCAATCCTAACTTTAGAATTAAATCCTTAAATTTAGTGTCATCGTTTACTATTTACTGCTCGTTTTAGCTGCATATGCCTCATTTATAAAATACCAATGGGCTATCTAAGCACATCCAATCCTCGTGAAATTTTACAGAGCACTCCTTTGGATGTCTAGTAAATATCATATAAATTTCAGAGTCAAAGTATAAAACCATGATTTATTAAAAATCATACAAGACAACATGCTCAAATATATCCTAACAGAATTTCATGCAACTTAGAAATTAAACCATTATTCTTATATTAATCCAAATGTTGTGAGACCACTTCCATTATAACCATATTTGTCTTAGATTTCATAAAAAATATCCCTAGAATCCAAATCCACTGTATACAATTTAATACATAATTTATCATGTATAAACACAGAATCTGTCATAGTGACAGCTTTGCAACAGTTTCTTGTAAATTATAAAATGATTGCAAATTGCCTTATTATCATATGGGGATTTTTATACACTCATTAGACATGTTAGAAAACACTTAAATACTGTCATTTAACCATTTATTGCAAAATTAAATATAACAAAAATCCCAGCAGTAACATCAAATGTACTCACCCTAAATTTTTCTTTCTTCCTTAATCACATGCAATCATGGATTAGTAAAAACCCTAATCTACCTTCAATAAACCATCATCACAGTTTCGAAACTTCTTAAAACAGCATATACATATAGACTTACAGATTCATGATTTCCTAATTTTACAACCCACAAATACCATTACTAAAAATTCCTTAAAGAAATCATGGATTCTAAGATGAGAGTAGCTAAAACCCTTACCAAGTTTCTGGTTCTTGAGGGGAAACAGAAGTAGAATCACTCTTGCATGAATGGATTTCCCTTTCCTAGTGGCTGAACCCGAAAGTATGAGAGGTAGAGAGCTTCTTCTTTGAGAGAGTATGAAGAGGAAATGAGATGGAGCTTTATTTTTCTTTTGATGTGTGGACCTGTGGGTTTGAGAAAAGAGACTCAAGAGAGCTTTTAGCTCTTTCCTTAAGAGAAAAGAGAGCAAAGTGAGGTGAGAAATTCTGATTTGTTTGGACCCGTGGAAATAGAGAGGGAAAGAGCTTCTTGGATGTTCTAGTTACTTTGAAAAAGACAGTGGAGCTTGTTCATTGCATGGCTGGCCAAGTGTTGGTCTTTGGGGTTTAAGAAGAAAACATGTGCCAAGATGCATGATTCTTTGGCATTACTTGTATTGAATTTCAACTGGTTGCATGTGTAAGTGGAAATTCTACTATAACATCTCATGCATCATACCTAATTAAAACACCAACTATGTATCTAATAACTTAAACCACTTAATATAATTTTGTACATACTTAGTATATATTTATAGTACAATTAGCCATTCAATTATTTATAATCTTTACAATTCTTTTTCAATGGCATTATAACATAATTTATTTATTAAATACTCTTCTATTAATTATAGAAAGAAAGTGGCTTAAAATAATAATTAATTATTCAAACACATAGTTTAACTATAAAGTTAGGTCGGGGTGTTACACTAGCTCTGAGCCAAAGAGGGGTAAGATGGAGGTTCGACCAGCATTAGGTTTTTCTGATGAAAACAAAGTTGGAACGTTACAGCCATATGATGATACCCTAATGGTCACCATCAAGGTAGGAGGGTATGAAGTGAAGAGGTTGTTGGTAGATCAAGGCAGCGGTGTAGAAATCATGTACCCTGATTTGTATGAAGGACTAAAATTGAAACCTGAAAACTTGTCATGTTATGAATCACCCTTGGTAAATTAGGAAATAGCACAAGTAAAGTAAAGGGATAATTTGCAAATAAGAATAAAGCAAATAAACGCGGAAACATTAGTAATTAAAGGGTTAGTATTAGAGCAATAAACCTAAACCTAAGTACCCTACCTGGTGTACCCTCTCGTGTTGGGCAGTGAAGTTCGTCATGTCATTCCCCTAAGATGATTAAGAAATCCTTGTCCATACCATTATTAGACTCAAGGAAACATGAGATAAGCCTGGCCTCAGGGACTCTGGTTTTCAGATAGTACCCCTGCCCCGTTAGTTTGTGGAGATTGTAAATCCAGTTGACATCATGGTGGGATGGGTTTACGTTCATCCTCTCATTGAGGGCATCTACACTACCTAAAATCCTAAACACATTAGGAGCGCACTGGGTGGGGGAAAGCATATGGGCTATTAGATAATTTCTAGTTACTCTACCCATAGGGATGCTCATCATTCCCTCTATAAAAGCAATCATAGGGATTACAACTTCTCCCTCCTGCCTCTGGGCATGCCATTCCCCTTGTTTACAGTACCTAATCGAAACCCCTTGGGGGATTCAATATTGAGCTTTGAAGCTCTCTATACCTTCTAGGGAGTCTACTAGTTAGGCAAATCTACCCATGCTTGAGAAAGGTTGGAGGTGGAATGAAAACGAGGAGAAATTAAAAGAACCGAGGAAGAAAGGGCTTTAAATAAAGAAAAATAGAAGAGAAAATAAGCGAAAATACTAAAAAGACTTACAGAGAGAGAGAAGGGCTCCTCAAACTATCTCTTGATATTTGAGAGTACAAAAAGTGAAGTAGTCAGGCCATCAAGCAACATATATATGAAAAGGAAAGGCAAGTTGGAAAACTCCCGCTCATATTCCCATAAAATCTCCAGCTGTTGGATCTGCATCATACTGTAGAACGTGGGGAACATGGAGCCATAGAAATTTAATGAAGGCACGTCCCAGATGCTGAAGCATCAAGAGCGTGCTTTCGGTAGTTGAAAAGATACCTGCGCTGACAAAGGTTACGTATGATAAGAGTAGGATAATTGTGATGGATATCGAAATCCTCCTTGTTTCCCAAGGAGCAACATAGGAGAATTTAGAAGGGCTATTGTAGGGGTGATAGGCCCAGTAGTATATATTGGGATGTGGGCTCTGTCTGAGGACATCTAATAGCCCGAAGACAAGTAGATGTCATCGCGAAAGTCCATATTAGTGAATGAAGACGGGGGTCTGGTCATGAAGGTATAGGAAAGAGGTTCGAGGACAAATGACACATCAGCTTGTCAGAGCAAAGGTCAGAAGGGTAGGCCTACCGTCAAGAGCAACGTTCTGAAGTTCAACTGGTAAGGATAATCATCAAGAAGGGTTAAAGCAACGAGAAAGTAAGAAATATCTAAGGGAAAGCTGTTGCCACCGCATTTAATGCTCTGTAGCTAACTCTTTGGCCGCATTAATTTGGAGATAATACCTGAACAGTGATATTCAGCCTTACAACTATCTCTAAAAACTTCAAGAGTGTGCTGATGGGACAAGGATAAGGGTTAGCCATTTGATCAACACATGGATGGCTGAGATGTAGTAAAGAATGACAATATAAAGAAGGAATCCCATTGTTAGGGGGATTGGGGAATTGATAGAAAAACACTCTAGCAACAAAAACTGAACTTGTAATCAAATTCAAAGAAAATATAAACAAGAACTAATCTTCTCGGATTGTGCCGATGACAAATTTCTTTGGCTAAACCCAGTTTATCTTTGTTTTCTTGTCATTTGGACCCACTATAATTGTTATCCAACTCATTAGAGCCTAATTTTCTAACTCACTCTTTACAAATTCATTGTATTGGGCTCTTTAGGCCTAAATCCTTTAATTGTTTGGGCTTAGGAAACAAACCGTGTCCTTACAAATAGTATTTTTAGTTTCATGTTCCACTGTTTTTATTAATTAAACATCGACATTTTTATGTTTTTATTATCTATAATGAAATTATCAAAATAGGTACTTTTAGTTTCATGTCTAACTCTTTATATTAATTAAACATCAACATTTTTATGTTTTTATTATAATTTTGATTTTTTAAAATCTTTTTAGATGTTATGTAAATTAAACTAATCCCTTATTGATAAAATTTCAAAAAACCTTTCCTATTTTAGAAATAACACTTAGCTACCTGTGATTGTTGTTGTTTATAAGCATTAATTTAAGATAATTTTGGATGAGAGATTAATATTATATATAGGGATTATTTGTTATATAAATCAAAATCCAAAATTGTGGATTGTCATCATTTCTAAAAACCAAAGGGAGTTCTTGAAATTTCACTGAACGTTGAGGGAAGTTATTGTAATTTACCATATGATTTTTTTTTTCATTATTTGAATGATTATATCTTATTCTCATATAACATGTTTATATGTATGCATGGTATATCAGATTTTAAATAAAAAATAAATCATTTTAATCTATATATATAATAATAGGTAAAGCTGAGAGAAACTCAAATTAGAATTTCAAATTAGAATTCCAATTTTGCGTCATGTGTCCTAAATTATTTATTCTTAAAGAGTTTTATTTCTTAATTTTAGAATCAAATGTGGGATCACATCATTAATATTCATCCAAGTGAGTTATTAAGTACAAAAACCAAAGAGTTTAGAATAAATGAATCATAAAAAATCATGAAGAGTATAAATAAATAATGTAACCCAACGTTGGGTTTATTAAAAAAAAAAAAAAAAAAAAAACATCTATTAGAAAGTTATTGAATGTAAAATATTGAGAAAACATCTCATAAACTCAATGTAACACAAGCAATCTTAGAAATTACGCACAAACACGTTAAATGCGTAGAGAACATGGTATATATGAACAACAACCTTATCAATCCAAAGATTCCAGGAGCCTCTACAGTATCCAACTTTCAAACAATTGGCCTTTGTAAAGTGGCCTATAAGGTAATCTAAAAACCATAGCCTCAAAAGTGAGAAAGTTATTGAATGTATAATGTTGAGAAAACATCTCATAAACTCAATTAATGTAACACAAGTAATCTTAGAAACCACGCACAAACACATTAAATGAATAGAGAACATGGTATACATGAACAACAACCTTATCAATCCAGAGATTCAAGGAGCCTCTACGGTATCTAACTTTCAAACAATTGGCCTTTGTAAAGTGGCCTATAAGTTAATCTAAAAACCATAGCCTCAAAAGTGAATTAATTCTTCGTAAAATCATCAAGCACTCTGTGGCAGGGAGATTTTGTCCTAAGTCAGCTAAATAAAGACAATAACTCGATGTTCACGAGGTCATTCACTCGGAGTACAAAGGATAGGGAAAGAAATTATTCATGGCAACTAGACTTGAAAAGGGCTTTCGAAAAAATGGAATGATTATTCATCATCAATATCCTTTGTTATTTAGGTTTCAATACTCGTTAGATAAAGATGATTGAATAACGCATCTCAGTCCCACGCAGCCGCGGCAGCGCTTGTTGTTCAGGGGATTCAAATGAACCCCCTGACTTCAAAAAAAAAAAATTATTAGTTTATTCTATACTTAAAAATATTTTTGCATATATTGGCTGAAATCTTACACACTGTAATCATATATCAATACAACTTTTTTTTTTTTTTGAGAAATAAGACAAAACTTCATTCAAACTTAATGGAAACTATTGTCCACCAGTACAATTTGTTGCACATCATAGGGTATGTCAGCATACCAAACCTGACTATGGGGGTACTTGGCTAGCTTTGTCAATTTGTCAGCTACAGCATTCCCACTTCCTTTAACATGCATGTATCAATACAACTTAAAACTAAATAACAATTAGATATTTAGTGTATTATTTATGTTAGTGCGTAATTGAAGAAAAAAATAGTAAAGTTAGCAATTATTGAAATATTTAATTGGCTAAGTAGACATTTAGTGTAATATTTATGAATTGATGAATATGAATGTGTGGGTTAATAAATAATATAGTGTCAATGGGTTGCATGTTGTCATTTTAGTTTGTGATATTTTTATAAAACTAATGACAACTGCATAAAAATAAATAAATATTATACAAACTTAACAGAATAAAATGGTTACACCTAACCACATTGACAATAAATAATAAAAACTGAAAATAAATTATCATGTAATGATTTAAAAATATGAAAACTCATAGAAGTTGTAAAATTTCATATATTTACATTTTTTTTTATGACTCAATATATTAAAGTTGTTTTCATTAAATTTTAATTAATATAAATTTCTAAATGATCCTCTTGAAAAAAAAATTCCTAGAGCCATCACTAAACCCACAATGTCTACCTAAGAGTGCCAATGAACACCAACAAAATCCAAAAATGAAACCTTTGAAGGAGTGGTGGAGAGGATTAAAGGCAGAATTCAAGGGTGGAAGATGAAGGTCATGTCACAAGTTGCAAGGTTCTGCTTGATAAGATTAATGGTCACAGCCTCACCGTAAACACCTAATGTCTTTCTCTAAGGGAAAAGTATGGAAGGAAAGGAATTATTTTGAAATATTCCTTTCATTCTCTTGTTTGAAAGTTTTAATGGAGAAAATGAAAAAACCATTATAAGTTTAAATGAGAGTGAATGAAATGAGTATAAATGAACACTAATTTCCTTCTATTCTCTTAAAACCTCAAATTTTTATTTGCTTCAAGAATGAAATTAGATTTAATGAAATTTTCACTAAAACTCTCAAAATACTCCTATATATCCAACCATTTATTCTAAAATATGGGTCTAACAGTAGTTTTGTCATAAAATGATTTTATTTATTTCTCTATGTGTTGCTCCCAAACAAAATTACTTATTTTCCATTCTTTTATTTTAAAACATCCAAATCAAATTAATTACTTTCCATTTATTCTAAAATATGGGATCCGCTTATTTTGCAAAAACTAAAATTTTTTTACTGAAAGTACTGTATATAAAGGTAAAAATTAACTGAAATTGTATAGTGAGACTCATGAATAGTATCAAAAAGTGCAATGGAGCTCATAAATAGTAACAAAAATAAGCTGAATAATAAAATAAGCTGACAAAATTAATCATGTCAAACAGACCCTTTATATTACTTAAATACATCTCATTCCTTTATAAACTCTCAAAATGAACCATTAGATTTCAAAAGTCAGTTTGCTCCGGGATAAGCTATATCCTCTAGGACTTCTGGTCGTGGAAAAGAACAAGGAGTGGGGAAGTTTTATTTGAAATCATGGGACTAAAGATTTGCTAACCTAATATATAGTAGATTTGGAATATATCAAAAAGTTCCAAAACCCACGAATCAAAACATAGTTTTGAAACCCACAAATTAAAACAAGTTTACCCACAACAATTTTTTTTCTTAAAAATAAAATAAAATTAACCCATAGCAAATAATAAAATAATATTTTATATATTTTAATAAAAAATATATAATATTTTTACATATTTATAAATAGTTTAGTGCAATTTTTGTCAAAATCCTAAAAGCTAAACCAATAAACTCACCACCCGATAATTTAAACATGCCAAAACAGCTGATCCCTGAATCATCAACCGTTGGAAGCAACCAAGAGCTATGTAAAATTGTAGATGGCTTGGCTCCGATTATTAGATCATTCATATCAGTTTGTATAAAAATTCATGTTTATTTTAGCAAAGGAGCCTACTTTTTTGTATTTTAGACAACCATTTTTCAAAAACACCAACATTAGATTATCAACTCTACATTCTATTTCATTAAAATATTAATTTTTCTTGATTTGTTAAATTGTCTCTTTCTTCACACAACCACAAAATCCACTCTCTTCTTTCATTTTCGGGATATGTAAAGAATAAAAAATAAAAAATTATATATAAAATAAATAGTGTCAATGTAAATTTACATAATTACTATAACAACTTTGCAAATTTACACATTTTTTAGCTCAACTGATGTGGGTGAGTTTAGGACTTAGGTGTGTAAAATTGAGCACTTTTTTTTTTTTACATTGACTGATGCAAATGCTCTAATGGTCAATTTTGTTTGAAACTTGAACAATAGCCCTAACAGTAGATAGCTTTCTCATGTTTCATCAAATCACATTTAATTCAACTCATACCTCTATGTTAGGCTTGATTTGGACCTTACTTTCCTCACTACATCTTGTTGGCCACTCTTCTTCTTGTTTTTCCTAATAATCCATTTAGATTTTAGAGGATCACTAAATCTTGTTAGTCTTTTCAAGATTTCTTTCTTGCACCAACCAAGAAAATTATGAGTAGATTTTTCTCTATTTAATGATTCAGGATAAGTATTCCAAATCTAAAATTGCATTTGGTGATATATCTCTTTGAAAATTTTAGATGATTATATACAAGAAATAAAATTTAAACCGTAAAATTGATTCTCTCCATTTATCCTTGAATATGACAGAATCATTTTTTGAAAATTTGGGGATCTGTCAAGGCATAAAAAATTTGACTATCCCATGACGAGCACCATCCTTCACTACTCAAAAGCAAAGGTAACATTAGAGCAATAGTAGTAGCTTACCTTTATTTTTCTCCCTATTTGTAACTTTCCCTATTTTAGGTAACCACTTTTCCTTTTCGTCTACATCAGATTTTCTATTCTAAACTTTGTTTCATTTAAATGAATAACCACATTAAATTCCTCAAATATAGGTAACTTTGTAGCTTAAATGGGTATGGGTAAGCTGATGTGAAAGGTTTTGGGTGTTTGGTTTCCTATAGTCACACTTTTACCCATTTTAGGTAATCTGCTACCAATACTCTTATTATATGGCCATAAAATTTGTTATTTTGTTAATTAATTTTAGGTAAAGTTGGGATTGGACTAGCTTTTACCCTTAAGTCCAATCTTGAAAGCTCCCGCTTCCTTCATCCTAATTTAATTGCTAATAAGCTAATATAAGAGTTATGTTTTTAGACAAAATGAAACATTTCTTAATTGCATACTTATGCAAATAGTGAGGTTAAGCTCCTTAAATAACAATTTCTAGCCATTTTAAAGTATTATGATCATCTTTATTTGAAACAGGTTAATTTCATAATTCACATCAAATATCACAAACTTAAAAATAGGAGTGTGCATCTAATCCATTGATCCACAAAAACTAACCCAATCTGATGGGTTGGGTCAATTTTTAGAAGTTGGTGGGTTGGGTGCAAGTTAGTAGATTCACAAATCTGGCTAACTCAACCCAACCCACCTATATTTAATATACATTTAAAATATATATTATATGGTTTTGTTGCTTACTCTTTTGCCCATCTCCCTTAATAAAAAAATAAAAAAACTAAACTCCTAGCCTATTTTCTAATTTATTTAAATCTCATATTATTTGTGTTGGTTTGATATATACACTAATCGTTTGTGATGGTTTGGTGCTATGCTTAGATGTGTAAGGTTATAAATTTGTTGTTATTTGTGTTGATTTGGTACTATGCTCAGGTTTGATTAGTGCATCAAAACACACAAATAAGATTATAAATCTTCTATTATTTTTATTAATAATTTTATAAATTTGTTATTCTAATGCTCAATTTTTTTATAAAATAAAATAATAACAAAATATTGTCCAATCCATGGGTCTAACCCAATCCACGTGGGTTGGGTTAAGTTAAACCCTTGTGATGGGTTAGGTTAGGTAGAGTTTTTTTCAACCCAACTAAAATGGGTTGGATTGAAAAAATCCCTCAATCTCACCCACTCATGCACAACTAAAGTATATTTTGTACAATTTTGAAGAAGTTAATTTAGGCTATGTTTGTTTTAGGTGTAAAGGAAATTGGAAAAATATTTTACACCCTTGACTTGAGGGTGTTTAGGTATACATGAAAATACAGTCAAACTGAAAATAAATTTCAGTTAACCGTAAAATAACACCCCTAGACACATAAATCATTTTACATACTCATTTTACCTTCATTTCGTTTCCGGCCTCACTCACAACAGCTACTCGAAGAGAGAGAGAGAGAGAGAGCACTAGAAGCTTCTTCCTCCATCACACTGATTGTCGTCCCTTATGTACGCTCCGTCTGTCAGTGAAGGTAACCTCCTCCTCCTCTCTATTCCTCCTCTCTTCTCTCTCTTCATCATCTCTTCTTCTCTTCCATTTTGTCCGAGCTCTTCTCCTTCGTCCCTCTCAAACAAAACCTTTGACCAACCAAGGCCAAGTCAGACACTGCATGTACCCAATCTAGTGCCTACCATCAAGACCCACACCTAAAACTTCCTAATTTCAAAGCTCCATCAACCTCCCTCGCCATCAATCCACTCTCACTAACTGATCTATCACTGATCGTCACTCTCCCACACATTACCTTTCCAGCCACTTCACTCTCCCTCTTTCGCTCTGTCTCTCAAGCTCATCCCTCAATCCCACCTTAGATCCACTATCCCTCAATTTTTTGTCTCATATTATTATACCAATTAATGTGTTTCTCTTATGACCAGTTGTTGTTGAATTTTTTGGTAACCGGATTATGGCATTGTTCCTGTATTGGACTTTTTGATGGTAATATATATACATATATGTGTGTGTGTGCACGCGTGTGCGCGTTTGGACTTGTTACAATATATTTTTCACGTTTGATTAGTACTAATTATGGTAATGGTACATATAATATATGTATGTGTATTTGGATAGTTGAACAACAATGATTGTGGAGGTATATGTAGACTGTGATTTTTTTTGGTAAACCAATTATAGCATTGTTCTTGTATTGAACTTGTTAAAATATATGTTTGGACTTGTTACATTATATTTTTGTTGTCTAATTAGTAATAATTATGGTAATGGTTTATATTAATATGTGTGTGTGTATTTGGATAGTTCAACAATTATTATGGAGGTAAATGCAAATTGTGGTTGTAGGACCAATGTTGTTGTGTTTGTTGACAGGTATTGTTGTATTGTTTTGTTTGTTTATTGTGTGTTTTGGGCTGTGGATTTACTTTGCTATTGTAAATGTTGTATTCTATATATTGACTATGTCTCTAATAGCATGCCTGTTTATATACCTCTTATACCATAGTATTTGATATTTTTAAATGAAGAAAAAAAAATCAAAGTAGCACTTCTTGTCTCTCAGTTGCACCTGTCCTCATTGAGGGGTTGTAATGTTAAAGAAACTGAGGCGTAGATGATTGGCTAGAACACCTAATGTTAATCATGCAGCTGAAAGAGAGCATTACATACATAATATTCTTCATAGAAGTGAAAGGCATTGTGTAAGTCAGATTAGGATGAAGGCTATAGCTTTCCACAAGTTATGTAACATCCTCACTGAGAGAGAGCTCATATGGCAAACTGTTCTCTCTCATGTGAGATTTTTCATAGATATTTTAGGATTGTCCTTAAAAATGGGTTTTGAAATTATATATATTTCTAATAAGACTACCTAGTGAAGATACACCCCCAGAGATAAGGGAAAGCAAAAGGTTTTACCCATATTTTAAGGTAAATATTGGGACTTAATGAATTTTTGTATATTGTGAAAATTTTGTGTAATTTTTAAAGCATGATATCTGTTAAAAATTAGCTAGGACTATGTTGGAGTAATAGATGGCACACATGTTCATGCATATGTGCCACCTGAAATACAAGGAAGGTTTCATGGTCAAAAGATGGAACCACCCAAAATGTGTTAGTTGCCATTAGTTTTGACTTGAAATTCACATATATCTTGGCTGGATGGGAAGGCAGTGCGCATGATTTTCATGTGTTAAATGATGCACTCACTAGGCCAAGGGGATTTACAATTCCTGAAGGTATTATAGGAAGACTTGAAGTAGTTTTAGCATGTTGTGTCATTCATAATCACATTATGGGGTTGATCCTAGTGACTATATTATGGAAGCTACGATGAGTTTACGTCGGGACTCTGTTCAAGAAAGTAGAGAATGAAATGTTAAAAGAGATGAGATATGTCAAGCCATGTGTTAGGAATCCATGGATAGAACTCACCCTTGAAAGCCAGCTTGCAAGAGGAGGGTGCCCAAGAGCTTATAAAGACAAGATTAAGTTTATACTTAATCCATGTGGGATACTAGGATCATAACACCATATGGACTAATTATACAATGAGTAGAGAATAGGAGTATATGTGTGACTGAATTTTCTAAATCTTCAATGTGTAATGTATTAATCTATGGTTGATATTGTACTCTAATATGTTAACTATGTATTGTGTAAAGACAGTATTTACTATGGTCTTGGTAGGTGGATTGAAGTGACTATATTGTGATTTGCTGTAACGGCAATTATCTTATGTTTGTGTTAATTATTACAAATATCGGTTTGGTTGTTTGTGCAACTCTGAAGGTTGATTGAAGATGATAAACCATTGTTATTGTTATGCATATTTGTATATAGGTTTATTTCTTGCCCGTCATTGTTAAGTAGTTAACAATACCTGTTTGGTTGTTTGTGCAATTCTGAAGCTTGATTTTAGATAAAAACTCTTTGTTAGTGTTATTTATATTTGTATACAATTTTAAATGTTACTCTCATTGTGAAGTGTTATGTTTATATGTAGCAATGTCGAAAGAGAATGTGGAGTCTAAGCAATTTCGATGGTTACCACCAATGTACACTACCATGCTTACATACTTGCTGAAGAGGCTATGAAAGGAAATAAGCTCTCCAATACTTTTAAGGCAGGCTCCTTTGCTATGTAGCTAAGACTATCTCTGTGAAATTTGGAGTAGAGTGTTACCCTTCATTTGTTGAGAACCGGCTCCAGACTTTGAGGACTATGTGGTGTACCATCCAAGAACTTCAGAAGAAAAGTGGATTTGTATAGGATGACAACTTGAAGATGATTACATGCGATCCCAGAACATATCAGGAGGAAGTTATGGTATGCCATTAAATTCTATATGTTGAATGTATGTTGCTTTTGCTATTCTTGAGATGTGTAGTGCCTTAAATGTGAATAAATATTGAAATCCATATGTTCAACATATCAGGGGGATGATGGTTACAAGTGAATTTTTGAAATCTATATGTTTATCTTTTCTCTTACAGGCTCATCGCAAATATGCTGAGTTCTTGAACAAAAGGATTGAAATGTATGTTGAGTTGGAAATTGTTGTAGGGAAGGATATGGAAATAGGTAGTTTTGCCAAGTCTTATGTTGATCTTGATTTAAAACAAGAGAACGTCAATGACACTTAGAATGTTGCTAATAATGGCAAGGATGGTGTTGTGGATAAGGGGAAGAATGTTGTACAATCATCCACCATAGGATCAACAATTTCAAAGTCCCGCAAGAGAAGTCATGCACCTCTAAGTGATGACAGAGTTTTCACTGATCTCTCTGAGCAGTTAAGGAAATTGTTGTGGCCTTGAAATCTATCAACCAGGGGCCTGTTGATTGCACTCATCTTTATGCTAAGGTAATGGCCATGTTGGTAAAGGGGTATAGTGAAGATATGTTTGCAACTGCATTTGATCATCTGTGTGCAAACAAGAAGGCAACTAGGGATTTTTGGCGAAGAATGCTAAGCTTCAAAAGTTTTGGATGGATGGTTACTTTTTAACTCAACTCTGATGACTTTGGATGGTGTTAACTTGTAATGGTAGGATTTTTTATGATGGTGCCATTTTACTCTTCCCTTGTGATGGTACCATTTATGTGACAAATATGTATTAACTATAAACATCAGCTAGTACAACTAGGCTATGTATGTATTAGTAACCTTGGACTTCTGATGGTGCTACGTATATTTTGTGGACTATTATGCTCCAAGGGATAATAGTTACGTACCTTGACTACTAAGATATAGTATGATGTGGACCTAGGATGATACAATGACCCAAGTTATGTATCTTCAATGTTGCTGGGTAAGCTTGGTGGGTACAGGTGTAATGTTCAGGTTACTGTTGTAGGTATCATTTTTGTAGACCGTGGAGGTTTACACTTCCAATAGTGAATGTGACATTTGACATAGATATGTACTCATGTACCAAATATTATGAATGGTAATTCCAATGTTTATCTCTTCCATTTGTGTAATGGATGCTTTGCCATTCTCCAGGAAGGTGAAATTTTTCATGGGGAGATGAGTTTATATTTTTTGAAATTATTATGCACAAACCAAATATTGGAAAATAAACATTGGAAAAAAATTTCCGTCCAAGACAAACACCAGAAATTGTTTTCAGTCATATATTCTGGATCGCAACCAAACATCTGGAAAGTATTTTCCTTATCGGAAAATATTTTTACTTGAAAATATTTTACACTCAGAAAGAGATTTACATAGGAGCCAAACACAACCTTAATATGAGTTTTAATAATGTATGTCATTAGGGCATATATTGATAAACTATTTTTTTTTTTAAAAAAATATTATGAAAAAGCAAAAAAAATTACTAATTTTTTTTACAACTTTTTCAATTCTCCAAAAATATTTCTAAAAATAAATTATTAATGTATACCGGACATATATTAATTAGACCTATTTAATATTTAAATGACTTCACATTTTGTCTACTGTCAAATCTATAAAATAAAAATCTTCAACCATGAAATCATAAATGAAACACGGAAGTATGATTAAAAATCTTCAACCATGAAATCATAAATCAACACGGAAGTATGATTTGGATTTATTGGTGACACTTAACTCTCAGTACGTACTACATTAATTTTTTTTGGTAAAAAATTAGGTACATGGCATATAGAAATGACAAAGAGAAATAAAAACTAACTATTCATAGTACATATATATATATTGAGTAAAGTTTCAATCCTGTCATCCAGTACAACCAGATGGAACAAGAGAGAGTGACACATGGTGACACATATATTTTTTTCTTTTTCTTTTTGGGAACTCATCATGTCTGTATTGATATCTGTCAACAGTAAAGTTAGATCAGTGAAAAATGGGGAAAAAGAGAATTAAAACACGCATGTGAAACAGTTGCATAATGAATGCTTTGTTGAGTTGTTGCTATAACAGTTAAAGTGAAAGTGAAAGTGAAAGAGAAGAAGATAGAAGCGCCGTCAGCCAAGTGGGGGGAGAGAGAGAGAGAGAGAGAGAGAGAGACTCAAAATTGCAAAAGACAGAATGCCCCCTTCTGGTCCCGCAAAACTCAGCTGACAAGATCTCTGTACGGACTTCTGTTCAAACCTGTGGCTCAAATTGAGACAGTAACGACTATGTCCCACTCTCCACCAATGGGAGCTCGACAACACAATTGCTTATACTATTCTGGTTTCCTTACTACCACCCTGGTTTCCACAATACCATTCCCACTCACTCTCACTACTTGTTTATTATTTCTTTCTCTTTCTCTCCCTGTGTTTGTGTGAGAGACTTTGTTCTCATTCTTTCTTTCTTTTTTTCCCCATATATACATAGAAAGCCTTTTGCTTCATAATATATATAACTAAAATCCCTTCCACAAACACAAAAATAGAAAGTTGCAAATATTGCACTAAAAACACTAAATACACTCCCAGTTCCCTTCTTCGTTATGCCCTTTTTGTTTATCTCCTTAAAATGAACTCTTTTTAGGGTTTCTTGCAATATATTCTTCTGCTTTTGCTTTCTTTCTTTTTTCCATTGGTTCGAAAATTTTTTTTTTTTTGGGGGATTGTGAAAAAGAAAAAGTGTACACAAATTGAAATGGGGAGAGGTAGGGTTCAGCTGAAGCGAATCGAGAACAAAATCAGCCGGCAAGTTACGTTTTCGAAGCGCCGGAGTGGGTTGCTGAAGAAAGCTCATGAGATCTCGGTGCTCTGCGACGCCGAGGTTGCTTTGATTGTGTTCTCAACCAAAGGGAAGCTTTTTGAGTATTCCAGCGATTCCAGGTTCTTACTTCTATTCTATGTTTAATCTTTCATTTTTCTTTTGTTGTTGCTGCTTTTTTTTTTATATATATATTATGTTTGTTATGAAGCATTTTATTAGTCTGGGTTCTTTTCAGAAAAATGAATTTTTGTTTTTTTTTGTTTTTCAATCTATTTGGTCAATGGGGGGTGGGGGAGGGGGGAGAGAGAGAGAGAGACTCAAACTTGCAAAAGACAGAATGCCCCCTTCTGGTCCCGCAAAACTCAGCTGACAAGATCTCTGTACGGACTTCTGTTCAAACCTGTGGCTCAAATTGAGACAGTAACGACTATGTCCCACTCTCCACCAATAGGAGCTCGACAACACAATTGCTTATACTATCCTGGCTTACTTACTACCACCCTGGTTTCCACAATTCCATTCCTACTCACTCTCACTACTTTGTTTATTATTTCTTTCTCTTTCTCTCTCTGTGTTTGTGTGTGAGACTTTGTTCTCATTCTTTTTTCTTTTTTTCTTTTTTTCCCATATATACATAGAAAGCCTTTTGCTTCATAATATATATAACTAAAATCCCTTCCACAAACACAAAAATAGAAAGTTGCAAATATTGCACTAAAAACACTAAATACACACCCAGTTCCCTTCTTCGTTATGCCCGTTTTGTTTCTCTCCTTAAAATGAACTCTCTTTAGGGTTTCTTGCAATATATTCTTCTGCTTTTGCTTTCTTTCTTTTTTCCATTGGTTGGAAATATTTTTTTTTTTTTGGGGGTTGGGAAAAAGAAAAAGTGTACACAAATTGAAATGGGGAGAGGTAGGGTTCAGCTGAAGCGAATCGAGAACAAAATCAGCCGGCAAGTGACGTTTTCGAAGCGCCGGAGTGGGTTACTGAAGAAAGCTCATGAGATCTCGGTGCTTTGCGACGCCGAGGTTGCTTTGATTGTGTTCTCAACCAAAGGGAAGCTTTTTGAGTATTCCAGCGATTCCAGGTTCTTACTTCTATTCTATGTTTAATCTTTCATTTTTCTTTTGTTGTTGCTGCTTTTTTTTTTATATATATATTATGTTTGTTATGAAGCATTTTATTAGTCTGGGTTCTTTTCAGAAAAATGAATTTTCTTTTATTTTTTCAATCTATTTGGTCAACTGGGTATTCACTATTTTCGTTGTCCTTATTCCCTGTTACTGATAGCTTTGCAAATAATATACCTGAAATAATCGAAGCTAGTTAATTTTCCACTTATGTGTCGGTAAATCATGGCCTTCATATTACACCAATATATTTAGTGTATCTTACTTACACTGTTGTTTAGGACAATTGTTAAGCTTTCTTAGATCATACACAAGGTATCTTTTTTCTCTTGTTTCCCAAGTACAAGTAAGGCTGCTGAATAAGACTATACGAAATAGAAGGTTTTTCTTTATAAAAAAAAAAAAAAGAATGAGTTTAGTCTCGAAGGGAAGGAAGAAGGGAAAGTGGTTTCTAACCATTGTGCTATCCTTTTGTTTTTTTTTTTTTGTTTTTTTTGTTTTTGATAACCATTGTGCTATCCTTTTGTTTTGTTTTGATAACCATTGTGCTATCCCTTGTGCTATACTAAACAGAAGTTTGATCTTTCTTAGTGAGCAGTATAATTATTTTTTCCTATATTTCTTCTAGCAGCTACCAGAAACAAACAAAACTCTAGAGTTCTAGTGATTTTGGTTTCTATTTTTGAAAGTGGGACTTTGTGTTGGTTGAGTCCAAAGAAAGTTTTTAGTCAATTTTCTTTTTCTTTTCGTACAGATACTGTCACAGTCTCTAAGACACTACATTGCATCTATTGGGTTAGAGATATAGTGGACATCTTTAATACTAATAATAATGCAGTACAAGGAAGAAATTATGAATATAATACAGACACCAAGAGTCCTTGAGCTACGTGTCAATGGGGCGTGGTGTTATTTTCACTCGATTTTGTAAACTAGTATTTGCCATATCCAATGCTGGTGGTGCACCAAGGAGCTAGGAGGTCTCCTCAATGATGGAAAGGGTTGGAAATGAAAAGTTCGTTATTTAAGATCTCCACGAAGATCTTCCACCCACAACCATTTTTTAACCAAACCATGAAAGCTAGGTATAGGTTTAGTGTTACTTATAAAACTTTTTTAGGCTATTTTTCGATTTTTTTCTCATCTTGATTATATATGGTGAATTGCTGATGCATAGCAGCATAGTTTGCAGTGGGTATATTTGCTCTCATAAAGGGTTCTTAACTGTAGATGTCTTCAGTTAAATTAATGATGGCGCAGGATTAGACAATTCAGCTATCTATAATGCCACAATTGGTCTCCTTTATTGCTGCTGTACTCTATCATCGGTAATGAATGAGGGGCTATTAGCACCGTTTTATTAGATCATGATGTAATGGATCTATAGAGTTTCAGCACGTAAGAGGAGAAAGCCAACTGATCATATAATTGAAGACTGAAAAAACATAGGTGGCTCAACGCATTATAACTATCGAATTATTTTTAAAAATGTACGGAAAGTAAATAGAATAATAGCAAAGGCTCTTTTTCAAACATTCAAAAAGGTTCTTCTAAATAAATAGGACAAGGACACTTAATGTATAGGAAAAAGCAACAAAGCCATGTGATTTTCCATAAAACATAAAACCCCTTAAGTTTTGAATGTAACATTAATTTTCTTGTGATATTGTTTTACGTGTAAACGGTTAAAGATCTGAAAATAAATGGTAAGTTGCTTTATGATGACAATTGTTCATATTTAAAGCAACAGTTTTATGTAAAATAATAGAGGTTTTGTGCTACACTTAAAAATCTCAAGGAGTTAAAGTATATACCTAATTAACAGTTTAGGGATAATATACAACAAGAGTATTAAGTGTTATAGTTTAAACCTCAAAGAATGTTCTATATTTTTAGGAGAGATCACCAAGGAGGTTTGTGTGTTTTTCCCTAATAAACAAGAGCCACGGTTAGATTTGAAATGTATGACTAATTTATGCTGCTTGAGTTTGTATAAACTTTTTGTGAAAATTAATTTGTTTCTATATACTGCATCCTTAAAAGTAATGGCAAAGAATTCATTCTACTCTTTTAAAATAAGTCCCAAATGGATGAGTGTGGGCGTTTTCACTAATCACTAACACAATTATGCAATAACGATACTTGCCTTCAAAAGAAGTTGAACCAAAGAGTACATGGACAGAAGGAAAAGAAGCTACCTAGGTAATTATAGTATGAATTCCACAAGGTCCATCAACTGGGTTCAAGGTGACTTTGGAAGCCATAGCTAACCCCTTGGTTGCTAACTGCACACACCTATATTGGGAATAAGAAGACTGCACATACCTAAGGATTAGTTAATTACTCCAATAGCCTTGAATATATATAGACGAAGCTAACAGAGATATCAAGGCCCAAACCTGTTATAACTACTCCAGACTCAATGTACAATGACCTACCTATGGTACAGGTAAAGTGAATATAATCCTGCCAGTAGTAACGTTACTTGTAACGCAATCTTAGGGTTGATCTAGAGTTTAGTATACTATATATATATATATATATATCCTTTAAAAAGCTCATTGTAACACATACTTAAAGACAATAATAATGATGCCACTTAATGGCATTTAGCTGTGAAAGTAGGTTATATATCAAGCTAAACCACATTAATTTTTATGTGTTTTCAATTTTTGTATCTCTTTTCCCGCTCTCACTCTCAGTCCCAATATAAATTCTAACATAATATCAAAGCTATGCCTCAATAATTTTAACATGGAATTACAGCTAGCCTCCACGTTTGGTTCCCCAAAGGTAACTAACTCTATTATGCGCATCACCTTAAAAATATATTTAGCTAATGTCTTCAATATCCCACAATGATATCCTCAAACAATGTCTTCCCACAAATAGTGTCGCTCTCCATTGGTCTTTGTTGTTGTTGTCCTCAAACCATCATTTGTTGCTAACCACCGATGTTTATCTTGCATATGCCATCTTTAAGCCATTATTCCTCTGCCAACGTCCCCCAGGCCACCCGTGTAGCCATATATACTCCAACTATAGAAGCCATCCTTCAGCCATATTAGTCATCATTTCATCTAGGTGCAAGCATCGTTTGCCCAAAGTGTCTTTTGGCCTCCATCCATCACTAACCGTTGTTGTATACTACAGCACTAATTGTCTCACTCATTCCACTCTACATTATATCCAATCCATTTTATATTCAATCCGATCCTTCATGGTCATTACTTCCTACACAACTTCACATTCCAACTTAATACATCTTCAAGCTTCTAGCTTGAATTTGAGGGGGGTGTTAGAGATATTAAGGCCCGAGCCCGTTGTAACTTGTAGTGTAAGTAAAGTAATTCTAATCCTACTTGAAGTACCATTACTTGTAGTGCAAGTAAAATAATCTAATGATTACTTTAGAGTTTAGTCTATTATATATACCATTCAATAGACTCATAGTAAAACGCAATTTAAGATAATGTAACCACTCAAGGGCTTTAAATTGTTGACATAAGCTATCAAGTCAAACCATGTTAACATCTATATGCTTCCCTCTCTCTCTCTCTCTCTCTCTCTCTCCTAATATATATTTTAATATGGTATCAAAACTACTTACCAATTTTAATGAAGGGATTGTCCCTCCCCTTTTACCCATCCATCCCACCTAAAAATAGCCTTGCTCATATAAAAACTGAAAATCTGCCTACTTTCTCCTCCCTCCCTTCCTATAAGAAATGATCTCTCTTTTATTATCTTTAAGATTCTAGAAAATGAGGGAATGAATATACAATAAAAGAATGTGTTAGGGTTTTAGACCCTATTTAATCTTTATGTGGATTAACTAGGTTGTTCAATTAGTCCAATTATGCCAATTGGCAATTCACAAATACAAACAATTAAAAGCGTGTGTGGAATGTGAAGTAACGTGTCCATTCAAATGGAGATGGCAATATGTTGATGAAGTAGAAAACCCAAGGAAAACTATTAAAGGGGAAAACCACAACGGGGGAAACCTTCCCCAATGAAGCAAATCCACTACAGTAAGATAAATTTTACCATTTTAGGATTTTTTTTTTCCCCATACTCTATGGACCATAGAAAACTTATAGAGAAAACATTTCATTGCACCAAAACGTCCAGATTCTTCAATTGTATGGACTGCCACCACAGATGATGCACCCGTGATCATGACCAAAACCTCCAATTGACTTCAAGGACTTCTCAAAAATTTTCTTCACAACAACAAGTTTGTGGTAGGCATTGTGGCTTTAGCTTCTTCAACTAATCTGCAAATCTACTTGAATAAGGTAAAATTTGAGAAAAACTAGGTTACAAAATCCTAGCCACACAAACATAGAGTTCTCTTCTCTAAAAAAACCTCCTTAGGAATGACTTATAATGTCTGTTTTATATCTCAACAAGTAGGGCTTAAATTAGGCTTGAAATCGACAAGTTGTTTGGCTTTTTCATGTTATTGATTTTTGTTAATTTGCGTAGTCTAGACCTATTGAGGTAAATGCGAGGTAGCTCAATCAATAGAGGTTGCAATCGTGCTTAGAGTCAAGAATACAAAAAGTTTGTTGTTCAAGGCTCAATCAATCAAGATGTTATTGAGGTTGGAGTTTAGCTTGCTGTAAGGCTCATATCTTTATGTATTGACATATCTGAGATCAAAACGCACTCTATATGTAATTAAGTCTTAGTCTCCAGTGTTTCAAGAAGTACAACAAGTGGCACACAAGTGATATTATTTAAGACACAAGACTGCTAAAGAAACTACTCAAGAAAAGCTACATCAGTAGGTCTTGATACCTGTCAATCTATCGAGAATTAATGAATCTCGATACTAAGCTTGACACCTCTCAATCAATCGATCTTCAAGAAAACTGAATGTTAAGTTCTGTTTTCAGCCTACGATGACTTGAATTTCTAGAAATTCGTACAATAGGGTTCCAGAGCATATAAAAAAAATATTTTACAGTTGTCATCATAATAATAGAAAGACACATATATCAAGAGTTGTTGAGATGATTATTCACCTAGGGTTTTGTGCCAAGCTACTTTCGGTTCATCCAAGCGTGAATTGAAGAATCCTACAGTTACAACAATAAAAAAGGTTGTTATGGAGTTTGTCACAGATAGGGAGATTCATGCAAAGGAAAATTCTTCTGCAAGATCATGTCCAATTGGGGAATGTAGCTGAGATTGGTATTGCTCAATAAGTTATACTGTAGGTAGGTACTTCGGGATAAACCTATAGGATAAGATTCCTTGTGTTCGTAAATGCTTTTTTCCTTAGTGGATTCTTCGGGAGTGGTGACCTGAAATTCACCCAGTGGAGTTTTGCCTCCGAGTGTGTCAAACTTATTTTTCGCTACACTTAATTTAGTTTGGTTATTTGGTTGTGCCTTAATCTGATTTGCATGTAATTTGACTAAAAAATCAATGTGGGTAATTGGATTAATTAACTGATGTCAATCTAAAACCCAAAAATTGCTATCAAATGGAATTGAGCTTGGTATCCCAATTGGATTCAAGGTCACGGAAACTTATATTTCTTCAATTTAATTTTTAATTACCACTCTAAGACACAGCAAATATCACAACTTGAAACATAATTTGACATAGTTTGTCAACACTAAAACATATAGACCTAAGATAATGGAATGAAAATTAATTAATGATTTTTTTTTTTTTTGTTACTATGTTTAGTATTTTATAAAAGAAGTATAGTGTAAATCCATAGGGAGTTAATTATTGCCATCAATCGGTTTTAAGGTGACATAAGAAGCCATGGCTAACCCATGGTTGACATTCTCCACCATTTATTTTAATAAATATCCCATACCTTGGGAATAAGAAGAATACACATACCTAAGTACTAGTTAATTACTCTAAGAGCCTTGACCACACATAGACAAAGCTAAGTAAGGCCTAAGAGATTCATTGTACTATGATATCTTTATAGTAAAACTAAAATAACTATAGCCTACTTTTAGTAACATTACTTGTAGTGCAAGTAAACAACCTTAGGGTTAATCTAGAGTTTAGTTTACTATTTACACCCTTCATTAGGCTTATTGTAACACAAATCAAGACAGTAAAGATGGTGCGGCTCAATTGCTTTTCATGTGGAATTAGGTGTTCAACCTAAACCATGTTCATTTTTATATGCTTTTCTTTCTCTTTCTTTCTCTTCTCACTCTCGCTAACAACAACAGCACCTTAGTCCCAAAATTTGGGGTTGGCTAGGAATGCTCAGTAGATTAATTAAGGTCAGCCACATATTCTTTTCATCCATTCTATTTTATCTGAAGTCATATTCTATGTTACTTTTTTAATTGCCATGTCCTTTTAAATTACCTTTAATAATGTTTGTTTGTTCGTTTAGACCCCTTAAACCAAATTGTTTAACCTAATTAATTAACCAAGTTGATTATTAGGTTTATTATTCAGATCTAGGTTGAACAAGCATATATCATATCATGCACAAAAGCAGAAAAATAATTAACATTACGATATGATGACCCAGGAAAACTAATGAAACTAGCCGTTTCAAGGTAAATCTACTATAAGAGAATTGAAGTTTTTACAATCAAATTTAACTCTAAATCTATTGCTACCTCATGTAATAACTTATTAACACGACCATGTGCAAGCTCCGAATTCACGAATTCTTTCTCTTCTTGGATTTACACCAACACAAGCAGCCTTGCTTGTAACTTTGAGATACCACTCAAAGGTTTCAGATCACCTTCAATAATGATCTTGATGTAGCAACTATGTTCTATTAACGCTTGATTGTAGTTCTAGTTCCGATAGATTCTTGCGTAGTTAGAAGGTACAAAACCTCTCAGATCTCACAAAGAGTAACACACAAGTCTTCCAAAAGTCTTCAAAACGTAGTTAGGGTTTCCCTTTTATATGTAGAAAAGTTAGAATGAAACCCTAAACATTTTAGCGGGCTTAGGCCTATTTTAAAAATTCTTCAGAATTCTGTTCCTGCGATTTTCAATCGGTCGAATCTAATTCTCAATTGATTGAGCTTTTCAGAACCACACTTCTTTTTTCCGCAGTCAGCTGGACTTGAACCTTGAAACAAATACTTTTAAGTATTGCTTAACACCTAGATTAGACATATTTTGTTCTCAGTTTGCCAACACAATAAAAATATGATTCTAAACATTTACACCTAAATCTTTAGAACCTAACAATGTTATTTTTGGTCTTTTCAATCTTTTTCGATTTCCTCAACTTAGTAAAATTATTATTTCTTACCAGTGTGTTAATCATTCTCACTCACAATCCAATATAAATTCTAACATTGTATTAGAATACGTCAACAATTTTAACACGATACCAGGGCCAGCCTCCTTTTCAGGTTCTTCAAAGGTAACTAAGTCTAACATGTGCCACCATGAATTTGTCTTCGATCAGCTAATATATTTAGTTTCCCACGATGGTATCCTCAATCGATATCTTTCCACAAACAATGCCACTCTCCACCAGTCTTTGGTGTTGTTGTCCTCTGACCATCATTCACTGCTTACAACCACCATCACCAACGTTTATCTTGCACAGGGCATATTTAAACTTATTTGATCTAGATGCAGCTATCCTTTTGGCTGAACTAATCATCTTTTGGCTTCCATCTATCACTGATCATTGGCGTTTGCAACTGCAACGGTTGTGTCATGTGTTCCACTCTACATTATAAGCAGTCCATTCTATATGTATTCAATCTAATCCTCCATCATCATACTTTCTTTCACAATTTCACATTCAAACTCAATGTCTTCAAGCTTCCAGCTTGAATTTGAGGGGTGATGTTAGAGATATTAAGGTTCAAGCCCATTGTAACTAGTTCATATTCAATGTATTAGAACCTACTTATAGTGTGAGTGAAGTAATTCTACTATGCATACCATTCAATGGGCTCATTGAAATACACAATTCAAGATTGTGTAACCACTGATCAAGACACGTAGCCATCAAGCCGGACCAGACTAATTTCTATTTGCTTTCCTTTTATTTTGCTCTCTCTTCTGTTTCTTTGTCTCACTCTCACAATCCTAATATGAATTCTAATATTGTATCAAGGCTATGTCCTAACCAGCCCCCTACCTGCTTACCCCCACCCAAAAAAACATTGTCCATATAAAAACCGAAAATTAGCCTACCTTCTTTGTCCCTATAAGAAATGCTCTCTCTTTATGTCTAAGAGTTCGAAAATATATAAGAACAGAATGGAAATGAAAAAAATATATAGATTCCCGATGCCAAGCTACTATTGGTAAAGTTTCCAATCCTAACCTTATATTGGTGTTTGGGGGGGGGGGGGGATTGTGGTTGTTTGATAGTTTATGTAAGAATTTCGACCCTTGGAAAACACAATATGCTTAACCTAATTGATTAGTCAAGTAATTACTTAGGTTAATTATGCAAGTCTTAGGTTAAAAAATAATCAATTATATCATGCATAGTGGAAAAGTAAATAACACGATGACTCAAGAAAACCAATGAAACAAACTAGTGTCAAGATAAAAAATAAAAATAAAAAAAATAAAAAAAAACCTGGTAGGAACTATCCCAAGAGAATAATCCACTATATCAAATTGAGATTTACAGTCAAGAATACAAATTCGTAGTAAATCTAACATAGTTACCAAACTGGGCTCTGAACTCCTCGGACTTCTTTGATTTGGATCTACTTTCACATGAGCTTTCAGTTCATGTCTTAATCTTCAGTACACTTGATAGCTGAAGGCTTGGCTACAACTTTACTCCACTGATACTAGCAACATGAATTTGATCTCCGGTAGGTGCTTGATAGAGTTAGAAGGTACAAAATCTCACAAGTTTAACTCTCAAGACTTTGAAAACGTATATTTGGGTTTTCCTTTTATACCTAGCAGTGTTGGACTCAAACCTAATTGTTTCGCGGGTTGTTAGGCTTTATTTAAAATTCTGCAAATTCGTAGTTCAATCGATCGAGCTTGACAAATTTTAAATTCTTCTTTCTATAACTTGTATATTCTTAACTTGTATCAATTTAAGCAATGTCTAAAACACTTCAAAGACAAATCTAATCTTAGACAAGTTGTTGTTCTTGATTTGCCAACATTCAACATACTTAGAACCTAAATATTAATGACTAAATATTTAGAATCTAACCATTTATAAAAGAAGTTAAGGAAAATTATCAAAATAAATGTATAATTTTGTGGGTGGACAAAGTTCGGCTCAAACCAAACTCGGGCTAAGGCCCACTAACCTTTAGCCCAATCCACATGTACAAAGTCCGGACTAGGCCATCACATGAGTGACCAAGTTACAACAATTGGATCTGAACAGACCCCATCTACTTCCCGAGGAGTGGAAATAATGCTGATGAGAAATAGTGCCTTGGGGGAGTCCGCCATCCAAGCACAGGCCTCAATGCTAGGTTCAAATTACTAGGAAATCATTACAATGACGGAGTTAAGGGGACCCACCCACTTGATGTGAGATTAGACATGCTAGAATAATAAACTAGACTCAAAGGGCCACCTAGATCCTGCAAATGGCAGGGCCCACACAGAAGTGGAATATTCTCATCACTACCAATTTATTAACAAAAGAGTATATAAGGGGAGAAGCTCGTAGGAGAAAGGGTTGGAACATTTTTTCCTAGAGAGAGAAACAAGAGTGAACAAGAGAAAGTCACGTGATATTTGGGAAGAAATAGTCCAACTCAGGATACTTTAAGGGCACCTCGGCCACCTAAAAACCTCCTTGAACAGCTAGGATTACAACGTATAAACACCTTACAACCACCCCCAATTACCAAATATCAGCTTATCTCTTCTTGGAACCTTCCATTGTAAGCTATACCTAAAGTATCACACAAATTACTTGGAGATCCAGGCGCAACAGTCACCACATAGTCGTGGGCCGTACGACCACAAATTTTACTTTGTGATGATTGCTTGTTATGAGCCTTCAACCAAAAAAGTTCATTATGCTTGTCAGGAAATATATGATTGATCCTTCTGCTACTACTCCTTATTGATACAATATCTCTGAAACTATTTAAATAATGAAATAAAAACTTTTGGAGAGAACTACGTTGCAATTTTTTTGTGTGTTTAAGTACAGTTTGATTGGCTTGGTCCTTACCACCAAAGGAAAGGAATGTGGTAAAACATTATAGTACCGATTTGATTGGCATTGTTGAATACTTGAATACTACTGTTAAATATTAGCATTGATACACCATGTTGAATATGCTAGTATGGATGCGGAAGCGAAAGTATAAAGTATAGAACATAATAACACACGAGAGTTACGTGGTTCAGCCTAACGGCCTACATCCACGGAGGAAACCCTAAAGGGCTACATCAATAATATATTATAGTGTAGTACAAATCACTTTCGCATTCCGATCATTACTAGCATATTAACATGGTGTATCAATGCTAATATTTAACATGGTATCAGAGCCACCTTCTTTTGACCATGGTTTTCTGTCCTTACGGTATATTAAGAGCAATCTTTGTCTTCCTCGGTGTTTCTTCGCTGCATTCATCTTCTTTGGCTTCCTACTGCTGCCGTCAAAACTCTCCGGTATAGTTATGCCATCGTTAGAAGTCGCATCAACACTGCAAGACCATTGCCTTCCTCAAACTACCGTAACAGAGCCAAACTTCATTCAAGAGATCTTCTCAACCTTATCAAATCTCAAGATTTCATCAAGTTTCCATCTTGAGTTTGAGAGGGGGTGTTAGAGATATTATTAGCCCATTAGCATAGGCCCAAGTCTAATATACTTTGTGTGCAAGGCAAGTCTCCTACTTGTACTAGAAGTCTATTAGTCTAGGGTTTAGTCTACTATATATACACATGTTATGATTCATTGTAACACAGNAAAAAAAAAAAAAAAAAAAAAAAAAAAAAAAAAGAACAAAGCGTGAATCACATGGAATTTGTGTACTCAAGTTCGAATCTAATAATGTTATCAGGGAACCTAAACATGGATCAAGTGCAATGTTCTTGAATAGGTGAACATGTTCACTGGTTTTTCAATTTCTTGATTGATTTGTAATTTTGTTTGATGCATCATGCATGTGTATAGTTTATGCTAGTTAACAATTCACTGCCTACTTGTCTGTCTATCTTTTAAGGTTCCTCTTCTCCCACTGTACCTTGAAACAAAATCCAAAATTCCAAAAGCCCTAAGATCCTTAATATTTTTGTTACTCTAGATTAAGATGGACATCATAATCTAATAAAAATTTGAACTTCTTGAGGATTGAGTAGGATTACCGATTACACACCTTGTTGATCCACGAGTCCTAATTGTAACTCAAATGAAATCGTTTATATGCTTGCTGAAAATAGAGCTTCACATCATGGTCTATTAATTACTTTTGCATATTTAAAGCCTACTTACGGAAGAGTAGTTTGTAGTCATTCAACTAGAATATGTTAGTCGATAATTGTGTAATATATGGGAAAGTTTAACATTTTTATTTTTGAGAAAAGAAAGTTAAACATAATGGTATAATTTTTCTCTCTTTTATCTTTTATTTATATATGAATTTTGATAATTATAGTAGAGTTTTTAATAGGTTTTTATATTGATTATGATTTTATTTACCATCATATATTCAAGCATTAGATGTTTATTATGATTGTGTTTATGCTTATATATGAAATAATATATTCTACTATTTAATGAACAGTTCAAATCTGGAGTAAAGTTTAAAATTTTTTTATATATATATATATGTATTATAGATTTGTAAAAAAAGAAAGAAAAAAGCTAAATGGATTACATACAAACTAAGATAAATGAAAAAAAAAAACACCTTTTAACCTGTAGCTAAGGCAAAAACCCTAACAGTAAGACAGGAGACAGAATTAACCATATTACAGCACTAGTAAAAACATTAATTAGAAAGTGGGGGTGGGGGAGCGTTTGTAAAGATTTAATCCTAAAAAAATCTAAAGCCTATGGAGCCAAAGTTATTATTATTATATTATTATTATTTTCCTGAGAATTTATTATTTTTTTTTTTTTTTTTTTTTTTTTCTTTTTATCATATTTTCTCTTCGCTCCTCACTACTTAAATTGCCCTCGTTTGGACTTTCCATCATTTTTTTTCTTTTGATACTTGCATCTTGGTTATATTGGCTCTCCTTGTGTTCTACGTGTTCTTTATAGTCCTGCACTAGCTGGCTTGTTGTCTTCACTTAGGCTTAGTCAAGTTGAAGGGGTGAAAAATGCCGGCTCTTTAGGCTCCAAAATAAGCAAATACTGTGTTACAAACAAGAAATTAGGAAGAAAGTGTAGGGCAACCGTACCTTCAAAATTCAAACTCAAAACAATATACCAAATTTTAACGCCTAATGTTACATGGTATGAAAACCTTTTTTTTTTTATAATTCCATGGTTACAAAAAGGGAGGGAAGATTTTAACCTTGGATACCTCAATTAGAAATATCAGAATGCACCAATTGAATTATAAAGCTCATGACAAAAATAAAATTAATAGATATATATTTACTTAAACTTCAAAACATCCATTTTGGAATCATCCAAATGCAATCTCAGTAAAGTAACAAAAAATTACTAAAAACATGCCTCAAAAAGAAGGATGTGTTAGAAGAGAATAAGATAAACAAGAACAATAAGGCTCAACTAATCTACGAGTTGTCAAGTCATGCGGTCAAGAAGAAGAGAATATAATAATAATAATAATACTGAAGCAACTCTGTATATTTCATCTTAAGTTATTATTAAATGATAATAAGTTATTTTCTTAGCCTCATGCTTTTATTATTCTGATCTTAATCCTTGTCTTCTTTTTTAGAGAAATCTTAATCCTTGTCTTAGTTGTCAACAAGAAACACAACTAATTATATTCATGAATCCTGCCCGAACAAACCAAAAATAAAACCAAATTCATAGAATAGCAAATCCTAGCAACCAATAAACATTATCTTTCAATTAGGTTGCCTATTCTAACCTGGCTAGCTTTCTATTTGATGGTCTTATAGTCCTTTTATTCAGGCCTCCACCAATATCGATACAATTTGAGCTATAAAGGCTACTTCTAGTTCGGTGAAACAAACTATGCCTGCTTTCTTGTTATTGAAATGAGTCAGATCCTAGCTCAACACAACTCCATTCGAGCATTTATACCTACTTTCAACAAGCAAATGTCAGTTAGTCCACGTTAGATCTTTCTCTATGCCACTTAGCTTCCTTCTCATGTTACAATCTTTCCCAAGGATTATATTTCTTAAGACCTTTTTTCCTTTGTTGTGGAGGTAGAGGTGTGAGGAGTTAGTATGCTTTTATGAGAACACTTACCTCAACCTTTCTACTTGTGGCAGTTTTATTAAATTTACTTATCTTTATTTAAATTTAGTCTTATGCATTCTGTTCATTTTAACAGACTCTACATGCTTAAAGGCTTCATGATGTTTAAACTTAGACATATCCTTTTGTGACAGCATGGAGACTATTCTTGAACGATATGAAAGATATTCATTTGCAGAACGACAGCTTGTCGCCACTGATTCTGAAACACAGGTATCAACTGATTATGCTAAATGTCACCTAAACATGACCTATCTTGTGTTCCATGCATCCTCTCTATGGATATTTACAAAGATACACCCTACTACCTAAATCGTTTCATCTCTACCCATCGAGGATTGCTACTATATGCAAGTAAAAGGGAGAGAAAACAACACACAGAATTTACTTGGGTTGGTAATGTTTCAATATTTTAAAAAGAATAGGATTTATAACGTATGTATACTGCCCCAGTTAAAACCCTAATTTGAATTAGTAAAATTGCCAAGTTATCCTCATTGAATTGCCTAGGACTTTGCTCCCCAAACCCTAACCTATTATTGGTCTCAAGCATAACATACTTATTAAGTTGTAGTGGGCCTCAAGAGCTCGCTCCACGCCACTACATTAGCTTACACTCCTCCCATAAAGGCATAGTTTACAAGACAAATGTTACTTTCTTTTATTTCTTTTATTTTTGGAAAAATAATCACAACATACTGTTAATTCCACAACTCAAATTATTTTTCCCTTTAAACCTCTAAGCACTTTATACATTGGAAAGTGTCAATTCAACTACAATATTCTTGACACATCAGTATGTTACTTTCTCATTTAGAATATAAGTCACCATCTCTAATGCTCTCCACCTTAGACAAATATTTAGTCATTTAGGAACTGTCAAATTCTTATGTCTCCACCTTTGAACCAATATGTGGGGAAGTTTCTCCTTTTGATATAAAGAAGCACTAACCAAGTCCAAGAAATGCTTGAACTTGGTTATGGGAACAGACTTTGACAACATATTAGTTGCCTTCTCAAAAGCGTGAATTTTTTTTTCCCAAGCACCATGCCACTTCACCTAGCTCTATTACAATCAATTGATTTTTCTTGTGAAACCTCACACCAATATGCTGTATTCTGGCATGGTGCTTTGCCAACTAAATCGCATTCTAACTGTCACCATACATCTAAACTCTACCTTGCTCTATTTTAAACTCTGACTTAGCCTCTTCAACCACATTGCTTGTTTAGTATCTTCAACCATATACAATGTATTCAAATTTTGTAGTAAACATTACTATCAAGGGTTGTAACATGGATATCCAACAAATAGGTGCACTTGCTAGTGAGAAAACATCGCTGTAATGGACCTTCTATCATCCAAATCACCTTCATATTCTGAATCTACAAATCCCACAACTGATGCACAATCTTGTTACCTTGCAAGCATAATTTCATAATCTGTTGTACGCTTAAGTACCTGAAAAACCACATGACTACTTTCCAGCTCCCTCTTCTTGGGTTTGTCTTGTACTTGCTAACCATGCTGACTATGTGAGCCAAATCAAGCATGGTACAAACCATTGCTACACCAAAATCCTACTATACTAGCATATGGAACCTGTTACATATCTTCAATTTCTTCTTCTAATTTTGGTGTTGACTAACCAATAACCTGAAAGTCATCACCAATGGTATACTTATCGGTTTGGCATTCTCTATACCAAACTTTTCTAACACCTTGACATAGATTTTTTTTAGACACTCATAATTTTTTATTTTTTTTTAGAATACTAAATACTTTTAACACACACATAGAGGGAAGAAGGTTTTAAAAAAACTGACAGTAGTGTATATTTAAAAAAGCCTATCACCCATAATTTTTGACATCCTTATCCCTATGAATCTGCATACCCACAATCTTCCTAGTAGCATCCAAATCTTTCATATCAAAATCCTTGCATAACAAAGATTTAAGTTCATCAACCTCACACATGCTCTTTACAACAATCAGTATATCATCCACATAAAGAATAGAAAAATATGAGAACCATCTGCAAGAGCTATAAGATAGACACAACAATCATACCCACAGTGCTTTTAGCCAATTTGAATCCTATGGGATTCACTACAGACAAGGTGCATCATCTTAGGTTAGATTCTTTTCTAACTTAATTTCATTTTCCTGTAGCAGGACATTGATCTCTTGTTTTTGCTTCCTTCTTACTCCTTTAGTTGCAATTTGAGACTAATAGGAGCACATTCACATGAATAGGAAAATAAAACATCCACATAAGACAACAATAGTTAATGTGGTTCAGCCAACTCTAAGTTTACATCCACGGGCAACACCAACCGAAATCCATTATTAATGATATGTTGTACAACCATTCTCAACCAAACCTTACAAACCAAACTCACATACTCACACAAACATAAACAATATATCTAACACAAATTAATTCATAAACTTCACACACACAAAATCACAATTTTATAAACCCAATACCCAATAACTATCACACAAAAAAAATAGAAAAACACTCAAACTACTCTTAAAGAGACCTACTTTATGATCTTCTAAGAGTCTTCTCCTCTCCCCATGTGGAAGGCCCTTTAGGCCAAAGCCACCAAAATCTTTACAACAATACCTATTTATAAGGTTTCAATTCTATTATTTGATGTATCAGGAATGCTCAACTCCTTGATCCATCATCATGATGAAATCACGGAAATATTATGTGTTAGCTTCGCATGGTCTTTTTCTTCTTCTTCTTCTTCTTCTTTAGTGAGTAATTTTCTGCGTATTGAATTAAATCTAGGATCACTCTGTATTGGTTCTGAAATGCACTCAAGCACTTTGAATCCTGTGGGCTGGCTCTGTGATCCTCCAAATGAAAATGACCAATTCGTATAATGCTTATTAAAAGCTTTTGATGTAAAAGAATACTGTTAAATCTTAACCTTTTTATAAATGCTGTCTAGGGAGGCTGGTGTATGGAATTCCCTAAGCTTACCGCTAGAGTGGAAGTCTTACAAAGGAACATCAGGTAATGTGACTTGAGTTTTCATGTCATTTTGAACGGTAATGCCTTTGTATGGGAATTTAAAGAATTAGAATGTACAGGGGAAAAAAAAGGCAGAAAAGTGATGATATCTTGTCCAATAGATTTTGTTCAAGGAGAACTGCTTTCAAGACTTTCACACGGCTCATCTATTAAGTAGGATTCACCAAAAGTTGAAGAAAAAAAATTATATTGTGTATCGGGTATATGTCAACCATTCTTTCACACAAGCATGGAACTCAATCTCACCCCTATGTGAGAGGGCGGTTACATATACCCTTTATATTGGATATTGGGCTTGAATCCTGAAAATACAATTAAGTGCCTGGCACAAAACATTGCTAAATTAATGTAACTACATGCTTCTTGATTGGATGAAGGCATTATTGGCCAACTTTCAGCAGGATTATGATAAGACTCAGATGTATTTTACACTGATTAATGTAGGAACTTCATGGGAGAAGATCTCGATCCCTTGAGTTTCAGAGAGCTTCAAAATTTGGAACAACAGATTGATGCAGGTCTGAAGCGCATACGAACAAGAAAGGTAATTAACTTGGTGCTTCCTAATTAAGTTTTCATGCCATTTTTTTCAAGACACACATGCACATGAGCAAACACATTTGAATTTCACATTCTACTATCATATGAATCCAAATTAATATATGAATCACTTTGACGTGTGCAGAACCAACTCATGCATGAATCTGTTATGGAGCTGCAAAAGAAGGTAAAGATGGTTATGCATATCTGACCTGTTTTTACTTTTTAGAGTGAAATTTTATCTAAGGTTATTCAGCTTAATAACTTCTAAAAGACATGGACAGCAAATGATAATTAAAGAAGACTGGTATTTTACCTCCATACTGGGAAAAACCAGAAAGTGGCACTTTTGAAAGTCCAGAAAGTAAAATATGGCAAGAATTTGCCTGTCTAATCATCAAATGGTAACCTTTACTGCACCCTCTTAAGCCCCCAAGGATGCACCCAACAGGTTTAGAGACTAGGTTACCATGTGAGGGCTTGCATGTTCAGTTAACATCCTAAATAAAATTTGGGCAATGAGTTCTAATATAAAGGGCAACCATATGCTTCAGACTGTACCAGATGTAAACTATATACTGAAAAACCATATACTTGTGACGGTTCAAGATGTAAACTAACATTGTGGCTTGTGACAGGAAAAATCCTTGCAGGAGCAAAACAATTTGCTAGCGAAAAAGGTAAAATCTACTCCATATTGGCCAAAGAATGGTATTCCATAGTAGGGACTTGTACGTCACTTCCATTTTCCATTAGGTCATTACAAAAATTATCTGATGTTTACGAACAATTTCTATGACAAATAGCTCAAAGAAAATGAGAAGAACATGCCTGAGAAAGCACACCAAGAGCAACCAAGCTTAGGCCTGCTATCCCTACCGCAGCAGCCAATGCCATCAACGCTACCACTTCCTTCTCTAACTATCGGGTATACACCCTCTCTCTCTCTCTCTCTCTCTCTCTCTCTCTCTCTCTCTCTTAATGGCACATGGTTGGGAAGAAGGAACATGTGTGTTAAATTGAATGACATATGCAAGTTTAAATAGACTGCATTGAAAATACAATTAATGAGAAAAGCAGCCTTGACCTGCAGGACGATGGTTTCTTGGTCAGTGTTCACAATCTCCTTTAGACATGAAACAGTGTAGGCAAATATGCCTGGAAATACTACCATCTGATTAACATAAACCAACGACCTCTTACACTATTGACAAGGTATTGATGACACTAGTGGTGATCTTACTGACATTAGATTTATAGGTTTGGGTTGAAAATTAGCAGTAGCATATATAGCCAGATGCATCAGTTTTAATGGGTCAAATCTCTGATTATGCATGAAAACTGCTAAGAAAAAAGAGTACATCGAAGTCCCATCCTAGTGGCTCTCTCTGATTGTTCAAGAACACCTGAGCTAATATAGTTTTTTTTTTTTTTTTTTAATCTTCAAAATAAATTATGCAGAGGGGCTTTCCAGGAAAGAGCAGTAGATGAAGATGCTGGAGTTCAGACTCGGCCTACAGTCATGCCACCTTGGATGCTTCGCCATGTGAATGGATAGAAAGCTCTCCTTAGCCACCCAAATGGGTTTTGGCAGGATATGGCAATAAAGTTCTCCATGATCACAAAATTGCTGTACCACATGACTGTATTTTGAAAATTGAACTACTTCAACTCTGCACCTTCTAGCGTCAATAATAATTTTATAAGGTCTAAACTTCACGTTGCATGTGACTGTGGCTTGCTTGCGTGCACAAGCGCATTAAAGAAGCCATGGATTGAGAGAAGAGTCCAACAGTCCTAGAAGGGCCGGGCCCTATACAGCTGGTCATTTATGAAAAAGTTATCCCAAACAAACAATAGAGCAGATATGAAAGTTACCCCAAATGAAAAAGCTCAAGTAGAGCTGATCTCTCCTTTTTTTGGTAAGTAATATAGAGAAGATCACTAATCAAAAAGTGCATCAACCTCACTGTTCACTGCTATGGATGGTTCAATGGTCACCAGGCTTACTCAAGTGATTTGGTGGCCCTAGATCCTAGATTTTGACTCCCGCAATGGGAAGCGCGGGTGAAATACCAGCTTAGCGCTCATTGTTACCCCCACAAAACTGGGATAGCTATGACTCATTGAACTCAAAGGTAGGATGTTATTATGGTTACACAGGCCCAAGTAGAAAAGCCACCTTCAGTCATCCACCTGTCGTGAGCAGCTAGCATTAACAAGAGATACTTTCTCTTAGTATAGAATCCACTCTAATAAAAGCCATGATTCAACAAGGAAATTCAAACCCATGTCTAATTGCACTGCAGCTCAACACTACAGTTCCCAAAAAATGCACAAAGTTACCGATAACTAAGTGGCTTTTTGTTTTTTGGGTTGCTGAATAAGAAGTGGCTAAAGTTAAAAACTCTTTAACAAACTGCTCGAATCCAGTAACCTTAAAGTTTCAACAGTACAAACTTCACCATCTTATTATCGTTCTTGACTTAATTTCCTAATCAGATTAGTATCAGAATTACAAACTGGGTGAATTATATGTTCATTAAAGATGAGATTCCCCTAACCCATTTGAATAAAGCAGTACTTGATTTTAAAGTCCTAACCAAATTGGTCTAATAAAAGAGACCAAAAGGAAAAAATGACTATAACAAATTAACAATGATCAGCCATCTTAAGCCAATTCAATTGTTTCTTCAGTTCTGCATACCATTGACCTCATCAGCTACATGTTCACTTTCACTGCCATCAAGCATATGTTCCCTGTGAAAACAAAGAAGTTAGCAATGGCATCTACATCACGCCTCCCCACCACCCCCTTCTCTTCTATGTATTATTTGTAACACATGCAATGGTATCTGTATCATACTTAAGCATGGCAAGCATGAAAAATAAAACAAACACAAACCAATGAGGAAATTGCCACATAATCCCAGTCTGAGGCCACACAACTGGTAGCGATGGAATATGCAATAACTACATTATCCACTCACAAAAACTAGGCAAATGTCACATGTAAATAATGCATGTGAGAGGAAAATGGTTGGGTTTGGGTAATTGTGTGCGTGCGTGCGTGCGTGTGTGTGTGTGTGTGTGAGAGAGAGAGAGAGAGAGAGAGAGAGAGGTCACTGAAGTTAACTACTTAACAGAACTCTACTGGGCAATTTAAATGTGCGTTTTATATTTAAATATATGATTTTGATATATAATGCTAAAGGATGAAACAAATGCAAATAAAAATTGGCTAAAATACATTTCATTCCCTTCCTTGAGCTTGAAGTCAATTTGGTCCCTCAAGTTTCAAAATTAACAATTTAAACCCTTTACTTTTGAAAGGATATCAATATAACCCTTCCGTCAAAATCAATTTACTGCAGACTGTTAAGTGTTCAACACATCATTTTTCAAGTTTTTGAATTTTTCGAAAATTTATAAAAAAATAAAATAGATAATAATAATGATGGAAGAATTCAAGATGTAGACATTGTGATGTGGAATTTTCCATCACAAGTGAGGCCTAGGCCAAGCTTAGAGGAGGAACAATTAGAGGGTCTTTCATATTAGATGTAAGAAGAGGAAGGCTAGACCATGTTTTTGTTCTTGCACATTAAAAATAGCAGCAATAATGAGCATTTATTCAAAACTAGGAATGACAGCATCAACACCTTCAACAAGATTCTACGCTTCGGCAGTTGGGTTAGGCTTGGACCCAACAGGAGCTCATTTTGGGATGGCTCCTCTGAAATGTGTGGATATTAATTTTTCCCATTTTTTTTTCTTTGACTTTTCAAACTCTTCTTGTGCTCATGTTAGCATTAGGCTGATCAGCCGTACAGAGATTATTTTTGGTGTTTTGGTTTTGTTTGTCTCAATTCATGGTTGTCATGTTGCTTGGGTGCCACCTGAGTTGTCAGGATGGCCAATGGCCATGGGTGTAAATTGGCTAACTTTGGGTGGCGCCAAAAGGATTGGATTTTGTGCATTTCAGATAATGAGCTTTGGGTATTTTTTGGCCATTGAGCTGCTGTGGTGTTTGTTTTGGGTGACTAGATTTCAGATATTTGGGCCATGAATAGTCTTAGGGAGGCAGTGAGCCAGTGACGGTTGTGGAGGGCAACGGTGTATGGATATGGATGTAAGCATTGGTATGGGGACAGTTCTTTTTTCCATAAGTGGCATCTAGTGGCACCCGTTAAAACAAAGTCATTTTAGTGGGGCATGTGGCCATCTTGGTGGGCGATTTACTTATTTAAAAAAGCATCAAAGATTGTAAAAATTAGAAAAAATGCATTGTTTCACAAACTAAACAGCGGAGAAGTTGACAGAGCATGACAGAAGGACCAAATTAACAATTCAGAAGTTAAAAAGTGTCAAATTTTCAACATTGATACTTGAAAAACCAAAACGACAGCAACCTAAAAGTTAAGAGGAATAATTTGTATTTTAACCTGCAATTTTATTGTATATTTTTGCAGCTTTTTCTTTATTACTAGTATATCTGGGCGCATGTGTGTAAGATTCTTCACACAAAAGTCATAACAATTTTAAGAAGCACAAGGAAAAGTATAATCCAATAACTTTTTCATAACAACCCTTTGGAAACCCTAAATTTTGAGCACAATTAATTCCCCCTAGGTTAAGCTTCAAGAAAAAGGAACTCATGGCATGAGCTCTTGGTTTAAAGAGAGCAGATATTAATAATGTGAAGAATAACCTTGGTTATTCTTCAAGCACCTTTCAGTTTCCAAATACTCAAATGTAGAAATCAATGCAGATATCCATCAGCCATAAACAAGAGATTACCTTAATCTTTCACAAAGACGTGCCAAAGAATCTGATCCTGTTCTGGAAGCAACATCCTCAATCACAGAAGCATTTGATAGAGTCACACCATCTGCAAGGCTAAACTCACACAACTCCTTTAAGGAACATGCATCAGTCAACACAGCTGAATGGCCACCACCAGCTGCTAATTTTCGCACTTCCCCAACACACCTGCAATGTAGAATTTTCATCAGCATAGGAGGCAATATAACTGTGAAAACCTTACTGATCATGATATTAGCTATACCATACCAGTCAATCGGTGATGGAAACCAAGCATATGTAGATTTATCATTAGCTGCCTGACCATAGTTATTGTAGCCCCATCCATGGATTCTTCCATCCCTCATGGAAATTAGAGTGTGGGAATGTCCACATGCAACAAGTTGCACACCATTTGGGACAACCAAAACAGGGAAATTGCGGAAAAATGTATCGGAATCATTAGGAGTGCATGAAAAGAATCCAGTTTGGGGGCCAAGGCCTAACTGCCCTGCTTGACCACCACCCCAAGCATAAAGAGCTCCCTTCAAAGTCACAGCACATGTATGTACACCACCACAAGCAACATCCTTTATGAATATTCCATCAAGGGCAACCACTCTCCTAGGCAATAACTCCTTATCCCCAGACTGGAGGGAACAATGCCCAAGTTGACCCACATTTCCTAACCCCCAAGTATAGCTGTGATGAGAAAAGGAAATTATCATGATCAAGAATTCTATGTAAGTCAAACACTAACAGTTGTACCAAAAAAGTAAGAGGAAAAAAACAAGAGAGCTTTGAAGATCTAATCTTATTAACAGAAACTTGTCATTATCTAATAGAAAATCCAATAATTTTAACTTTATACGTGCAAAATTCATGATAATAAGCCAATGAGCCCTAGCTCACTGGCACCTCCTCCCCTTAAAAGTGCTAGTGGAGGGTGAGGTCGTGGATTCAAGACCCATTGGATGTGTGTGTAACTTACCAATCAAAAAAAAAAAAAAAATCACGATAATAAATGTAGGGGTCACTGAAAAACAAATCAGGACACGCAAGCATAGGTGCGCACACAGGCACACACGTGTGTCTGCATCCCAGCCAAAAAGAATCACTTATTATCTATGGTAATTATTATCCATTATTAATGTTTGTCTTAAGAGTTCATTTTTATATCACATATTTATGAAGATGGTCCCATTTCAGAGAAGGGATATTAGTGCATCTCACAAATGGATGCGCATATACAAATGCACACACGCACACACAAAATCACATATTTACTATCTTTCTAGCATTCTGTGATGTAATAATAACCAAATCAATTCATCAAAGATGGTGAGATTTTCAACTTGCGAGTTTTAGCCAACTTGGGTTATCAAGAAGAACAATTGAGGAGAACTGCAATAACATGTGTGTTACCTCTAATTTTGTCCAAAATTCAATTCAGTCTTGTAACTTCTAATTTATTCATTTTAGTCCTATAAATTCCATTCATTTTTCAATGTGTCCCAAAACGATGCAGTTTTTGTTATTTATGAATTTCCAAAATGATATCATTTTAGGACACCTATTGACACAATATGATGAAATTAGACAAAAGGACAACATTGAATAAAAGTAAAAATTATTGGACCGACTGACATGAATAAATCAGAAGTTACAAAACTGAATTGAATTTTGGCAAAATTAGTAATTTGTAATTTAGCCTTATAATACAAACCACTCTGGCCCTACAGAATTTTTTTTTCTTTCTATTTTTGGCAGCACACCTATAGCTCAGGATAAAATTCAAGCATAAGAGTACTTTAGCATGATTATGAGTTAGTGGCAGAAACAGCTATATAGCTGGAATGAAATTAAGCTTTCAATGGTATAACCAAGTTAGCAGGACAGCAGACTTGCATATCAAAAATGCATCCCAATTCCATGGCATCCGTTCTCCTGACTACGCGTGAGATTCCCATAAGAAGATTTTGTCAAACCTTCTGATTTACATGTGCCATGCGGATAACCACAATTTTCATGCTTATATGTAGAACTTATCTCCACCTAAAAAGTCCTACAGATCACTTACACCTCGCCTATTTCAGATATTGCTGCAGTGTGGTACTCCCCGCATGACACTTGGGTAATCTTCACAAGCTCAGGAGCTTCGTCAAGGAACTTCGCATAAGCATTTATTACACGAGCTCCCTGTAGTCCTTCACAGGTAACACCTCTGCCAAGCTGACCATATTCATTGTAGCCTGGTTTTTCAGAACAATGATAAAATTCTGATTAATATGTATCAGGAAACTAGAGTACAAACACAAGTTTCCTTTCCTATATCGTATGACCCATCTATTACCAAAAGAATGCACAAGCATAAACATCATAAGAACAAAGAGTTAAGCATAGAACTGCCAGTGCTAAAATAATTACAAAGTTTACAATTACTTTAATTAAAACAATGGTAACTCATGATTTTAAAAGACACTTTACCCCACGCTTGTAGCAGGCCATCCTCCGATAAAGCCACCACATGCACTGCCCCACAGGACACTTGACGGATAATCTGCAATAAATGTACTATACAATCAGGTTTAAGGGACAACTAACCAAGAAAAATGTAAACAGAGGCTGACACTTGACAAGAAATTACAATTTAATTGTCCATTAAAATGATGATCAGCAAATTTAAAAGATTTGATGGAACAAAACCCATGATAAAAACTTCCTCTGTTCATGAACTAAACAGTTTCAGTAATGCCAATTGTGAATATAATTTTTCAAAATTGGGAAAACCTAACATGTGAAGTCATGAATATGACTCTTAGATATATGTTCAAGTGAAAGGTATCCCCAGCATATACATTCTACGAAATAGATGACTGTAACCCTTCCCTTGATTCTGGGAAAGAACAAATAAATAAAAAAGTAAACGTTTAGAAGGAAACTTTTTTATATTTTTTTAATACCTATTTTTCTTGTAACTGACAAGAAGCAATGGTGCCTCAAAACTAATCCATATAAATATCAAAAGGACACATCCAACCATAATAGCTAAAAATTATTGCTCTTGATTGAGAAATTGAGGACGGATTGTCTTCTATTTCAAGCTACTTTTAATGAACTCTATAATTTGCTTCACATATACGGTCCTTTCTTTTTCCTGAGAAATAATTTAAGTAGATATTTCTTTATAGTATCCACAACCAAAAGTCAACAATTTGGACCTCCCCTACCAAAAAAAACAAAAACAAAAACTCGCATAAATAATAAAATCAAACTTAACAAGAAAAATATATAAAATACCGTGTTAGGAGAAAAGGCCCCCCAATATAAGCGAGGAAAATTTGATCCCTGTATGAGAAGTAGAACAAAATAAATAAAGCTATAAAATATTATCTGCCAAAGAACATTTAGTAGGGGGGGGAGGGAACGGGGTGGTGTGGAGGATGCAAAAGAATTACAGATACTACCTGATTTTGGCCCCAAACCCAGAGCCTACTTGTTGAGATGGTTCCATCATTTTCACGAGGTTCTGCAATACAAGCAGTACAATGTGCTCCACAAGACACAGATTTCACAAATTCTGTCTGCAATTGTTTCACTTTTCTAGGGTGCTTGCTTCGCTCCTCAGTTCCATCTCCCAATTGACCAAAGTCATTGGCCCCTAGACAATGGAATACATTTATAAAGATTCTTCGCCACTTATGTTGTATAATCAGTAAACAACATGATGATATATGCAGTAAAAGGACACGATGCTATCTTAGTGATAATAATATTACAACCAAAAATAAAACAAAAAACCCCATTTCTGCAAAAATAAAATAAAAATATTACTACCCCATAAAAAAAATTTAGCTACAACCACAAATAAAACCAACTATAACCAAGAAGAACATGTTGCCACAAACAAAATGGCCTTCAACCAAACTATTACTAATACACAATTGTTAAGCACGTTGTTCCACGTAATTCGCTAGATATCAAAAGGCCAGAATGCCATATTGAGAAATTGAGGACGGATTGTCTTCTATTTCAAGCTACTTTTAATGAACTCTATAATTTGCTTCACATATACGGTCCTTTCTTTTTCCTGAGAAATAATTTAAGTAGATATTTTTTTATAGTATCCACAACCAAAAGTCAACAATTTGGACCTCCCCTACCAAAAAAAACAAAAACAAAAACTCGCATAAATAATAAAATCAAACTTAACAAGAAATATATAAAATACCGTGTTAGGAGAAAAGGCCCCCCAATATAAGCGAGGAAAATTTGATCCCTGTATGAGAAGTAGAACAAAATAAATAATGCTATAAAATATTATCTGCCAAAGAACATTTAGTAGGGGGGGGAGGGAACGGGGTGGTGTGGAGGATGCAAAAGAATTACAGATACTACCTGATTTTGGCCCCAAACCCAGAGCCTACTTGTTGAGATGGTTCCATCATTTTCACGAGGTTCTGCAATACAAGCAGTACAGTGTGCTCCACAAGACACAGATTTCACAAATTCTGTCTGCAATTGTTTCACTTTTCTAGGGTGCTTGCTTCGCTCCTCAGTTCCATCTCCCAATTGACCAAAGTCATTGGCCCCTAGACAATGGAATACATTTATAAAGATTCTTCGCCACTTATGTTGTATAATCAGTAAACAACATGATGATATATGCAGTAAAAGGACACGATGCTATCTTAGTGATAATAATATTACAACCAAAAATAAAACAAAAAACCCCATTTCTGCAAAAATAAAATAAAAATATTACTACCCCATAAAAAAAATTTAGCTACAACCACAAATAAAACCAACTATAACCAAGAAGAACATGTTGCCACAAACAAAATGGCCTTCAACCAAACTATTACTAATACACAATTGTTAAGCACGTTGTTCCACGTAATTCGCTAGATATCAAAAGGCCAGAATGCCACCAATAGCCTCCTAGCCTAGTGATATGTAAATTTGTACTTAGAGAAATTTTACCTATCTAATCCACGCATTAAAAGAATGGCTACGAGATTAAATTCACCATTTCCTATCATCTTAAGCTTCTCCAACTAGCTTTAGTCTACCACTTGGAACAAAATCCTCTCCATTTCACCCGCTTCACGGAAACTAACGGTGCATAAATTGCCACATCGTTTAATTTTTAAATAATGGGGCATTCTATACAGCTTGAAATGGATCTATTTCAAATGGCAACGTGCTAAATACATTGTACCCAATAAAAAAGAGCCATAACATTATAATCATCTCATCATGATAAGCAATGAACAAACACAAAAGGGTATGCAATGCAATGAAGAAATAGATTATACCCCAAGTGAAAAGCGACCCATCAGAGGCGACAGCCGCGGTATGCTCACGACCACAAGCAATATCAAACCACCGCGAATTGGGTCCCGTGGCGGCCGGACACCCGAAAAGCTGAGGAGGAAGCTGCCTAGGGATCCTCAATTGCCACTGCTTGCCTTTCCTGCCAGTCTGTCCGGACTCATTGTAACCCCACACATATATTGCACTCTTCTTTGTTGTTGCTTCGCTTGTTGCTCTTCTTGCCCCAAATATTTCATCCATTTTTTTTTTTTTAAATTATATACACAAAAATTAGAGAGAGCCTGAATATATTTAAAAATCAATCACATCAAATGATTTTTGAAAAAGCACGGAAGAAAAAAACAAACAAACATAAATTGTTTCTGAAATTAGAAATGTAATGTGGTGTTGTGATTTTGCAGGAAATGAATTAAGAAACGGGAAAGTCTGTTCCGGCGACCAAACAGAGTTTAGCTGCCACGTGTTGTCATGTGATAACAGAATGCAAAAACAAAAACAAAAAAATTTTCCGGGGAATTAGAAATTCGATGGTGAAAATGAATTTGTGAAAACAGCACGTACCTGAATCTGGGTGTGTGAATTCCTGGAAATCGGAATTTGGAAAACTAAAAACTTGAGTTTGTGTGAATTGAAGGCACGGTTCGATGGTCAATGCACAGTATGGCGTAAAGAATCTTTCTCTTTCTTTTTCTTTTTCTTTTTTTTTTTTTTTTTGGATTAAGGCCTAAAGAATCTTCTAGAGAAATAACCGGTCTGACACGTTTACGAAATTCACTTTCTTATAAATATAGTAAGATTTTTCCAAAAAATAAAATAGAGGTTAAAATCCAAGTTGCCGTTTAAGTTGGTAGGGGTTGTAAAAATTGGACAAAAATAATCCAAATATGAAATTAGTAGATTATGGACTAAGATTTAATAGGTTCATATTATATTTGGATTGATACGACTGACCCGTTTAATAAACGGGTTGAATTAATGTCCATCATATAGAACTCATTTGATCTATTTAACCCGATTAATTAAATGATATTTTACCAATATATCCTTCAAATCTTATGTATATAAACCTATTAGTTGTTGTGGTTTATTTTTTTTGACATATTATAATTGATTATTTGTGATATTGAGATATGTTTTAGTTTTAAATGATTATTTGTGATGCAGTTACTCGTTAGTTCTAAATTTTATATTAAAAATATTTATTTGTTTGGTTTTTCATAATTCATATCAATTTAAGTAATACTAAAATTAGTTTTTTATTTTTTTCATTTTGATAAAATCTGATAAATAAGTCGACAATACTGACCCGTTTAATAGGGTTATATTACAGTTGAAGAATCATGATCTTTTTAATAAATATATTGGGTTAGGGTTGACCTATATAGTCAAATACTCATGACTTAACACAATACAAATCCGATACACAAACATAAATTGCCACCACCCATTTAAGTACTGAAATGAATTTCAATAATTTAACTTTATTCTCGTTTATTTGACTTCACTAAGTTTTAAATTTATCCAATTCTAGCATTTTGTCAATTTTATTAAAAATTTGTCATTAAAAATATATTTTTCTCGTATAAAATTAATATAAATTTTTTATATTAAAATTTTTCATTAATTAATTCTATATTTGTTATTAAAAATTTGTCATTAAAAATATATTTTTCTCGTATAAAATTAATATAAATTTTTTATATTAAAATTTTTCATTAATTAATTCTATATTTGACAACAATTTTTTAATGGAATTGAACAAAAAACCTGAATTGAATAAATTTAAAATTTAGAAAACTCAATTGAAAGAAAATAAAAAATAAAATTAGAGGATTAAAATGAATTTCATTGTAACTTAGAATGTACCATTTGTATTTTTAAACTAAAATAAATATGGTAACATACCAATAAAAAATATGATAAATATTTTTGCATACAAAATATAGGATAAAATAAGATTAATATTGTTTCAAGTGATAATTTTACTAAACACTACTTTAAAAAATACTAGCCTCTGAGCACACCCATGAGCGCTTGCTCAAAGGCTCTTCTATTTTTTTGGTAAAGATTACTTTACATCATCAAGAAGTAAAAAAAATATATATACATATATTCATATATATATATATGAATACGTGGGGTGAGTTTTGTGAATTTGAGGAGTTTTAAAACTAACAAAATAGTGATTATATTTTGTAGGGAGTCAGTGAGTAGAATTAGGAATTTAAATCAATGTAAAATTAGGAGTTTATTAAATACAGGAATGCATTTCAATGTAGAAGTAGGAATTTATTATTTTTGTCAATTTATTATTTTAACCTCATTTTTAAGTTTTAGGTAGAGGTATTTTTAACAGTAAAAAAATAATAACTAACTTTCTTTGTCCAATTTACTATTTTAACCTCATTTTTAAGTTGTTGGTTAATTAATTTAGGGATATTTTTGACAAAAAAAAAATAATAACTAACTTTTTTAATCCTCTTCATATATACGTATATAAAAATAGTAATTTAGCAAAGTTGAAAGTTTCCAACTTTGCCTACACAAAAAAATCATACCCTTTCCTAGAAGTGTATTTTTTTTTTTTTAAGGCGATTATTTAAATAATTACAAAAATATTTTGGGCATTGCAAAAATGTGATTAATCATTTTCAGATTACCAATAACATTTTTAAATTCATAAAAAAAATAACATTTAAAAAAATACAAATGAATTTAAAAAATTTATTAAAAAAAAAAAAAAACCCCTAAACGGGGGTAGTTGGTAAAAGGTGACGTGTGAAAATGAAAACGGTCGCCCCTTTCATTTGAGAAGATCAAACCTCAAAAAGTATTTATTGAACTGGCAATGCGTTCGGTGTGTGTCAAATCCAATCTCCTCCACAAAGTCTCACCTTCTCTTCTATTCTCTTCTCTTCTCTTTCAGGTAACATTTCTCTATTCCTTACCATTTCCAATACCCACTTTTTCAATTCTTCTCATTTTTCATTTTTTTTATTCCATAAATTTTTTTTTTTTTGAGAATTAATTTCCAATACTTTATATAGTATTCTTCTGCCACTATATGATGCTTTGGCTGAAATTCTGCATATAAGAAGGAAAAAAAAAATCAGTCTTCATCTTCTATGCTTAAAATATGAATTATTTTTTTGGGGGGTGTGTCATGGGAAGTGAAATTCTTGGAATAGTTGTGTGTAGCAAACTCATGTCCATTTGTCATGTTTATTTTCTAATTTCTTTCTTTCTGATATGTGTAATAATCGAAAGAAAGAAAATCTCCTAATTGATGTTGTGGGGTAGCTTTTAATTGTCTTTGTTGGTGCTAATTCTTAAAATGAGATCATTTTGATGACCTTTTTCTTTTCCTTTTACTGTGTTGCGAAATCTGATTAAAATGGCTAGATTAGATAAGGGTTGTTGGAAGATTTCATTCTTAATTTTCACAAAGAAAGGGTATTTTAAATTTTAAATTAAAAATAAATAAATAAATATAGGGCTAGATTAATGAGTAAGACAAAAGGGTACCTCTCTGATAATGAAAGATTTTTTTTTTTTTATAATTCAATAATTGGGCAAGGAAGGATTTGAACCTTAAACGTCTTTGTTGAAAATACTAAGAGGTGTCAATTGAGCTATAAGGCTCTTTTTATAAAATTTTAAAAATAAATAAATAAATAAAAATGATTCCTTTTGTTTTCTCTGCTCCTTTGTAAAATTAGTAATTGAATATGAGGCATTATGGAGGAGAGTCCTTGGGTGGTCATTTGAATAGCATGCGGTTTCCTTCTTCTTTGTCATGACTAGACTTTAAGTCCTGTTCTTCAGGTAGCTCTCAGGTTGCTTAAAAGTTAGTGAATTTAGGGCAGAAGTACTACTGGAGGTAGTAATAATTTACATAGATGTAAACATCAAGCAGAGTCTCACAGAAAAGAAGGCCCTTGCTTGGACTGAAGGGCAGGATTTATTGACATATTTCAACTGCTTAAAATTAGGATTTGTGTTGAATAAAAATTTTGTGCTTTGAATAATACAGCTTTTCAAGTAGTCATGGGTTATGCACCTGGCTTCATTTTGATCCAGGGGTTCCGATTCAAGAGTACATGTGTTTGTAATTTGTTCAGTTAATAATTCTTTGGTAGAAAATGTTATCTTGAGTTATAACATGTGAAGAAGAAAAACTACTGTACTTCACTGCATTCAAAACTGAATCAATATATTTCAGAAAGCTTGCAGATACAAGGGCATCATGTCTGCGTCCGAGTCAGTAGGAAACAACACTCAGAAAAAGCTTATAAAAATAGATATCAGTTCAGACACTGTGTGTCCATGGTGCTTTGTGGGCAAAAAAAATCTTGACAAAGCTATAGCTGCATCTAAGGATCACTATGACTTTGAGGTTTGCTCTCTCTCTCTCTCTCTCTCTCTCTCTCTCTCTCTGTGTTTGTGCGTGCACATGCACGCATGTTTGTGTTCCCACTCTTATCTTTTATCAACTACATTTGCAGATTAGATGGCATCCATTTCAACTTAATCCTTCTGCCCCAAAAGAAGGCATCAATAAGAAAGAATATTACAGGAATAAGTTTGGATCTCAAACTGAGAGGATAGAAGCTCGGATGTCAGAGGTTTTCCAAAAATTCTCTGAATCACTTATAAACATATCATTGATTTGTTTGCATTAAGTTTGATTTGGCTGGTCATTGTACGCAATAAATAATTATGACTGCTTTGCAAATTTTCAGGTTTTTAGGGGCCATGGATTGGAATATAACCTTTCAGGACTCACGTAAGCATAAAAACAGTTTTAAATATATGGATAACTTTATATAGGTGAGGAAGCTATGAAGCGACCTTAATCTATTGGAGATTCCACTAACATTGTCTTAAATGCACACAGCGGAAATACTCTAGACAGCCACAGGCTTATGCATTTCGCTGGGCAACAGGGTCTTGATAAGCAACATAATCTTATGGAGGTGCTCTCTCTTGGCTACTTCACTCAGGCAAAATTTATTGGTGACCAGTAAGTTTGGCTATGGAACGTTTGATCTTTATATTTTCTAAATGTTTAGGCTGTTTGAATAAATTTTATTTTCCTGTAAACAATGCTTAATATTAATTTTCTTATAGATTGATGTTTTGTTTAACATGAATACCATGTAGAATGCACCCCTCCACCTCCAAAAAATAAAAATAAATTCTTTCAAAGATCATGAGTTATCAGAGACTAAACAACTGGACAGATCCTCATTCTGACTTTAGCTCCACATGTTCAACTCACTCATCAAAATAAAATTGTAGAAAATTTATTGCTTTCTAGAACCAAAATTTCAGCAATTATTGACCATTCTACTTTAGTTTGACATGGCACTGGCAATCAACTAAAACTGCTGGTCCCCAGTTGGTTCTCTCCTGGAAATAAAGTCCATTATGAGAACAATGATAGTCTAGAGGCCGGTATTTGAAAGTTAAAAAACAACTTGGGAAACACCATTAGTCTTGCTATTATTTAACTTGAGTTGTTTGGCGTGAAATGTTCCTCGCCAGGGTAACCCAATAAGGATATAAGATCCTCCTGTGCAGCAGGCTTATTTTGTTTATTATCAGGGTAGAGTTGATTATCTTTGCACATCTTACCTCAGATTTTAACAAACACTAATATTCGCAGGGAATTTCTTCTGGAATCTGCTAAAGAGGTTGGGATAGAGGGGGCAGAAGAGTTTCTTCGAGACCCCAACAATGGGTTAAAGGAGGTCTTTTTCTTTGCTAATTCTTATGCTGCAATTGGTTGCCAAAGATGATATAATAGGAGAAAATAAAATCTGACTTATTATAGCATTTTGGGGTTGAACTTTTAAGTTTTAGATATTTTTTCTTCGGTAATGTGGGCAATCAACTGGAGTGTCATGTAAATTTTTTCTTCTGTGCTCCTTTTGGTTACTGAGAAAGTAAAAACTTATAATTCTGCAAATGCATACCTGTCTCAATGTTTGTGAAAATCATTTTATTTTTGAATTGTATTCTCCATAATAGACCACGCCACAAGTTCTCTTTTGATGTTTTTGATAGAACTAACCTTACTCCTTTTGTCTGCTAAGGTTAATGAGGAGCTTGAGAAGTACTCAGCAAGTATTACAGGCGTCCCATATTTTGTGGTGGGTGATAAAAATTCCCAATTTGTGAACTTTATTTTTCGGTATAATTTCCCAAGCAGGTCCATTCATACTATTGGTTTTTCTTGACAGATTAATGGAAGCCAGAAATTGAGTGGTGCCCAACCCCCAGAGGTCTTTCTAAGAGCTTTCCAAGTAGTCTAATTGAGAACCTTACCGATTAAAGCCTCTATTTCAGTTGTTAATAAGAAGGCAGCATATCTTTGCCTGCTTTAATATTATGATATGTGTGGTTGAGATACTTATTGGTCCCTGTATTATGCCTTGTGTTTACAGTTACAGTGACATGTATATCTTATAGTAAAATGGTGTGAATAAGATTGGCTTCATTTAATAATGCTTTGCAAGAACATTTTCAATTATTTAAATGGGTCTGGTTAATGTGTGCCCTTAGGGCACACGTTAACAAATCTATTTTTAGAAAATCCTATTTGGGTCTGGTTATGGCACACATTAACAAATCTATTTTTAGAAAAGTTTTATTGAGAATTAAAAAAGTTGTCAAAACTTGTTCAATTTTCAATAAATTTTTTCCAAAATTGGTTTACTATTATGTGCCCTAAGGGCACACATTAGTAAAATCCTATTTAAATTATGATGAGAAGTCTCCAAGTTGACAATTTTTACATTGCTGACTGTGAAATGAAAAAGGTTGTAGACTTCAAAAGAGTTTTTTTTTTTTTTTAAAAAAAAATTGAGATTTGAAGAGCTGTCAGGCTCAAAAATTAATCTGGGAATATAAAGATAAGAATCACACCTCTTCAAATCTGGATGGAATCACACCTCCAAGTTGACAAATTTTTTTTCCTTGAGAAATAGTGTTTTTACTACTAAAGAGCATTCGCATATTCTTATATTTATATTCAATTTTTCTAAATAAACCACCAAAAACGCTACTTTCTCTAAAGTACCACTTAAAGAATATACCCCACATCTCATTCTATATTTTGTAATGCATTTATTATTATTTTTTTTTTTTCTCTCACAAATAGGATCAACACAACCCAAATCACTCAACCACAGCTACCTATCACAAAACCTGATCAAAACATCTCAAATTACCCAACCATCTTGCCTCTGGCAACCCAACGCCACCACAACCTGTCAATGCAAAACCCAGCGCCACTGCATGTCTGCAACCCAACAACCATGGCCAACAACCTGCAACCCACACCCAACATTTTGCCTTCTAAATATCTCAAAGATAAAACAATATTTATATTAAAAAGTAAATGTAAATGTAAAAAAAATAAATAAAAAAAAGGCCGAATAGAACTAATACAAGGTATAGGACCTTGATTTCTACCCTTTTTTCCCGCAATTCCCCTATTATTTGAGTTTTTAGAATTTAAATGATTGTTTGATTTGGCAATTGAACTTGAGATCTTTTTTTTGAAATCCCTCTTCCTTCCTCTGTCTATTCTTAGTCGTCTTTCGAGGAGTGATTGGTCTACAAGACCAACCCAATTAAAAACACAAACTGCAACTAAGCAACCCTCAATGCTGCAACTAGTTTACTTCAGCACATTCGTGATAACCACCATGAGAACCACCACACATTTGGTTTACTTCAACGTGTTCGTGAGGATCACCATGCCAACACCACCTTGAAGATGGGGAACTCAGCCTCAATGCCAAGAGTGAGAAAGAGGCTAAAGAGTCTTTTTTAGGTTTCTTAGGAGAGAAAGTTTGAATAAAAAAGAAAAAGTAATAAATACAAATGCTACGGTGCTTCAAATTTAAAGGAGAATTATATCATTTTGCAAAGTTTGACAATAATAAAGAACCAAATATATAGCGTTTTTTGTAATCTTGTGAACAATATCATCTTATTTGGCTTTTAATGGATTTTAGAGGATCGAATGAGAATGCTCTAAAAGTTAATGCATTTGGTTTGATGTAAAAGCAAGGAGACAGAAAATAGCAGATTAATATATTTTGTTCTTGTTTGGTAGGGTAGAATGAATGAAAAAAATTACGGTTATTTCCTATCCATGTCTATTTTTAATCTTCTTAAAGTCAAGGCAAACTTTACAAGTAAATTACATAATCTCTGTGAATGCTTGGTTTTCTCCAGAGAAATGGATCCATAATTTTTGTGAAAAATATTAAAACAAAATTTAGTTACAAAATTAATTGTAGCCTAATGCTACCATCTTAATAAAATAAACATTACAATATATTTTGAAAATCTAACCGTTAAATTGCAAGTTCTTTACACTATTAATACATGTGTCAAATTTTGGGTCAATTGAATATTATTCACTATATGATCTATAAACTCATATTTTATGCATAATTTTAAACTACAAAAACTTGCAATTTAAACAATTTATTGATAACATATCTATTGATCTTTAATTTTTTTTTAACTTTGCATGCATGGAAAATATAAGAAGAAAATATAATCCAATGATAGATTTGTCAAAATTCACCTTCAATAAAAAAAAATATTGAATAAGGTAGCTAAACTTTGTCCAAAATATTATTCATCTTCAACAATTTAATTATAAACTTAATAACCTAACATTAATTATAGTAACTAATAAAGAGTTTAACTAGACTCGTTAAAGTAAGAAAGTCATTATTTAAAAATAATAAATAATAGCCCTATAGTAATCAATTTCAATTTCATTGGAATAAATTAATATTTTAAAATAAACTAAGTAAATTATAAGAGGAAAAACCTTAATTATTTTAATATTTGATGTAAACAAGAAAAATAATACATGCCATATGATTGAACCCCATAAAATTTATTTAGTGGGCTCAATTATAAAAGATTTAAAAACTGTCTAATATTTTATTTATACCCTATATTCTTTTTATATATGTGGCCTGCTATCAGTGCTATGACCTCAAGTCCCCTCTCTCTCTCTCTCTCTCTCTCACACACACACACACACACAAACACAAACACCCTGATCACTGATGCACAAACAAATGTGACTGCCTCTTGTGCATCTTTCTTTAATAATCAAAGTGAAAGCCCTGTTCAAGCTTGACTCGTCATCTACCAGATGTATAGCCAACAATGCAAATAATAACACCAAAATATAAAAAGAAAAACCCAAAGCTATACAGTTACACCTAGAGGGACTTCAAATGCTTCTCCTCAGTCCATTCATGACACTCTGTATAATGCCATACAGAAGAAACCATAGCCGTATTTCAAATAAAATTGCAAGCTTGTTTCAATTAGAAACAGTGAAGGAATTAAGGACATTTGGAACACGTACTCACAACAATCGATATGAGGAACAATTTTTAATATTTACTATATATAACAAACACTTTAACCTCTGATATTCACAATGACTACATTTTGGTTTTCTTTCTCCTCTCCATGTTGCTGGCTTCCTCTACAACGAAAACCTTTCAATCAAGATTATGTTGTTTCATCGAATACCATCACCTATAGAAGCCAACCAAGAAAATACTGAGTCAGAATAAGTAAAGATTAAGGAAACAACATAATTTGTTAACTAAAATTTAGAAATATAACTTTTAGAAATTCATGTTTTTTTTTTTTTTTTTTGGGTCCAATAATAAGCCATCCAATTTCTACAACTTACAAAGCATCATCAGGAATGAGTGATGCACCTATAATGTCACCATTTCTGCAGAACTACCCAATCCAACTTGGGTTACTCATAAAATGATGATGAAACTTCACATATCAATAAAATGTAAGGTCACCTAAGCATGAAACCTTAATTGCTTTGCTTGAAAAACCAGTTGTTAAATACATAAAACACGTAGGACACCTACAATTAAGCTGCAAAAGCTCAGCAAACTGATTATCTCTTCACTGCACACGAAGAGCAATACCTCAAGATGCTAGCTGTTGTGATGCAGTGCATTAAAGCAATTGCATACACTCTTGTAACAGCTTGTGCTTTCTTTTTGTAACAATTACTTCCTTCTTGTAACAAATTGTAATTGGCAGGCCAAGAATTACTTAGTTAAAGATTAGCCAAGAATTATCAACAAGTAGTCATAAAGTAGTTTAGCCTGAGCCACACAACTTTGCATCTATAAAAGCAAATTCTAGGCATTCGTAAAGGGGTCTTTGAGTGAATTTTACAAACCATTCAGTTTAGAACTGAGTTTTCCTAGAGCGATCTTAAGGAGTTGTTCCCTTAGTTTCCCCTGCATGCAACTTAACATCCTTCCCATTCCTTAATTATTTTGTCTATTGCATCCTAACACATCGTGCACATACTCTGGTTCTCAGGTGTTCTGCAAGTTTTCTTATCCTCCACCCCTTTCCCAATAAATTTACAAAATGCTCCTCACATATTCTATTCCTTCCAAACAACCTACAAAATATCTGTTCATCTGATAAACCAATATTTATTCGAACTCTGTTTATATATATATTGGGTTCTGATAAGTAAGCTTTGGCCCAAAACAGAGGGGGATGGGAAGATTCAAAGTAGTGAACTCTGCTTCATGAGGTATAGTCCTCAGTTGATTGTGCTACCCTCGCAGTTAATAAGAAATATCAAATTTCAAGGACCCATCGTTTTCCCTTACAAAAGAAGAATGGATGGTGATATCATGGATTTAAACCATTGAATTCTTAAACCAATAACTGACAAAAAAAATGCACTTCTAGTATTGGTTGTAAATCAAATCTCTAAGTGGGTTTTCCAAATGGCAGACCTTGGTCCTCAAAAATATGCACACAGGGCACGAAGAATGTTTGTTCAGTACACAGGGCATGTAGAGTGTTTGTTCAGTACACAGGGCATGTAGAGTGTTTGTTCAGTATAAATGCATTTTGAGATCTCATAAGAACATGCGTTTTTTTTTTAAAGAGAAGATCTAACTTAGTAAGAGGGGAAAAAATGATTTCATGGATTAAAACTTTAAATAAATGGCCTTTTCTGAATAGTCAATTACCTTTTCAGGTATTTGAAAATATATTTCAAGGGACTTGTTTGGACTTTTCAATCAGATAACAACAATTTTTAATTGTGCCTTGAAGTGATGGAATGAGATCAGCGGCCAAAAATTTTATGCAAGCGGTAAAAACACTTGTCTATCCAAAAAACCCGCGTATATTAATAATATAGCCAATGGCATGGGTCTTGTAAACAAAAATTCTACATCCTATGCTAACAAAGAAAGAGAACTAATGTGACAAGATACCTACATATATGCTTCTAGAGCTAATTTTCCATCTGATGCAGATCAGGAGCAATGATCTTTCTTCCACTAGTAGAATAATACTATCATGATCAGAAAAGAAAAATGAATATGCACATACTAAAAAGAAACTAAGGAAATTTGAGGATGGTAGGGAAACAAACCTTCATCACAAGTTCCTTTAAAATTATAATGATGATGCCATACCTTGCTTTCAAACAAATAAATAAATATACATACATACATGTGGCCCCATGTAGACACATGCATAGATACATACATACATTACATACCTACAAACATATACGAATATGGTGTTGTGTGTGTATATACAATGAACAAATATGCATAAAAGAAAATTTTACCTATTAAAAAAAAAAAAAAAAAAAAAGTTACCTTGCCACAAACTGGACAACTTTCACTTCTCTCCATCCACTCATAAATGCAACCCAGGTGAAAATGATGAGAGCATTTGGTCATTATCTTGGGGTTCTCTGTAGTATATTCTGCACATCAAATGTAAGTTTCAAAGCTGTGAGAATTTACACAACAAAAGATGTACTCCATAAAAGTACATTTTCAAAGATAAGGTATCAATTGCAACACATATCACAAATCCACAAAATGTGGCTCCGAATTAACAGATTGGACTATATGCCCTCTGTCCTTACTAAGATAGCACTCTGATCAATGCACAATCAACAGGTCTATGCCTCCCACCTTTGAGCCCAATTTAGCAAAAGGCCAAGAAATATGGAGATATAAGTGAACTGTGTGAAACATTCACCATTGATTCACCACATTTTAGCTTTCAGCTTCCACAGAAATTACCCTTATAGATCAGGCTGTTGGGGAAAATCTGCTATTGCCCTTTCATAGGAGGTTTGGAAGGACATGAATACTAAAAAATTTTAAGGGTTAAAAATTTTCTAAATTAGAAATAGAAGAAAATTTTTAAGATCTGTACTGTGATTTTCAAAAGTTTAATAGCTTCCAATAAGGTTATCTTTTTTGGGGTTTTTTTTTCGGCCTGTAATATTAACAATGCTCTCTGGCATTCTTGAGCACGAAGATCCAGTTTTTCAGCATCCTTCATCCTTTCTTAAGATAAAACAGTTACATGCATCACAAACTCTTAAATTTGGAAAACTAAACATTTTTCTAATACACGATAACTGAATAATGAAATGCTCAAATATATAAATAAACTTAAAACAAGACTTGTTAAACGCTTGGTGGATCACACTCAAAGTGGACTAATTCATGAATGGAATCAAATGGACCCTTTTAACTAAGCGGTAGAGTTGTTCTTTTTAAATGTAGTTCTTCAGAGAGGTGTCAAAAGAAAATAAACAAAAATACTTATTAGATTCCCAATCTAGTCCTAGCACTTGTCAAGTCATGTCTGTGTTAATTACCTTCCAACATATTAGAAAGTAACAGAAAAGTTGCTACAATTATATGTTCTCCAAAATGCAAAAGTGAATATTAAAAGAAGAATTAAAAAATTTTACCTTCAAGACATGTAGGACAGACATCCTCATCTTCTGATGATGTATAAAAGTTTCCAACTCCAGTTATAGTAGTTTTTGCCGATGAGATCTTAAGTGAGGACTTAGAACGGTATTCTTTTGATCCATCTTCACAAGCAGATTCATTCCATTTGTCTCCTGAATTTAAAGATTCCGGATCTGTATCAACATCACTTCTTAGAGGCTCTGTCTCCTCATGTGAATGACTTGATCCCTTCTCACGTCTAGAGACAAGTCCATCCCGCTGCAAGCGGAAATATCTGGGGTCAGCATCATAAGGCAAGGGCCTTGGAGGAGAACGATACATGCCAGATAGAGAGTTGTCCAGTGATGCTGTAGAAGTCATAGATGCTGCCCCCTGAATAGACGAAGGGATGGAATTCACTTCCCCTCTTCTAAATAGTGATGTATACTACAAAATATGAAAAGAACCCAAAAGTCAAAAGAAAAATATATGTTTTCATACTAAAGGTAATGGTCTCATCATTAACATTAATATCTTCATAAATAATTTTAGACTAATATGTGCTTCATAATGAACTTGTATCAACATAAGCTTGTCCTACAAATTCAGAATAACAAATGCTGCTGAACATTCCTAAACTGAGAAATATAAAATAATATTTTAACATGTTTCCATTTCTTTCAACAACCTTTGTATACAGTTCTTCAAAGAAATAAGCAAGTAATACATCAGCTTTCAATACAAAACCACAGCAGAGGGCAGGGCTTAAAACAATAAATAGTATACCTACGACTAATGCAGTAAAAGCAACACTTTCCCCATGTAGTGTCAAAATTGGATATAATCTTCTGTATATTACAATGCAGAAATGTTTGTAAAAAGAAAACAATTGAAGATGCACGTGCTTGCACATAAAATTCTTAGGCTTGATAATAAGAGAACAAACTTAAAGACTCCAACGGTAAAATATAGCAATAGAAGGGAAATGCTGGATTAAGTAACAGTATCATAACTGCAGGTATTGAATGTAAAATTTGTAATTCAAACAGATATCGCCCACAAAGAAGACAGATCCCCCTCCCCTCTCCCAAAAAACGAAAAAAAGAGTAATAGGAGTTAGATACATACCACATTAAGAAGGTTCTGAACAAAGCAACTGAGACATGTACAGTTCCTATATACAGCACTAGTTGGATTCACATACTCTTCTAAGTCATCATTATTCAAACAACAACAGACAGCACCCATTTTGCCAGCAGTAATCTTTTTCTTCCACTTAAAACCCTCCAAAGAAACTCTCCAATCTCATCGACAGAAATCAATTGTGGTATGCATATGTCTCAAGAAGAAACAGCTCCTGTCGCAATAAATCTACTTTGATAAATAAGAAACAACAAATAAGAGAGGACGCTCAGCTCGCAGAAGTCCCACAGCCTCCGCAAACCCTCTCTCTTCTGTTTACAGATCACAAATTTCTTGATACTACTAACTTATGGCTATATTTCTTCACCTGTAGCAAACGAAAATAACTAAGTTAAACAATTATGTGAATAACAGAAATCAAAAGGAGGTGAAAAAGGTGTCCTCAAAGCAAATTGATGAATCAAAATAAGCAATGTCCATTTACAGAACCCAGAAGCTACTCTCTAATAACGTAATCAGAGCTCACAATTCTTAGAATAATCCAGTTATCCCCATCTTAATCTTTTAAATAATAATAATAATAATCTTTGGGTGCTCAATCACTGCTGCAATGCTACAAGCCAATTATCCATACAAAGTTTAAAAAATCAAAAGGGGAAAAACTGTCAAAATTGGTAAGCAATTACCAGAAAATTCAACAAAAAGTAAAATTTTAATTTTCCTGTCAAAATTTTTACAGTTCCTCAAATTTAGGAAAAGGGTTCTTTCTTTTAGCAGCAAGGAATGGTCATAGTATCACATCAAACAACAGCAAAAATCCACCCACAAACAAAGATGAAAATCATAATTATGGAACATATAATTGAGCCAAACACATCCATTCCATAAAAAGACACAGAATTGAAAAGAAAAACAAATAAATTTCAAATAGCATTGAAAACCCAGGAAAGATTCTATCAATTTCGGACGATCAACCAAGAGAAAACACATAGAATCAACAAAATAAGAGAGACCCATTTGAGATAATCGATGAGAGAGAGACCGAGAAGTACCTTTAGGAAGAGCTGAGGACTTGAGAGGGAGGAAGAAAGAGAGATTCTAGTCGTGTTATTATAATTTTTTTTTTTCGCGTTTTATTTATTTATTATTATTAATGGGTTTTGTGGGAAAGACAAGGACAAGGAGTCAAAGACAGAGAAACCTGAAACTCCGAAATTTGGGTGGTCGGATCAGATTAGATTGTTTCTGAACTTACCATATGCTTTGGAAATCAAATACTATAAATGGGTTTGTGCGTGTGCCTGGATTTTTTTTTTTTTTCTTTCTTTTGAGGAAAAAAGAAAAGCCTATGAAAGCGCGCAATTAAAGCCAACCCTCTCTCTCTCACTTTTGTCTCTCTGTGCAGGTGGGTGGAGGAATCTAATCCAACTTTATTCATTAATGATTAGAATTAACTTTTTTTTTTTTTTTTTAACATGAAAGTATTGTATATTGTTGGGGTATAGATAATTTTTTTTTTGAGAGAGGGGTATAGATAAATTTGAACATTATTATTGTACCATTTTTTTAGTGGCTCAATTAATTAAGGATTCATTACTTTGTCTACTTGTTAAAAAAATATTAGTGTTAAATATGAAGTAGAGCATGCTTAAAAAAGACAATACTAGGTGTATAGGTTCTAATAAAGAAGTATTCATAGGATACTTAGACCTATCAAAGGGAAAAAGAAAAGTAGTATACATAGGTATTTTTAGCTTCGACTATCTATAGGTCTTGTTTCATGTTATGACATGTTAAAATGAGAAAGAATCATTAAAATATCTTACAAAACAAATGGTATATGAATATTGTGCATATATATATTTTTTTTTTTTTTTCTTTCTTTTGAGGAAAAAAGAAAAGCCTATGAAAGCGCGCAATTAAAGCCAACCCTCTCTCTCTCACTTTTGTCTCTCTGTGCAGGTGGGTGGAGGAATCTAATCCAACTTTATTCATTAATGATTAGAATTAACTTTTTTTTTTTTTTTTTAACATGAAAGTATTGTATATTGTTGGGGTATAGATAATTTTTTTTTTGAGAGAGGGGTATAGATAAATTTGAACATTATTATTGTACCATTTTTTTAGTGGCTCAATTAATTAAGGATTCATTACTTTGTCTACTTGTTAAAAAAATATTAGTGTTAAATATGAAGTAGAGCATGCTTAAAAAAGACAATACTAGGTGTATAGGTTCTAATAAAGAAGTATTCATAGGATACTTAGACCTATCAAAGGGAAAAAGAAAAGTAGTATACATAGGTATTTTTAGCTTCGACTATCTATAGGTCTTGTTTCATGTTATGACATGTTAAAATGAGAAAGAATCATTAAAATATCTTACAAAACAAATGGTATATGAATATTGTGCATATATATATGTGTGTGTGGTTTTTTTTTTTTTTTTTTTATATACAGGAATATATATAGTTTTTGTTTAGCTATTAACATGCGCCTATAACTTTAATATGGTTTTCTTTTTTATCGCTTTGGGCTAAAAGGAAAAAAAATGGTGTGACATAGTTTCATTTACAATGAGTTTGAATTGATATTCTATGGAAGTTAAATTATTTGAGTTCATTTTGACATGTTAGTGACATTTAAAAAAAAAAAAATTAGTGACATGATTTCATTGACTATGAGTTTCAATTGATAATCCATTAAAAAAAAATGGTAGCATATCCTTAATGCTACATCCCAACAAAAACCAAAGAGTGATGGCAAAGTTACAATTTATTGACAAATATTTTAAGATGGACATTGTAAGGTGTCTAATACCTTATTCACACATAATAAAACTTTCAGTTTAATATTTTTGGTTGAAGGCATGTGTCTCCCTTTTTAGCTTAATAATCCTTATGATTCCCTTAATTAATTCAGAAATAAAATAAATTAAACATAGGTGACTAATCATACTTAAAAAATTCATAATTAGACCTATCAAAGGAAAAAAAAAAGTATTCATAGTTATAGGTTCTAGTAAAAAATTATTCGTAGGATACTTAAATATGAAGTAGAGCATACTTAAAAAAGACAATACTTGGTATATAGGTTCTAATAAAGAAGTGTTCATAGGATACTTAGACCTATCAAAGAAAAAAAAAAGTATCCATAGGTATTTTTAGCTTCGAGTATCTATAGGTTTTGTTTCATGTTATGACATGTTCAAATGAGAAAGAATCATTAAAATATCTTACAAAACAAATGGTATATGAATATTGTGCATATATATATATATATATACGTATGTGTGTGGGGTTATATATATATATATATTTAATATAGGAATATATATAGTTTTTGTTTAGCGATTAACATGCATCTATGACTTTAATATGGTTTTCTTTTTTATCGCTTTGGACATGGTGTGACATGGTTTCATTTACGATGAGTTTGAATTGATATTCTATGAAAGCTAATTATTTGAGTTCATTTTGACATGTTAGTGACATGATTTCATTGACGATCAGTTTCAATTGATACTCCATTAAAAAAAAAATGGTAGTGTACCCTTAATGCTACATGCCAACAAAAACTAAAAAGTGATGGCAAAGTTCCAATTTATTGACAAATATTTTAGGATAGACATTGTAGGGTATCTAACACCTTATTCACGTGTAATAAAACTTTTAGGTTAATATTTTTGGTTGAAGGTGTTAAATTACCGATTATCTCAAAAGATTAAACTATTAAGAAACTGTAAGTTTAATCAATTAACCATAATTTTAATACCCTCCCTCACTTGTAGGCCTAAACTTCTCCTAATAAGTGGGGGCCCAACAAGTGAGAATTTAACATTTTAAATAAGAGGTAGAGAGAAGACAGGTAGGGGTGGCAAAATTGGACACGACCCGTGAACCCGACACGAGACGATACGAAATTAGTAGATTATGGGTTGAGACTTAATGAATTCGTGTCATATCCAGGTTGACACGACTAACCCGTTTAATAAATGGGTTGGGTTAGTGTCCATCACATGAAATCCATTTGACCTATTTGACCCGTTTAATTAAATGACATTTTACCAATATACCCTTCAAACCCTAGGTATATAAACTTCTTAATTGTTGTGATTTATTTTCTTTGACATATTATGATTGATTATATATGATATTGAAATATGCTTTAATTTTAAGTTATTATTTGTAATGCAGTTATTTATTAGTTCTAATTTTTATATAAAAATATTTATTTGTTTGGGTTTTCATAATTCATATCAATTTGTTTAATACTAAAATTATTATTATTATTTTCGTTTTGATAAAATCTGATAAACGGGTCCACACGACTGACCCGTTTAATAAATGTGTTGTCTTAGGGTTGAGGAATCTTGACCCGTTTAATAAACATGTCAAGTTAGGGTTGACCCATATAGTCTAATACTCATGATTCGACACGACACCAACCCGACACGCGAACACGAATTGCCACCCCTAAAGATAGGGATCGAATTCAAGATTTTCTGCTCTGATACCATGTTAAATTACCGATTATCCCAAAAGTTTAAGCTATTAAGAAATTGTGAGTTTAATCACTTAACCATAATTCTAATAAAAGACACTTTTCTCCCTTTTTAGCTTAAGAATCCTTATGATTCCCTTAGTTAATTCAGAAATAAAATAAATTAAACATAGGTGACCAATCATACTTAAAAAACTCATAATTGGCATCGACTCCTAAAAATAGAAAAATAAACAAAATGACTCATTAATGCACACACATCATTCAAATGTCTACATAAGTCACCCATTTTATACACACATCGCCAAGAACTCTTAAAAGAGTGGTAAGCGCCAAGATTTGGCGTCAACATGAACCATGCGGGGGAGTTTGCTACATGAGCTTGGAGAAGGTGAGATCATATATGTATGGTCTTAGAGAGGAAGATTGGCATATGAGAATGGAGGAGATGAGGTTACACATATGGACCTCAATGGGAAGATGTCATTGTCTCAAAATCCATAGGGAAAATTATCATCTCAAGTTACGTCCTTATTTTTTATTCTATCTCAACTGGGGAATTTGAAACTTCGACGTCATTCATTTTTGCATGCAAGGCCTAACTTGAAGAATTTTTGCATTGAAAACTATTCTTGACTTTATTCATATTGAAACTTTAACTTGAATCATTTTAGGTCGAAAAGTAACTCCTCACTAATTTTCACTTTAAAACTTTGATGTCATTCATTTTCGCAATTAAGGCTCATCCTGATGAATCTTCACACTAAGAGTTATTCACGACTTTATTTTCACACCAAAACTTTCACTTGAGTCATTTTGGCTTGAAAAGTGACTCCTCACTTGCTTTTGCACCAAAACTTCAACTTCTTTTATTTTCCACAATTGAAGCTAACTTGAGTTATTTTGACCTAAAAAGTACCTCCTCACTCGTTTTTTCATTGAAACTTCAACATCATTAATTTTAATTTTTGTTATAGAGTCCCAACTTAAAGATTTCACACCAAGAACTATTTTTGATTTTATTTTCACATCGAAACTTTCACTTGAGTCATGTTGGGTTGAAAGGTAACTACTCGCTCGTTTTTGTAACAAAACTTCGACGTCATTCATTTTCTCACCAAGGCCCAACCCAAAGAGTCTACACACCATGAGCTATTCTTGACTTATTATCGCACTAAAAGTTTCATCAAAGTTGTTTGGCTCGAAAGGTAACTTCTTGCTTGTTTTCGCATCGAAACTTTGACATCATTCATTTTCACATGCAAGGCTTGGCCCAAAGAATCTTTGCACCAATTCATTATTATCTTTATTTTCACACCAAAAACTTTTAGTCCTCTTGGGCTAAAACTCCTCGATAGTTTTCAGTTTTCACTTTGAAACTTTGGTGGCATTCGTTTTTGCACTCGAGGCCCCGCTTGAAGAATCTGCACAACAAGAACTATTCTCAACCTTATTTTCATAACGAAACTTTCACCCAAGTAGTTTTTGACTAAAAATTAACTCCTCCTTCATTTACGCAATAAAACTTCAATGACCTTACTTTGATTATGATCTCTCTTGCTACTTGAGAGAGAACATTTTCCTTCCATCCCTATAATCTATTCCAAACTCGCTCCTTTAATTTTGTGAAGACTTGCCTTTTGGCTCTTCCAATCGATGATAACATTACTAAGTATTTCTAGTATTGCTTATTGTAAACATTCCTAGCATTGTCCTTATTTTTTCTTGTATGTGCTCGAATATTTTGGCTTCAAAAGAGTGTGGTATTCTCTTTGTTTATTAAGTTTTGATCCTTGTATGTTCATTACGATCCTAAGTAGTTGTCTTTCCTCCTCTAATACAAACCCATCGGTATAACTCACTCTTTAAAATCGGCTTACAAAGGGAAGGTGTCCAAGAACTTATATACATATATGATTAAACTTACACTTAATTCATGTGAGACATTAGGATTATAATATCCTCATCTTCCATCAAAAGTGCATGTGTAGGAAAATAAGGCTAAATGAACAAGTTTGATTCAACAATACAAACCCTAAAAAATTAGCAATGATAAAAATAAATAAATGGAGTTAGAAAGATCTCACAAACTATAGAATCACGCAAAATGCGTTGTCTTTAAAGGTTGATTCATGCCACCTGGAGCAGAACTCAGTATGAATGGCTCTCTTGACCGAACAACCCCCCAAGATTAGAGTATAATGATTTCTTCAAGTTGATCACACACTTAAGTAAGAAGAACTAAGAACAACCTTAATTTACCTTTCCTTAAAACTAAAAATTGATGCTGAAATTTTGAGTGGAGATGAGCAAAAAAAAAAAAAAAAAAACAGAGCAAAACAGAGGGAAGAGGCAGTGGTGTAGTTGAAAAACTGAAGAGAATAAAGAGGGGAAATGAGGGTTTTATAAACCAATTAGTGTGAAGGCTAATGGGTTGCATGCAACGGTCATTGTGCAAGCCAATGGGCAGCACATTAAATGCCCCAACGGACTGCTTGTTTAATGCCCAACGGGTAGAACCAAAAGGGCTAAAAGGAAAAGAAATAGAAAAGGAATGAGGAACAAGAGAGATAGAGACAAACCTAAATCCAACCCTAGCCCAACTCTAACCCTTAGCCCATTATCTTTCAAGCTAACACTTAAGTGGTGCTATGGTCTATAAACATATATGAAAACTTATCTCTAACCAATTTGGGACAGAAGCATGGTTTATGTGTTTGAAATACACATACTCCAACAATCCCCCACATGTTACAAACACTAAATTAGGAAAGGCAATAAACTCAAGAAAGATTGCATCAATATGGTACCCTAAGGTTTTAACCATACTTAAGGTAAATAAGTAGGAACTAGTAGACAATGATAGAGTTAGACTCTTTTAACCAAGCTATTAGATAATCAAACCTACCACCCACATACATTTCTTTACTAAGGTTGTTCCATAAGCGGGTTGGCGCCTTATACAGGCCATCCGCCATTGGGTTTAATGAAAGCTCTAGAGACTTACCAAAGTCTCATAGGAAGCGGCACAACTTCCACTCCTACATAAGTGACATCCATCAAGAGTGTGTGTAGTACACCCCATCCCAACAGGTAGGGACTATAGATCTATTTAGAGCTAGAGCTCAACCTCCAACAATCTGCAACTTAGCACTATCTCACATCATAGGGATGCACTCATCACTGATCTCCTCCGAGATAGCAGAATACATAATAACTGATAGTGCCTATATGGACCACAAATGACCTCTACCCATTTAACCCCTTGCGTGGAATCACCCATCATAGAGGTTGGGCATTGGCCATAGTGTCACAATTTGGGTATCAATCCTATCCCCCTCGATGTCTCACTCACCAGCCTTCTTGCTAGTGGTTTGGTCAAAGGATCGGCCAAATTCCTTTTTGACCTTACAAAGTCCAATGACATTACACCAATATTAATAAGTTGCCTCACAATATTGTGCCTCCATCGAATATGTCGACTTTTCCCATTATAGATTTTGTTCTTAGCACGTGCTATGACAGTCTGGCAATCACAATACATGCAAATAGAGGCAATAGAATTAGTATATAATTGAATATCAATTAACAAACTCCTAAGCCACTCGGCTTCGGACATAGCCTTTTCTAAGGCTACTAACTTTGATTCCATGGTGGATCTCACTATACAAGTCTGCTTGGATGATTTCCAAGAGATAGCCCCTCTAGCTAGTGTGAACACATATCCACTAGTGGACTTTACCTCATCTGTATCAGAGATCTAATTAGCATCGCAATATCCTTCTAATATAGCAGGATAACCACAATATGACAAACCATAATCAAAACTACCCTTTAAATATCTCAACAATCTAGATATTGCATCCTAATATTCAATACTAGGATTACGAGTATATCTACTCGATCTACTAACAACATATGCAATATCAGCGCGAGTACAATTTGTCAAAAACATCAAACTACCAGTGCTTTGTATATATTTATCTTGTGAAATACTATCACCACGATTTTTAAACAAGTGCACCTTTGAGTCAAAAGGAGTAGACATAAGTGACATATCAAAGAGTTTAAACTTTTTAAGAATTTTCTCTACATAGTGAGATTGTGATAGTGTAATGTAATCATTATCCCTAAGGATCTTGAAGCCCAAGATTATATTTGTCTCACCCAAATCTTTCATATCAAAATTAGAGGCAAGAAAGTGTTTAGCATCATGCACAACATCAAGGCTAGTTCCAAATATAAGTAAGTCATCAACATATAAACATATAATAACACCTTCATTATTAATAAACTTGTTATATATGCATACCCATGTGTAAGCATAACATTATCAAATTTTTCATGTCATTGTTTAGGTGCTTGTTTTAAACCATATAAATATTTAACCAACTTACAAACTTTATGTTCTTGTCCAAGAACTACATAACTCTCGAGTTGCTCTATATAAATTTCTTCTTCTAAATCATCATTTAGAAAAGCAGTTTTAACATCCATTTGATGTACTACAAGTTTGAAAATAGAAGCAATGGTAAATAAAATTCTAATAGATGCAATTCTAGTAACCAGAGAATAAGTATCAAAATAATCCACATTATGTTTTTGCTTATAGCCCTTGGTTACTAAGCGAGTTATAAACTTATCAATTATATTATCTGGTTTTAATTTCCTTTTAAACACCTATTTGCAACTAATAGGTTTAACCTTGGGTGAAAGTTTAACTAATTCCCAAGTATGATTAGACATAATAGATTCTAATTCATTATTAATTACTTCCAATAAAAAAGGTGCATCTACGAATTTAATTGCATCATAGCAACTTACAGGTTCATCTTCAACAACATAGGCAAAGAAATCGTTATCGTAATCCTTTTCCTTCATAGCTTACTTGCTCCTTCTTATTTCTTGTACATCATCAACAAAGTCATTAGAAATTTCAATAGAATAATGCAATACTTCTTCCTTATTTTTCAAAGGAAACATATGCTCAAAGAATATGGCATTTTCAGATTCAATAATAGTGTATGATTCTAATATATCACTTTTGATGACAATAAATCTATAGCATGAACTATTGTAAGCATAACCAATAAACACACAATCACATGTTCTAGAACCAAGCTTTTTCCTTTTAGGCTCGGGTAGTATGACCTTAGCCAAGCACCCCCACACTTTGAGGTTTTCCAAGCTAGGCTTACGCCATTTTCAAAGTTCATAAGAAGTTCTACCAGTTTTCTTATGAGTTACCTTATTTTGAATATGACAAGCTGAAAGAATGACCTCCCCCCACATGTTGGAAAATAGCTTAGAACTAACAAGCATAGCATTCATCATCTCTTTAAGAGTTCTATTTTTTCTTTTGGCTATTCCATTAGATTCCAATGAATAAGGTGGAGTTACCTCATGTATTATGCCATTTTGTTCACAAAATTCCTTAAAAGGATTAGACTTATATTCACCACCTCTATCGGTTCTAAGTCTTTTAATCCTTCTTTTGGTACCTAACTTCACTTTTATACTTTATAAACATTTCCAAAGCTTCATCGTTGGTTTTTAGTAAATAAAGTTTAGTGAATTTAGAGTGGTCATCAACAAAGATCATATAAAATCTTTTACCACCTCTAGTCATGATGTATTTTAAATCACCCAAGTCACTATGTACCAATCCAAGAAGCTCGGTTTCTCTTGTTATGGATTTACAAGGTTTTTTGATGATTTTAGTTTCAGTGCAAATTTCACATTTATCCATATTAGCTTCACTTAGTGAGTTAATAATTCCACATTCTTTCATTTTCTTTATATAACCAATATTAACATGTCCAAGTCTACCATGCCAAACATCAATGGAATCAACTAAGTAAGCACAAGAAGATGAACGTTTTTCATTAATAACTTAATCAACATTAAGTACAAAGAGACCTTCATCATCATAGTCCTTACAAACAAAGACTTCATTCTTAGTTAAAGTAACTATGCCACTATCAAATAAAACTTTAATACCAGCATTACCATGCAAATGTACCGAAATGAGATTGTGTCGAAAGCGAGGTACATGAAGGACATTATTGAGTAAAAGAGTTTTACCGAAAGTTAGCTTTAAGAGTACCTTCCCTTTACCACTCACCGGCACGGGCCTATTGTCCCCAACATAGACACATTCGATGCCTTCTGCTATAGGAGTGTAGGAAATAAACTCATCTTTGAATGCACCAATGTGTCTTGTGCAAGCCGAGTCAACTACCCATTCCTTCACTTTTGTCACCAAGTTTGCCTCACACACCACCGCTGCAATAATCTCTTCGGTTTTCTCCACATTTGCCTTATTTGATGTAGAGCCTTTGTTGTTGTTCTTATTGTTGTTGAAGTTGCCTCTTGCCCTACATGTTGCCGCATAATGACCTACTTTGCCACAAATAAAACAATTACCCTTTTTCTTTTGGATATGAGGATTTGGGCCATTTTTATTATGAATTTTTTTTTCCCTTGAAATCATGTTTCTTATTATGTTGTGGAGGTCTAGAGGGTCCTCCCTCTATGACATTAGCCTTGGAAGTAAATTTCTTAGCTCTAGAAACCTTTTCCAATATCCTATTTGCTTCTTCAATTTGAATATCAACGATAGTTTGTTGAATATTCAAATTGGTTCTATGGTGGCTATACCGGTGTTTATATTCTTTCCAAGAGTTCGGCAACTTAAACACAAGGCCATGAGCCACAAACCTCTGGGGTAAAACATCACCCTCTTTACCTAGGTTGGATACTAATTTTTGAAAATCTTCAATTTGGCTAGAAACACTTTTTTCCTCAACCATTTGAAAAGACATAAATTTAGCCGTAGCAAACTTTTTAGCACCCTCATCCTTATACCCATAACGACCATTAAGTTCATTCCATAAATCTTTAGCACAAGTAAAATAACAATAATTATCAAACAACTTGTTAGATAAACCACACTTAATAGTATGAACACATAAGTTATTTATTTTTTCCCACTTTGCTATATTTTTAGGATCATCTTCGGGTTTAGGCTCATAAAGAACCCAGACAATTTTAGTAAGTTCCAAATTGGGCAAAACCCTTTCTTTCCAATGCTTAAAATTATTTTCATCAAAAGCCTCAAGCTTTGTAATTTCTGAAATGACCTTAAGAAAATCAAAAACTTTTTTCTTCATTTTTAAAACACACTAATCAACCTTTAAAATTGTAGGAAAATAAGGCTAAATGAACAAGTTTGATTCAACAATACAATCCCTAAAAAATTAGCAATGACAAAAATAAATAGATAGAGTTAGAAAGATCTTACAAACTATAGAATCACACAAAATGCGTTGTCTTTGAAGGTTGATTCGTGCCACTTGGAGTAGAACTTTGTGTGAATGGCTCTCTTGACCAAATAATCCCCCAAGATTAGACTATAGTGATTTCTTCAAGTTGATCACATACTTAAGTAAGAAGAACTAAGAACAACCTTAATTTGCCTTTCCTTAAAACTAAAAATTGATGCTGAAATTTTTAGTGGAGATGAGCAAAAAAAAAAAAAAAAACAGAGCAAAATAGAGGGAAGAGGTGGCTGTGTAGCTAAAAAACTGAAGAGAATAAAGAGGGGAAATGAGGGTTTTATAAACCAACTAGTGTGAGGGCTGATAGGCTGCATGCAACGGTCATTGTGCAAGCCAACGGCCAGCACATTAAATGCCCCAGTGGGCTACTTGTTTAATGCCCAACAGGCAGAACCAAAATGGGCTAAAAGCAAAACAAATAGAAAAGGAACGAGGAATAAGAGAGATAGAGACAAGCCTAAACCCAACCCAAGCCCAACTCTAACCCTTAGCCCATTATCTTTCAAGCTAACACTTAAGTGGTGCTATGGTTTATAAACATATATGAAAACTCATCTCTAACCAATGTGGGACATAAGCATAGTTTAAGTGTTTGAAACACACATACTCCAACAGCATGTAATCCTTATTTTGAGCTAAGGCTTTTTGTTGCTGTTATTAGGTCTATATATATATATGTATGTATATATATATATATATATGAGCTAGAGTACTTTGGTTACTTCATCTGCCTTAAAGTCTTGCATGACCATACTGTTCATGTCATCCACAACAAACCTTTTTTTTTTTTTTAAAAAAATGGGACAAACCTCTTTCAACTTTGGAGGATAGGAGATGTGTTTTAGGCATGGTTTTAAAAACTAGACTAGATTGGTTGAGACTGAGTACCAGTTCGTCAATTAAAATACCCAAAACCGATAAAAAATTGGTAAAATTCGGGAACTAGAGGCAAATCCGGTTCTGCCCTAGTCCAATTTTTAAAATCATGGTTTTAGACTAGCGTAAGTAAAAATATTTTTTTATCAACCAAACAACTTACTATTATTTTTGAAAGCAACAAATCAATAATAATATAGCGAGTCACTTAATAGAAAGTGTAATAAAAAATCAAGTTGTAAATTCTGTCCGTTTAGGATGGTAGAAATTGAGTTTAATAAATATTAACAAAAAAGACACGTTCCTATTAAAAACAAAAAAAAACAAAAAACAAAAAAGATATGTTTATCACTATATGCAAGGGGAAAAAAAACTAATGGATTTTTTTTTGGATGAGAAAACTAATAGACATTTTTTTTTTGGATAGAAAACACATAAACTTTATTAATAATTAAAAGAAGTAGATACATTATGGAAAAGAGCTTGTACAAGAAAACAGGGACTTTCTTCAATCCAAACAGAAAAGTCCAAGATGCTTAAAGCATGTTTAGCTAACTGGTAAGCAGTTATATTGCCGTTCCTATGAACATGAGAAAATAAGACATTCTGAAACTCAAAAGAAGTAACCTGCATCCCATAAATTAGAGCAGTAATTGTTGAAGCAGTATGAGAATTTCCACTAAGAGCATGACCAATATTAAGTGAATTTCCTTCTAGAACAAAGTCCTGAATACCCATATCCTTAGCAAATTCCAAACCAGATTCAAAGGCCTTTGCCTCAACTTCAATAGCTCCTAGAGGACACCGAAACTTCTTGCTAAGACCTGCAATAAAATTTCCAACATGGTCTTGAATTACAACTCCCACTCCAACTTCTTTTTGTTCCTTAAAAACGACACCATCTACGTTAACCTTATAAAAAGGAAAAGTTGGAGGCTCCCATTTTGAAACATGAACTTGAAAACAAGGTTTTGAAACCCAGACCGGACCGTACGGTCCGACCGGAAAAACCTCGAACTGTTCAATTTTATGGTTCTTTTAGCCTCAAGAACCGCTCTATGGGAAAAAAGCAGGGACTCATAAAAACCGCGATTGGATCTCACAGTTCTGAGAATCGTGATTAGACCGCTTCTCATGGTTTTGAATCTGAACCTTAAAAAAAAAAAAAAAAAAACAGAAAAGGAGAAAACGAAGAAGAAGACAACGACGAAGTAGGGGTGGCGCCATGAAGCAACTACTGCTTCTTCTTCTTCTTCTTCTTCTTTCTTTTTTTCTTCTTCTTCTCTGTTCGTCTCCCTCTCTCTTTTTTTTTTTTTTTTTGTTGAACTTTGTTATGTATGTGGTCTGGTTTCTCACTTTTTCTTTCTTTGTATTTGTTATGACTACTCTGACTGACACTAGCTGCCTAGCATTGGAAATATAGAAAGCTTCCTAAGCTCTCCACGTGTCTACAGTACACTGACACTAGTTGCTGGGCATTGGAAATATTGAAAGCTTTTAAATTTGAATAAAAGAAGAGCTCTCCACGTATAATGCTTTAGTACATAGTGCTTGCTTGCTGTCAAGTACTTCCTTTAGTATTTGAATATGCTTTAGTACATATAATGCTCTCCACGTATAATGCTTTAGTACATATAGCGGTGAACATTGACTATTTAAATGGGCTTGGGAAAAAAAAAGATCGGCAGTCAGATGTGCTTGGCCATGAGCAAATAAACTTATTTGTCTCTTAATTATTTTATTGGGTTTCATAAAATAAAAATTATTGGGTACTAAAGTGTACTTTGTCATGACTTAAAAATAATTTAGAAACTCAACAACTATTGTTTTTTTAGAATTTAATAATTTTTATTTGTATTATGAAAGTTATGTTAGAAAAAATACTATCTATATTTGTTTTGGACTATTTTAGTTATTTTTTTTTTAATTTAATGTTTTTATATATATTTAAAATAATTATTAAATTAATTATGACGTCATCACTGTTCGACTTCGGTTTGACCTCGGTTCGACCTCAAAAACCTTGAATCTCTCCTTTTACAGTTCAATGAACGGTCCGGATCTGAAAACCTTGCTTGAGAAAGCTTCAGTGGGACTTCCATAGCCGCCTAATACTCCTCCAGGTAGTGAGTACACCATAGAATCAGTTGCCTCCCATTCTTCCTTAATCCATCATGCTGAACTTCATTCCTATTTGTCCAAAGTGCCCATAAAATTGTGATTGCAACAACCTGATCTTCACACAACCAATCTGCCTTCATCAAGATAAACCATAGGAAATCCATAAAACACCTAAATTGCACAAAGGCAAAGTCATTGAAATTTTGAAATAACATCCATGTTTCACGTGCCTTAGGACATTCCCAACAAAGATGCAGCAAGGATTCCAAATTATCACCACATTCCTCACAACCACCCTCTAATATAACATGTCTATGTACTAGATTCGCCTTTGTTGGGAGAATATCACGGGTTGCCCTCCAAATAAAGAGTCGAATCTTATGAGGAACTTGGATCTTCTAGAGCTTTTTCCAAAACTGCCTCATGCTATCACCATTCGAGCTTGAAGCAGATTCAATAGGCTTACTCAAATCCATAACAACTTTATAGGCACTCCTAACTGAAAATAAACCATTTGAAGTCTCTGCCCAGATTTGTTTATCTTTAACAAGCCGGGTACTCAGTGGAATACCTTCTATAATTTATGCCTCAGAGGGAAGGAAAATACCTTTAAGTAAACCAAAATTCCACCCCTTATCTCCAACATCAATCAGATCACTAACCATAGAGATTTGTGGATAAAGAACTCTAAGGAAGATAACCTTAAATGAAGGAGAGATAGGAATCCACTTATCCTCCCATATTCGGATTTTTTGACCATTGCCAACATTCCACCTCATCCATTTTTTAACAATTTCTTGGCTTGCATAAATACTTCTCCATACATATGAAGGTCTATTTCCCAAAGAGGCATGAACAAAATCACAATCCTTAAAATAACATGCCTTAAAAACTCTATAAACAAGAATATTATTAGCCATTTGAAGTCTCCAGCCCTGTTTAGCCAAAAGAGCCAGATTAAAAGGCTTAAGTAGTTTGAAACCCATCCCACCACATGATTTAGGCACACACAACTTCTCCCAACTCAACCACGCCATCTTTCTTTCATCCTATTTTTGTGCCCACCAAAAATTTATAATCATACGAGTCAGATCATCACAAAGGGAATCAAGGATTTTGAAGCAACTCATGGTGTATGTTGGGATAACTTGAGCAACTACCTTGATCAAAATTTCTTTCCTGGCTTTAGAAAGCAACTTCTACTTCCCTCTAGCTAATGTTTTTGCCAATTTTTCTGTCAGATTTTTAAAAATATTTCCTTTATTCCTCCCAACTAAAGATGGAAGATCAAGGTATTTTTCGTGTTGTCTTATAATCTGAGCTCCAAACCTTGTCTTAATTTCTTCTTGAAGTTGCTGATCTGTATTGGTTGAGAAAAACAAAGAGTTTTTAGCCCTATTCAATTGTTGGCCAGAAGCATCTTCATAAACTTTTAAGACACGCTGCAAAGAATCACACTCCTCCAAGCTAGCCTTACAAAAAACAAGATTATCATTTGCAAAAAATAAGTGTAAAAGAATAGGAGCACCATGACAAATAGCCACCCCTTCCATCTTAACTTCCTATATAGATTTTTTAATCAAAGCACAAAGACCCTCTGCACATATTAAAAAAGATAAGGAGACAAAGGGTCCCCTCGCTGTAAACCTCTTGAGGGAATAATATTACCTCTAGGTTTACCATTAATACGTACAGATTAGGAAATAGACGAGATACATTGCATCGTCAAACACCTCCACCTAGAATTGAAACCCAATTTTTCCATAATTTTATCCAAGCAAATCCCCTTCACTCGATCATATGCCTTAACCATATCCAGCTTTAAAGTCATCTCTCCAATTTTCCCCCTCTTAGAATTGATGTGATGCATAGTTTCAAAAGCTACCAAAACATTTTTAGTAATTAACCTTCCATGCACAAAAGCGCTTTGGGTAGTACTAATAATTTTTGGTAAAACTTTTTTAAGTCTCCAATTTATAAATCACATTACAAAGACTAATAGGACGATAATCAGTAATATGCTTTGGATCTTTATTTTTTGGTACTAAAACAATATGAGTTTCATTAAATTTTGGTGAAATAGTACCAAGATTAAGGAAATCCAAAACAGTTCTAGTAACCACACTCCCAATAGCAGGCCAAAAATGTTGGAAGAATAAGGGGGCATACCGTCTGGACCCGGAGATTTAAGAGGATACATTTGTTTAGGAGCTTTATCAACCTCTATTCCTTGAAAATCACCTGTAAGTCTTTCATTCATATCTGTAGAGACCTTTGGAACAATGGCTTCCAATAATTCAGCAAAATCTGATGGGCAAGAAGACTTGCGCAAGTCAGAATAATATTTAAGCACCACACCCTCCACAACTCTATCATACTCTTTGCTAAATTCCATCTTCATCAAATAGCCCTTCTTGAAACCGCACATCTATATTTTCTTAACTCAAGTTTCCATACTAGTTCTTATCCAAAAAAAAAAAAAAAAAAGAGTTTCCATACTAGTTTAATAAGGTTTACATCAAGATAAATCATAATTTATGTTATGAGATCCAACTGCTATATACATCGATTTGTGGCATCAACCTGGTCATTCTAACCAAAGTCTCAACAACCTCTTTTTAGTTTTTACCTTTTAACTAATTTTACAAGTCATCCAATGCTTCTTCTTCCTTTTTTTTTTTGGAGTGTTTGTGTTGATGATTGCAATAAATTATTGATCTTGTAAAATTGTTTATCTCAATATACTAAGAGGATATCCAAAAACAAAGTTATGTTAATTTATATCTTTATTTTTTGGTCAGGTTAACCAATGCTCTTAAGATATTTTTTAATGAACTAATTTAGATATATTTTGATACAACTTTTTATAGAAAATATAAAAAATTATTAAAATAATAAATTAAAATTATTTTTTTCATAGAAAGTCTATAAAAGTATTTCCTAAGCAAATGACCTTAGGAGCAAAGTAACAGATATTATGGATTGAATGTCTCCAATTAAAATGACAGTAGATAAGATAACATTAGGACCAAATTAAAACATTTGAAATTTAAGTAATAAAATTAAAATTACCCCAATGACTGTAGTCTGTCTGTACATACAAATACAAGAGCGGGAATAACATACGGTTAAATTATATATATTTTTAGCAATTTTTAAAAAAAAATCTGATTCTGATCTCTTCTTCAGCCTTGAAGGACAAACAGTACACAGACACGGACACAGACACAGACACAGACACAGGCACACTCACTTCTTTCCTTCGCCGGCCACTCTCTCTCTATTATATACTACTATACATTAGCATTTTCAAAATTGGGAATTACAAGTCGTAGTACCAATTTGAATCGGATCTAACTCGAATTCCACGAAATGCGAACAGCTCCGCTTTCTCTTTCGATAGATTTGTCTCAAATTTTACCCTAATGCCGATTTAGTCGCCGATCGAAGCAAGCCCTAGGGTTTTGGTTGATTCACTCACAACAACAATGCAGCATCAGGGCTCGACCAGCTCGTTGTCGTCGTCGGCGCAACCGGAGGCCATACTGGAATGGCTTCAGAAGGAGATGAATTACAGACCATTAGGTCCGTACACCGGGTCGAGCAACAAGTCACAGTTACCCTCCATTGACTCGCTCCGCAAGATTTGCCGCGGTAACATGATTCCCGTCTGGAATTTCCTCCTCACCCGCGTCAAGTCCGAGAAGACCGTCGAGAATATCCGCCGCAACATCACGGTTCACGGTGGCGGTGGTGGTGGAGGTGGCAGTTCGGTGAATTTGGGGAAAGAGGAGGGTAGGAGTAGAGGAGGTGGGAGGAGGAAGGAGAAGGCGGTGGCGGTGGCGGTGGATGAGGGATTGGGCGCGGCTGAGGCGAGGGAGGCGGCCTTGCAGGAGAGGGAGGCGGCGGCGAAGGAAGTCGAGAGGTTGAGGAATATTGTGAGGAGACAGAGAAAAGATTTGAGGGCTAAGATGTTGGAGGTTTCGAGAGAAGAGGCCGAGCGGAAGAGAATGCTTGATGAGCGCACCAATTACAGGTTTGTTTGTTCACTTTTTATAAAATGTGTCATTTACCGTATGTATTTTTTGCTTGTTGAACAGATTGGGGAATGGAATGAGTGTATTATGTAGGGTTGTAGTTCTACACATTGCGTAGTTTGTGTTAGTACTTACATAGTTATATTGACTTAATATTTTTGAACACATTCTTGGTCGTTGGAAAGTGGATAGAGTGCTAAGAGCCTTGTAGTTTAGTGGCTTTACTGGGTTTCTCCCATGTAGAGAATTTGAATTCAAATCTCCACAACCCACTTATTGTAAGCAAAGAGAAAGTGCGCTGAGTTTGTTGAAGTAGATGGAGGATGCCAATGAGCGATAGCTCAACTGGCACTTCCTGCTCTGATAATAATGGGGTGGAGGGTGAGGATTTTGATTGCAAGACCCATTGGGTATAATGTGTATAACTTATCAATAAAAGAAAGAAGATAAGCAGCATTAGTATGAATTACCATAAATTGAATTGCATAGGCCTTTTCCCAATATTGGTAGTTAATGTTTTAACTGTGTTACTTTTTCTGTTGGTGTTTTCGTTTTTG
>NW_027069487.1:340472-478077 GCF_002906115.3 Quercus suber | reverse complement strand
AAAAAAAAAAAAAAAAAAGATTACTACAAAGAATGGACCAAAATCTGAAAATTCCAAGCTAGCATATATTGCAAGCTTAGATGCATCTAAAAGAAACAATCTTCAAAATGAATAATTGAAAAAGAGCAATTATTCCCTGATAAATAATTAATGGCTGAAAATTAAGAACACCCATCAAATACTTTTAATCAATTAATAATAAAAAGGTTTATATTTATATATATGAGATTACCAAAAAAAAAAAAAAATCCAACACACTTGTACGAGTAGCTAGCTTCGGTTGAGTTGAATTTTCATATTTGAAAGATGTTGTCTTTGTGGAGCATTCATGCCTCTTGAATCTATTTCATGAGGCTTTGAACTCCTCATTTGTGAGATCTACAAATTGGTTAACACTTAGCTTGTAAGGCTTGTTTGCAGCATTATTGAAAGATTCTATTTAAGGCTTGAATATCTTGTAATGTTTCTTTTTCTCAATAATGTCGTTATATACACATCCATAATAAGCCATCCATTACTCGTGTCTCCCATATATGGCATCTTGGAGAAGTGCAAACTAACAAGATGAAAAGCAAAGTCAAACATATGTAGTGTCGTTATTTTGTGGAAGCCATGATTGAGCTGACTAGCTAAGAACATTACGAGTGAATAGGAGTGAGTATACACACTAACTCCCTCACTAGTTGCTTGATATATATAGAAAGGGGTCTTATTTGATTGCATATAAATCATGGATCTTCTAATGCAACATCTTGATTCTTTGTGTGCTTGAGAGAATGTTCTGATTAGAACCCTTATAATCAGCTAAATTATTTAAAAATTGACAAACACGGCAGCAAGTTGTTTGCCAAACAAAGGGAAAAGTTTTTATATTTCTACATATGAAACTATACAACAAAAACCCAAATGTAAATCTATTCACTCGTAATGTTCTTAGCTAGTCAGCTCAATCATGGCTTCCACAAAATAACGACACTACATATGTTTGACTTTGCTTTTCATCTTGTTAGTTTGCACTTCTCCAAGATGCCATATATGGGAGACACGAGTAATGGATGGCTTATTATGGATGTGTATATAACGACATTATTGAGAAAAAGAAACATTACAAGATATTCAAGCCTTAAATAGAATCTTTCAATAATGCTGCAAACAAGCCTTACAAGCTAAGTGTTAACCAATTTGTAGATCTCACAAATGAGGAGTTCAAAGCCTCATGAAATAGATTCAAGAGGCATGAATGCTCCACAAAGACAACATCTTTCAAATATGAAAATTCAACTCAACCGAAGCTAGCTACTCGTACAAGTGTGTTGGATTTTTTTTTTTTTTTGGTAATCTCATATATATAAATATAAACCTTTTTATTATTAATTGATTAAAAGTATTTGATGGGTGTTCTTAATTTTCAGCCATTAATTATTTATCAGGGAATAATTGCTCTTTTTCAATTATTCATTTTGAAGATTGTTTCTTTTAGATGCATCTAAGCTTGCAATATATGCTAGCTTGGAATTTTCAGATTTTGGTCCATTCTTTGTAGTAATCTTTTTTTTTTTTTTTTTTTTGGTAGTAGAGCAAGGATGTGATGCTTCTGTTTTGTTGGATTTGCTAGAGAAGAAGGAAACAATGATGCTTTTGTATATGTTAACTATCAAATTTGTTACATATTTATCGTCGTAAGCATGCAAGACCAAGTTATGCAACATTTTTGGAGAGCTACATTGATAAGGATCAAATGAAACACAACCACATTAATTAAGAAGACAACCACTTTGATAAGGAGATAGGGATGAAGTTTAAGTCCCATTCGGCTAAAGATAAATATGTAATTTCAATATTAGTTGTTTAGATTGGTTTCAATAAACTAAGCTTTATCTTAGCAAAGGATATCAAATAAAAAGGATAAACTTTAGCTATCTTATAGGGTTGGGTAGATTCTCATAAAAAGCTTATAGATTGCTTGTAATGTTGGCTTATATTCAGCCATGTACAATACAGAATGTTTGATTAGTTTGTTAACTTTTGTACACCATTCAAAACATGATATTCATGCTCCTAGTTCATTATGTATAGCCCTCGTTGTTGTTTTGGTGTTGTAATTGTAATGTTGTTTTACTGTTGGATTGTATTTTGAAGAACTATCTTGTATAGTTATTACATTTGAAATGAAATTACTCATTAATGATAAAAAAAAAAAAAGTTTGGACTTAAGGATTTAGGGTAGTTGCATGATTACTTGTTAGATTGTTACAATTGTTGCAAAATTTAATATCTTACTTCTCATAAACCATAAAAATAATTTCCCCAACTTTATTACTTCTTCACAAAGTACAAAGAATGCCAAAGACTCTAAACAAACACTCACTGAGGAATCACTAGGCCAATACTAGCATTATTGTAATTTACTGTGGGAAATAGTTAATTGAGACAAATGGAAAAATAATTGAGGGAAAAAAAAACATTATTATAAAGAGTGATTGCTTAAAATAATATTACAATCTTTCAATTAGATTTCTCTAGAATAATATTACAATCATTCATTTACGCCCTAAAAACATTCAATTCTTGATCAATGTCGTATATGTATTCACTTCTTAAAGTCACAAAAAATCTTGGGCAAGTGACCAAAACAACCATTGGACAATGCACCTCAAAAAGTAGCTATTTTCTATTGGTTGGGACTATCTTATAATTTCCGTTGGAATCCTAACTTGTTTTGGATTTAAATGCCATAATTAAAAGTTCAATACAACTTAAACTGGGAAAGAAACTTCACCATTTCTATTTCTCCCTAACCGATTTATCAGTGTCTATGAGAACTTTATTTTGGCTTATCCTAACAAATCTAATTAGGGAGTGAGGATATTTTAAAGGCTAGAATGCAAATTACACTTTCTAAATTTGATTGAAATTTATTTCAGTTCTCTAACTTTACTTTCATTCAATTAGGTATTCTAAATTTCAAATTTGTTCAATTTAGTTATTCTTTCCAATTTCATTAAAAAAATTTCCATTAAAAAATATTTTTCTTACATGAAAAAAACTATAAAATAAATAAAAATTATTTATTTTTATGCAAGAATTTGTTTTGCAAACAATATTTTTTTATTAGTTAATTGAATGCTTAACATCAATTTTTTTTTAGGGAATTGGACAAAATGCTTGAATTGAATAAATTTGAAACTTAAAGGACTCAATTAAATAAAAATAAAGTTAGAAGACCGATAAAATGAATTTTGGTTAAATTTAGAGGGTGTAATTTGCATTTTAACATATTTTAAATTTTATTAATAACCAATTTAGTGTCTATTAGAGCTCTATTTTGGCTTATCATAACGAATCTGATTAGGGAGTGAGGATATTTTAAATTTTATTATAAATTATTAGTAGCATGCCAAAAAGAATCTAAAAAAAATTGATGCAATTTAGTGTAGATACTTGACATAATCATGACTTATAAGTTTAACTTTTATTTTATTATATAGTATATGATTTTTATTAAGTTTTTATTTTTGCAATATAGAAGGCCAAAGAAAATTTGATATATAAATTGAAAACAAATATTTGAGTACTAGTGGTCTAGTTGAGAAAGTGAGAATGAGAGGAAGAGATATGAGGGGTGAAGGGAACAGAAGAAACTAAGAAGGTGAGAGTTCGAGAGAGAAAGATTTGAAAGTCTAAAATTGTGGAAATTAAATTTTAAAAAAAAAATAGATGCACTATACGAGAAAAAGAGAATTTTCTTTTCAAAGAAAAAAACAGGGAAGACTTCTTGAAGTAGGGGTCGGGTTAAAAATTCAAATTAATTTTTTTTTGGTCACGGATTCAAAATCTCTTGCCTATATCTGTCTTTTGCCTTTCGGATTTGGATGAGTTAACGGGTTTAATCCAATTTTGTCAGGTTTAAGGGTCCTAGAGAAAGAGAATTAAAATTTGAAAGACCAAGGCTGTAGAATTAGTTTACATTTGGTTAAAAAGAAAAGAAAAGAAAAAGCACTTCACTAAAGTTTAAAAAATAATAGTGCCCTTACCAACAACCTACAGCAACAGCTTTTGTGGCTTGGTGGCAACAAAAGTCAAACTGCTGCGAACCTTAATCATACTGTATAGTATAGAAGTATTTTGAACCAATCCAATGCCGCGGCATCTTTTATGGTCAATTTATTCTCCACTCTTCACCCACTATAAAGTGCCAAGCAAAAACATCAGACAATGCACATACACACTACACATGAGAGTGAGTTGCCAAGTTTTGAGAGAGAGAAGAAGGATGGGAGCTAATGAGAAGAGGAGCCTTTCAGTCTCTGTTATGTCCATCTTCCTAGTGATATTTTATCAACTAGTCTTCAACACAAATCATATTGGAGCTACTACTTCACTGTCCACTCAGTTCAACTTCAACAACAACAACAGCAGCAGCACCTACCACTGCAATGGCTCTGTGCATGAATGTCTCATTGTGGACGGCATAGACTCGGAGTCGATCTTCATGGATTCCGTCCACACAACCAGAATACTTGTTGATGTTAAAACAAACTCAATCGCCGAGAATGCCGTCCGAGACCCTGCCCAGTCAGCAGTCAGGTCTTGTCCAAACGGCCAACCTTATGGACAATGTCCGCCCCCTCCCAACCCAAAGTCTTGTCCGCAATCCAGATATAAACGCTCCCCGTGCTAGCCTCCTAGCTAGCTAGGGGTGGTATAAATAATGTTACTCGAACCCATTTTTCTCGAAATAAACAACATAAATGGGTTGGATATATTTATATATATTTGTTGTGTAAAATTAATTATTAGTTAATATTAATGGATAAATGAGTGATTATACATATTCAATCTATTATTATTCTGTTAAATTATTCCAATTATTCTATTGCTTGCCTGCACTGCTTCCTTCCGTGTAATCTCCTTTTTCTTTGTTAACGTAGTTTTCTTTTGGGTATCGGTGATCAATGAAATATCTTAAAATGAACTATATATATAAATGAGTTCATCTCTCGTAAGAATAGAATTAGAGGATATAGTAATTTATGATTTGTTGTGTAACTTTTACGTAGGGATTGTTTAAAATACATTTTACACTATCAAAGTTTAGAGTGGTTCTTCATTATAAAAATTGATAACTTATATTCTCACAAATAATGTGTCCATTCAATCAAGATATATTTGCTAAAATCTTGCCATTAACTTATCCAAAAATAATGTCATTTTGGAAAGAAAAAAGAGAGTAGAAAAACGATGTTATTTCTAACTTATTAAGTCAAAATTTGTGACGGATCATAATGGAAGAGGCAAATTGGCATTATTGTAATAGGGAAAAATTACATTTCTTTTACCATAAAATATCATCCTAATTATACTTAACCCTTTGAACTAGCGAAACGCATTATTGATAACTAACTCTAAAAAAAAGTTACACTTAACTCTAAATTGCATGTTTTGCTACTAATTATGACAAAATTTTAACATTAAAATAACAATTTGCCCCATAATCATTTTTTTCTAGAGAAATGAGTCACTTAGTTTTTCAATACTTAATTCCGTTAGACTTAACAACAAAACTGACCATAATGGACATTGAAATAGAGCTAATAATTTGGGAAAATTCAAATGTGAATTTCAATATTTTGAGGGGTTAAATGTAATCGAAATGATAGTTTAAGGTTAGAAAGTGTAATTTGCCCTTATAATTGGGACAAAATGGGCTTTTGCCATTTCCGGGCAAATTAAATAACTTTATAGCTCATTTTCCAAACTAATTAGGGAAATGCCCCTATTTTGAACTCAATTTGTGATAAATCAAGTTAGATCCTATAGTGGCGTTTTAAGAAGCCTATAGTGGCATTTTAAGGAGCCTATAGTGACATTTTAAGGAGCTTATAGTGGCGTTTTGTAATTCGACCTCAATGAAATCGAGTTATAAGTAAAAAAATTGCCTATAATTCGATTTCATTGAAGTTGAGTTAAAAAACGTTACTATAGGTCCTTAAAACATCACTATAGGCTCTTTAGAATGCCACTACAGGGTTTCGAAATTTTTTTTTTTCTAAACTCGTTTTATCATAAATCGAGTTTTAAAAGAGGAGTATTTCCCTAATTAGTTTGGGAAAGGGGGTATAAAGCTATTTAGTTCGTCCGAAAAGGGCAAAAGCCCATTTTGTCCCTTATATATAGTTGATGATGTAAATAGCATGTTTTGTAAGTAAATGGACCAATTTAGAAATTACACCAAACTTTCATGGTGTGAAGTACATTTTAATAATAAAAATAATAATATAATAAAAAAAACGTTGTATTGTAAGCTTTAGAAGAGATTTGCTTTGCACGTTGGTACTTGGTACAACATTTTATTCTTATGTACATAGAGAAACTAAATTATCATCTTACGCCACTTGATAAAAATTTAAAAAATCAATATTTTGTTGAATCCAACATTTGATTTTATGGCTTCTATTTGGTTTTTACATACAATTAATAACTTTCTTTCTCAGAACACTATACATTTTAAAAAAAAAAAAAAAAAAATTAGGAATCACTCTTGCTTTGACCAAATTTTGTGCGCTCGTTGGACATATTATCGATCAATAAATAAAACTTACATTTTTTTTTTATTATAAAAAAGAGGGTATAAGTATTGTTTTTGTGGAGGTGTGAGCTCCCTTAGAAGGTACTGTCCGCTTTGGGTGAAGAGCCTCACAATTTTGTCCCACATCGGGGAACTACACCTCCCACCCTTGACTTATAAGTATTGAGCCTAAGAGGGGTGTACCAATCATGTGTAGTACCAATATAAAGTAATATATGTGGATAATTTATAAAGTATTCATCTTAAACTTTAAAAAGTTAAATTTTATTTTTTTAAACTATTAAAAAATATACATGAAAATCAAACTTCAAGCAAATGCAAAGGACAAGTATATTTTTTACTAGAAAGAAATTCTAGAAACTCCAAAAGCCTATTTTCATTGAACTTCCTACTTTTCGATTGATAATACTTTACTTTGCGGTAAATTTAAAACATGAGTAATTAGAATTTGAATCTGTTAACTTTGAACTGAACTACCATATAATAAAATTGTAGGAGTAATATATAAGACCTATGGACAATGATTATGAACTGAACTGAAGTATGCATGCTCTTAGAGCTGAGAGCCTGAGACAAAGAGGTGAGAATTGGAATACCGACGTAGTACGGACGTGCAGAGTAATTAATATTAAGAACTTTTAGGAATAGAAATAATTTGAAGAATAAATGACATGAGTGGACTTAGTGCTTCTTAAAATTTCATGATGTTTTTGAAGTGTTAGAATCAAAACCTCTAATTAGTTTCTAGGGTCCACCTTCAAGGGATTTTTTACCTTTTTTTTAAAAAAAAAATTTATAACCTGGTGAATTTTGGATATCTTTTTTTTTTTTTTTTTTAAATTAAAAAAAAAGAAATTTGAAGAGCAAAGAAGGTTTAAAAAATAAAATTCAAATTCAAAGATAGAGAGAATTTTCAAAAGGAAAAAAAAGGTTTACTTTCAAATTGGTTTGGACTTTAAAGAATACTTTATCCAACTCTCCAAGCCACTAGGTGAAGGTGAAAAAGATATTCACATGTATTTTTAGTCACATGACATTTTTAATGAGTTATATAATTTTTAAAGTAATATATGTGGATAATTTTATAATTGTCACATAGTGAGTTAGATGGTATTCTTTTAAGACCATTGTTTGTTACACACGCGTGTATTAAACTTTAGCCTTCTTCTAAATTGGATTAGAGGAAATCTTAGTGACTTTGTCAAACTTGTTTTTTTTTTTTTTTAGTTACAGCTTACAATAGAGGAAGTGAGAGATTTGAACTTAGATGTCAAAAGTAGTTTATTTCTTTAGGTCATGCAATGGCTTTGTGCAGATAGCTATGAAATGTCATGTCAATTACTTTCGCATGAATAGTAGACTACGCACACTCATATGTAATTTTTTTTTTTTTGGTTAAATAAAAATGGGAGTTAGCTAAGTTACGCCAGCCCTCAGGCAAGACATTTAGATTAAAACTTAAAGCTAATTATTGTGAATGCCCACTAATGAAGGATTGATAGAAGTGGGACTCGAAATTAGAAGAATTAGGTGAAGTGCTGAATATTACCAACTGAACCATCCCCCATTGGCCATCCAGATGTAATTCGATGCTTTGAAAATCTTGATCACCCACATTAAAAGAAATTACTTAAGCATGAGCTATGAATGTGATCATACCAATATATTATTTTGAATGCCTCTCGGTAAACATTGGAGTAATAAAAAAAATCATTTGGATCGTACCACCATATCGTCATCTTTTTACAGGCCACGCGACAGGTTCAGTAATTCCCACTCACTTATAGTGCCCAACAATTCCATTTCCATTAGTGCCCCACTCCCCACCCAATTTGAGATACTTTTTGCAAAATGGTGACTTGTTATGGAGTGAAAATCATTGTTTGATGACTGCTCTTGAAAATAATAAGTAATTTAAGGAGACGTAGTATTACTTGTTATCTTATAAATCCACTACTACTATTGTTTTTTTACTTACTAATAGTTACTTACCCAATCAAACGTAGCATTACTAATAAGAAAAATAATCCGCTATCAGTATTCAAGGAAACTCCAGAGGCCAGGGTAAAGGTCTGTTGAAACTTTTTTTGTATTAGGTCTTTGTTTATTAAACAAGTAAATAATAAATAATTTACAGATAAAATATTGTGTCCAAATAAGCATTAGCCTATTTATTTTCCATAAGTTGTTTGGGTTAATGACCTACATTATTTTACAACATGAACCTTGGTTATATTTTAAACCGCATGAGTTGAAAGCACACTGTTAATGTATATGTATACATGCCTTGCCCATTGAGCTCATGCTCAGATTACTTTTCTTGTACTATATTTTACTTGTATATAAAGGCCTTCTATTGTATAGTTACAGACACATAAATACATAAATTATTCCTTTATTACCAATTTTACAGATCCTTCTCTGTCAAAACTTGTTCACCTCCATCCGTTAAACCCAACAAGCCTTTACAGATATGTCACTCATGACTCAACAAGTCTTTATAGATATGTCACTGCCTCTGCTAGCCATGTCGCCGTCAACCACGCCTTTATAAATGCATTGGCTATCACCAAGCACATTGAGATTGATTATCAATTTGTTCGTCATCATCTCAAATGTGGAAATCTCCGCCTGTATTCTGTTTTTTCTGCCAATCAACTAGCTGATCTTCTTATGAAGTCTCATCCACCAGATCATCATCGTGATCTTCTCTCCAAACTCCAGATGGCATCACCACCTCAAGTTAGGGTAGGGATGTTAATGTATATGTATACATGCCTAGTAGGGGGATGTTACTGTATATGTGTACACGCTTAGCCCATTAGCTTAAGGCCCTGTTTATTTTATTTTTACAATACTTGTTGTGCACACATTTTACCTATATATAAAATGACATCTTTTTTTTGGCGGAAATGGGAGGTTTTATTTAGATAATATGAGAGTTTATACAGCACCAACAGTAGATCCTTGGGCGCACAGTCCCCAAGGCCGGCCAAATCCCTTACATAGTACACATAAACAAAACTGGGACAGCTATTATACACAGATAAAAGGTTCCGTTGGTGAGTTCCCCACTTCGCTAGAGCATCCGCACATGCATTTACTTTACGGTAAATATGCTACACTTGCACCACCCAATCCTGGTCCATAAGGCTTTTGCAATCACAAATTAAATGCATCATATTAGTAGGGTAACTCACAGTTGTATTTGTCAGCCATGTTAGCGCCACGTTAGAGTCAAGTTCAAGCTGGATAAACTTAAAACCCATTTGCCAACCCATTGCCAAGCCCTGTCGGACAGCTGCCAATTCAGTCATATTATTTGTTGCTATACCCAAATGAAGAGAGAAACTGAATATCCATTGCCCCAAATGATCTCTTAATATCAACCCTGCGCCTACGATGCTTGGATAACTTAGCACACTACTGTTAGTGTTTAGTGTAATGTAAGGATTTGGGGGTGCATGCCATCGGATAATCTACGGGGTTCTAACTTGGGTCCGTCTAACAGTGCCAGCTGGGAAGTAAAATTCCGTAGTAGCTTGCATAGCAACATAGAGAAGGCTATGTTGGGAGTGAGATTGATTCTTGAAAATCCTTTCATTTCGAGCTAGCCATGGTTTCCAACACATAAAAGGAAAATAAACATTCCAAGGGAGATGATGAGTCAGGATAACCATGTCGGCCGTTGCATTGCACCTTAGCCACTCCTGCAATGGCATGAGAAAGGAGGACATGGGCAAAATACTCGAAGATTGACTCTAGAACTCTTTTGCCCAGGGGCAATCCCGAAGATTGTGTATGGTCATTTCTGGGTGATGACAATGAGGACAGTGACCATCCAAATGGTTATGCCTAAAAGTTAGGAATTGTTTGGTGGGTAACCGGTTGTGCATAGCTTTCCATAAGAATATTTGAATTTTTTGGGGGCATGGTAAAGACCAAATCCAGTTCCACAGTGATTTATTCTAGGGAACTTGTTGTTGTTGACAAAGAAATTTAGAGGCGGATTTTACGGAACAAGTACCCTTATTGTGAGGCCAGAGGAAAGTGTCATCTATTCTAGTAAAACGTGCGATAGGAATACCTTGAATAAGGCTTTGAAGGTGGGGGGGAATAGGGAGATTGAGGGGGTTGAATGACCACGAGTGATTAGTCCGTACCGAGCTAACCCTACAGTCTTCGTCATGGAGAAGGAGGGGACCCTCGATATAATTGCGAAGGGAGCCTTGTGGAAGCCAAGGGTCCTTCCAAATACGAATAGTGTGCCCATGTCCGATTATCCAGTGCATGCCCTGAAGTAACAATTTGGCTCCTAGCAAGAAAGCATTCCAAACATGAGACCCTCTTGAATTTTGCGGACTAGTGAACAAGGTTGCTTGTGGAAAGTATTTAGCTTTTAACATCTGAGCCCAGAGCATAGTAGGATTTGTATAAAGGCGCCAAGCCTGGTTCATGAGAATCGCATGGTTTCTATAATGGGTGGATGGGATTCCCAGTCCACCCGCCTCCTTAGGTAAAGTGACAGTTTTCTAGTTAACCGTGTGACAACTGCGATAGTATTCAGTATCCCCCCAAAGGAAATGGCAACTCATTTTGTCAATCTGGTGACTAATCTTTTGAGGAAGGAGTGTGGCTTACATGGCATAGAGGGGAATGGAAGTCACAGATGCTTTAATGAGGGTGGCTTGGCAAGCTGTAGATAAGTATTTGGCTTGCCACCCTCGATACACATACGTATTGAAAGCTCGAAAATGTGTCGAAAACACAAGAGCTGTTTAGACCCTCACAACAAAGTTACGGCTTGGTTGATTTTATACTAACTTAATACTAAGTGTGGAATAGTGTAAACACATACATATAAGCAAGATAACTACTCTAATACATATTTAAAGTAACACAACAGTAAAAATGAAATGAACAAGAGTGGGGAAGAGAGATGCAAACATAAATAACACCGAGACGTGTTATCGAAGAGGAAACCAAAGAACTCGGCGAAAAACCTCTCTGCCGCCCTCTAAGCCGAAATCAATCCACTAGATAATCAGTTGGGATATATGGGTGAGCAAGAGACTCTCCAAGCCTAATCTACCATTTGTACCTAAGCCCTCCAAGCTCCTACTCCAATAAGGCTTCTCGAAACCGTGTCTTGTCTAGCTCTTCGGATCTCGCAACAAGCTCCATGTTGCATCTACCATCCTTGGCTTCTTCTAATATTTCCCAGTAGCACCAAAACGTCACTTGACACTCTAAAAGGGTGTGGTAAGTGTTTGGGCTATCAACCTTTCAATGGTATAGAAATGAAGAGGTAAGAGTTGAGAAAATTCCTAAAACAAATGTGTAGAGGATTGTGAGTATAACAATCTCTAACTCTTAAGGTGTTTGGCTAGGGTTTTTTCTCAGAAGCACTCCTTAACATTTATGGGTAATGTGTGTATAAATAGTGTAAGTACAGAAAGTGTGTATCAGACTGGACAGGCTGGCATAACAGAATGTCTCGCGGGAAGGCCTTACCTGTGAGATACTTATGAGACACAGCTATCTCCATCTAGCTTGACTCTTCGCATTCCAGCATATGTAAGGCATATTAGTTACTTCGCGGGATGCTAAGTCGCGAGCTACCCACGAAGACTTTTCAGTCTTCAAATTGCTTGAGTTTTCACACTACACTCTCTATCACACAACCCTTACAATGAAATCCCACAATAAAAGCAAGGTACAAAAGATTGAATAAAATTACAATCAAATTTGGCACAGAATATAAGCCAACAAAACATATAGTTGTAAATAACAATTTTACAATCTCCCCCTTTGGCTATTCCGTGATAAAACCCCTAAAACAGACTTTAGACTTAAACGTGAGTTTGGGAACAGTGGCAAAACTCACTTACACCTAATCTAGAAGCTGTGAAGTACTTGCATGTATATACATGTTACCTAAAACACTTGCACACAAACAAAACTTTCATTAAGCTTATGACAAGTTAAACACAAGATACGTACATGAGTAAGTAAAGTACATGTAATTATATCTTGATCAAACAAAAATAGTCATTAAAGAATGACTACAATGAACATTTAGCAAGTAAATGCTCATTCAGACACGCAATGCAATAAAGAACAATCTAAAGGATCAATTGCATGTCCAACACTCAACCAATGCAAACTACACGAAGCACTTGCATCTAGGATAAAACATCTTACTAGGGCACAAGGGTGAGGTACTTAAGACATAATAGCAATATCTTAAAAGTACAAAAAAAATGCTACAAAGCATAGAGATTAAACACAAATATTGATAATAAACTGAAATTAAAAATAGAGTATCAAAGCTTTAAACAAAAGCAGTAACAGTAAAAACTATAAACAAAATAAAATAGCCATAAAGTAAAAAGCAATAACCCATAACCAAAAGATATTAGATATCAATGTTTCTAATCTAAGTTTATGCTCCCCCTAACGCTGTGCAAGCTCTCTCTCAGCTCCCCCTTTAAAATTTCTCCCCCTTTTTGACCGGAATGGCCAAAGGGCTAGAATGCCTCAGACTCTGAGTCTGAACCATGATTTACGGATAACTCCTCTATCTGAGTAGATAAGGCTGTGATCTATCCTTGAACATAAGCAAATTGGTTTGCTGTGTGCTATACATGTGAATCCAGCAAAGTGTACATCTGCTCAACTCTAGCTAGAAGGTGATCAAGTTTGTCCAGTCTTTGAGCTGGTGCAGAAGATGATGGTTGAGCTGAGGGCTGATCTGATGACTCTGGAGCAGCAGTAAAGCGCTCTATCTCATCCTCTGTGTCACCTTCCGCCTGCTTAACACATGGTCGTGGTATGGTATGCACACCGGTCTTGGAACCTTTGATGTGGGTTGTGCTCTTAGTCAATGTATGAGCACCAATAGGGTAGTCCCTCTGAACTACTGTGAGGCCACTAGGAAATTTGAATCTTACCTTAGCAATTAATCCAATAATCAGTGAGGGAAAAGGCATTACAGTCCTTGAATTCTACTTCTCAATGCTCTTTTTCAACACATGGATGATATGTCCACAAATGTTTATCTCTTTGTGGGTAAAGAGATCATATATAAATCTTGTCCGTGGAGCTGACAGTGTAGTAAGGTTGGTGACTAGATACAAGTTGTGGATCATCACATATGCCAAAGTCCTCATCTCTAGTGAAAATGGTATTGTGTTCATGGACGATTTCTTTGGTGTGTCGCCAAGTATTTTTATCATCTCATCAGTAGAACCCAATCTATCCTTATACGCCACTGTAATTGGCTGTGAGGGAGGACGAACCTCCAAAAAGTCTTGGATGATCTCTCTTGTAATTACGAATTCTTTATGCCTTACCCAGAACTCGATATGATCGCCTTCTACAGCAGCATTGGAGAAAAACTCCTTGATTATCTCTGAATAAACAACCCCAACTGGGTTTAACAATTTGGTCCAAGTTCTATCTTTGAACACCTCAGGTATGAAAGTGCCCTAAAGTGATTCTAGTTGCACGACCCTTTCCATGATGATCGTCTTGTCCTCATAGTAGTCATTATACTTCATATCAGCTTCAGCAGACTTGAAATGATCAGAATCAGTGCGTGCACGTTTGGAAGAGGATTTCTTGGTGGCTGCATGTTTGGTAGGAGACATTTGCCCATATGACCACAGAACAAACCAAGAACATGTACAAAAACATAAAAACAGAACACAAAACTTGATTAGATTCAAGTTAGTTCAAAGCAAGGTAATAATAACCTAAAACAGAGTATAAACAGCGCAAAACATAGCACCTAGACTTAAAAAGACATGCTGAACTGATAAAAACAAGTGAACATAGACACAAATCATGAAAAGAGTGAGTGTGTCTATGTGTGCATAAGCTTTGCATGTGTTGGTGCATGTGTGTGCATCTGGAGATGCATGAGGGGTGCCTAGAGATGCCTAGGTGTGTGCCTAGTGTGTGCAACATGGGCAAAGTGTGTGAAACACATAAACAGAGACCAAAAAAAGATGAACAGAGTCAAACAAGTGTAAACCCAAAGATTGGAATTCACTTGAATCCAATTTAGCACAAAAATTTCATTAGGACATTCTGTCAAACATCTAACATGCACAAGTGCACAACAATGATGAAAAATGCATGAACATAGTGAAAATGAGCCTCAATACATGTTAAAACTACCACAAGGGGCCAACACAGATGCACAAACACCAAAAGGGACACAACCTTATCAAAGATTTTAACAAATTTTGCAAAAAAATAGAGAAACCTAACCCTTTTTCGAAAAATCCCCCAATATACGAAACCCTAAGATGAAATCTGCAAAATGTAAAACAAAATGGAAGCAATGTTAAAGGAAACATACCTTGAAGTGATTTTGCAGAGATTTTCACTTGAAAATGGGGGGGTTTTGATGAAAACTGATTTTGGGTTGAAAAGGGTTCGAGAGAGGCTTAGTGAGGGAAATGAGAGAGTTTTGAAAAAACTGTCACATCTGCAGTATAAAATTGAAAACACGCATTTTTCACGGGTTAGACAGTAGCAAATTAGTTGCGAGACAGTGGCGAGAAGGACACCTGATGCACAAAAACTTTCGTGAGAAGCTTTAAGTCGCGAGACAGTAGCGAGACAGTCGCGATAGCTTCTATCTTATTTTGGAAAAATCCAGTTTTGGCTAAACAGCATTTCGCGAGAAACTGTTGGTCGCGATACAGTCATGAGGTAGTTGCGAGAGTTTCTGTGTAAAGTGATGAAAAATTTATTTCCCCCAAGCTCATTGATAGGCCAAAAATGAATTGACCCCTTGTGATTAATTAACAAATTAAATTAGCCAAGTATATTAATTAAGTTAATTAACATGCAAACACGTGGTAGCACAAATAAATCACCAAATAATTAAATATGTAGCGGAAAATAAATGACACGATGATTTGTTTACAAATGGGGAAAACCTAATGGCAAAAACCCCACCGGGTGATTTTTAGGTCACCACTCTCGAAACTCCACTATTATCACAACAAGCGGTTACAAGTAAAGGAATCCCAAGTACCTTACTAACCTACAGTTGAACCCTTACCCCAATACCCAATTACAAGTAAAGTGCATTTTGTCAAAGAATTAGCCAATTACATAAAAGAGTGACATATGTTCTTAACAAGTGAACCATATATGTCTCAACACTCATTTTGCAGGAAGCTCTAAGTCGCAAGCTTTTCGCGAAACACCCTTTGAACCAGTTTTTGAAGAAAAACACAAAAATGCATTTTGAACAAAAAAAAAACACGAAAGTATAAAATCACTTTCAAAAACAAATAAATCACTCAAAAATCTTTTTGGGTTTGATCAACAAGTACTTGAGCATACACATCACATTTGAACAAGTACAATCACACAAATGAGATAAGCATTCATTGAATCAAAGTCTTGTGTGTTGTGGGTGAGTATCAAGTGTGAAATAGTCCTTAGACTAGAGTGAAGTTTCAATGATCAATTCAATCAAGTTATACACAACTGGTACTAAGTCAAGTGATCAATCTCAATTATAGAAATAAACATATATGACCTCCCACAAAGTGATTACACATCTTAAAAGCTTTTCATTTGGCTTTTGCATAAAATATGACATTTGATCCTTTTTGGATAATACATCTCTTTTTGAGATTTGTACTTGAAATTTTTGATATTTCAAGATTGAGAATTAGCCTTTGGTTTTTGAGCATCATACATTTCAAAACAAAAGTCGTTTTCCCTTTTTCCTAGTCAAATACTAGTATGTGCAACAGGCTTTTGCAGCTCAATATCTCTTTTCATTTGGAGATTTACATTTGGTGAGCTCTATTGCAAAAACAAAAAAAAAAAAAAAAGTGGGAAGAGATATAGGTACAAGTCTATGCAAGAATCAAGACCATTAAGACTATTGACCAATCATTCATGACAAGCTTGAAGATCTATTTACAACAATCACACATAGTTTTCAGGATTTTTTCCACACAGATAAAAGTGCATACATAACAAGCTAAGCTCGTAAATGCACTATGCCATTATTGCGAAGGTAATATGCCAAACTCATATGTGATATACACAAAACAAGCGATCAAACATTTTGAAGATTTTTCAATTTTTTATGGGTTTTTGAATTTTTTGAACACACTAAAAAACAGAACCAAAAAAAAAAAAAAAAAAAGAGCAAAAGCTTGTAAAAGAAACATGCTAAAGGCAGAAGCAAATGATACAAATCAAATCAAGCATGTAGATATGAATGAGAATGTCCCTAAACATCAGAAGTATTAATGCATGGACATGTTAAAATGCTTATGCATGAGTATCCCTTTTTACCCACACGACACGTGAGTTTGGGGTGATATCCTTAAAGGATTGGGTATGAGAGTTAGGACATTCAAACCGTTTAGTGAAGCTCTCCAGGCAAGTGGTGAAGACACCGATCATTTTCATCACATCCATCACACTGGAATCACCATTTCGACCTCTTGATTGATCACTAGCCCAATTTCTTTTGTCATTTTTAGCCTAGGGGTGTCAAATGGGCGGGTTTGGGCGGGTTTGGGGTGGGCATAATTGGGTTGGGCATATAAAACCCATTTACTTATTTAAAACCCATTTAACTAATTGCTTTTAACCCAAATCCAACCAAACCCAATTATTATGGGTAAACCCCAACCCACCCAATTACCCAATTATCAAAATTACTAAAATGCCACTAAAGTGAAAATGACCAAAGTACTCTAAAATATTAAAAAATGACCAAAATACCCCAAAACTTGAAAATTACCAAAATACCCCCAAAATCCAAAAATGATCAAAATACCCCCGAACTCCAAAAAATGACCAAAATACCCCCGAACCCAAAAAATGACCAAAATACCCCCCCAAACCCAAAAAAATGACCAAAATACCCCCGAACTCCAAAAAATTACCAAAATACCCTCAAACCCCATAAAATGACCAAAATACCCCCGCAACCCAAAAAATTACCAAAATACCAAAAAACAAAAATATTTTCAATGCACCACAATTTTTTATTTTTCTTTTCCTTTTTTTTCTTTTAGCTGAGAGTTACTTGAACATGGTTCATGACAGCTTTGATTGTGCCACTCATGAGTGTAAGAATTTTCTAATAATGCTCCTCTCCCTTCCTTTTCTAATGCTTGTGTATAATAGATGTTGATGAGATCATTATATAATGAATAGATGACATCATTATTGCATTAAGAATGAGAAATTATAGCAGTTATGATCCTTATTGCATTAAGAATGAGAAATTAATAGCAATTGAATGAAATTAAAAGAATTAATAGTGACTTTGGTCTGAACCAACTTCTAAATTATAGAACAGTCCGATCAAGAAAATTTCACACAAAATGCATTGATAAAATAAGAATACAAGCTTCCGTAGGAATCAATAGAGTTCTTAATAGTACAGTGAGTCAGTGAGATTCCTTGACCAAACACAAACACTTATAACAATACACACCCTGTTAAATGACCAGAGTACAGCAATACCAGACAATATACAGTACAACATGCATAAAATAAAGGAGATTATTTTTCTTCCCCATCATTAGTGTTACTCCTGGTAACTATTACCAAAAGACAAAATGGGTAGTAGACAATGTAGCGAAAAATGGGATGGGGTAAGGAACTTGGCAAACATAGTGGCAAAAATAGTAAATCGCAAACATATTTTTCTTCCTTTTCTGATCCTCAACAAAACAAATTACAAATGAAATGATCATGTCAATGGCAAAAACACTATCAAATTATCACTCAGCCTTTGTCTGGGTCAAAATTAAACCATCATGAAGGCTAAAAGCATTTGAACATCCCATAGAATTTCGATTAACACTTCGCTTTATATATTTCTATGATTAAACTTATCTTTCTAATTGAAGCTATTTACTCTAAGCAAAAGGGCCAGGGACTATTATAATGAATGGTGACAACACAATTGGAACTAAAAGTATAATGCATATTTTTCTATATATATAAGAAATTATATTAATTAAGTATAGAACTGAAAGTATAATGCAGCTTACAATGAACTCCTACTTTCAGTAATATGGTGAGACCAACTACCCAAAATTTCCTTTTTCAAACTGGACTTGCACCTTAAAATGCAAAACAAACCAAAATGGGATTATTCAATAAAATGTGCCTAAAGGATTCAAAAGGGCAGGATCCCCAAGTGCTTGAACAAAGTATAATAATAAGAGAAACATTTAAAGATCACATTGTGATCACCTACTGTCTCATTTTGGTACCAAGACCCTCGTATCATCATTTCATCACTCTCAAAACAGTAAAAGCATAATTCTGCTCACCCTATGCTTCCAATCAAAAATTAATTTATGGGGTTTTCTCCAAACACTTAAACCACCCTTTAATACACCCTGATTGTTCTACCATTTAACATGATTCCTCTCAGTACATTGCACCAAGCTATGTTTAGTCCAAGTTCAAAAGGGTCAAAACAACCCAAGATTAGAATAGAGAGCATTAACTGCAGCAATAGTATTTAAAGGCCTAATGAAATGTAGATTACAACCAAGACCAAATATCTTTCCTCAATGTCAACAATTGTGTGCTTACAACAGACAAGCTATCCAACACCTTGTTTCTTAATCAAAAACACCCGCCACCACCACTGCATGACACGCTTTTACTACCTAAAAAAGGTAAAGGCACGATGGCAATTATGTAATTGCCTGTTGTAATCAGATGTTGGGCAAAATATAACTTAAACATCACATCAAACTCAAAAGGACAGTCAGCAAAATAGTCTCCAAGAACTGAAATATTTTCAGTGAAGCAGTCCTCCATTAGTTCATAAGGTTTTGCCGGAAACACATAGAGGTGAACAATGGAAGCAATGACCATCTGCATTCAAAATTCACAAAATCACACATAATGGACTTATATTTAAGAAATCTCAAAAGGCATAATAATTAAAACAAGAACAATTAGCTCCTACTACCAAAACCTATAGAAAAATTACACAAACAACAGAAAAAATTACCTTAAAATAGCTTCCTTTCACCTAATCCTCATCAACATATGAACTAGATTGAGATATGCACAAGTTGCCAAAATCCTCCACAAGGCTTTCTTCCTCAAAATCATGTACAGCTGAAAAAGGAAAGCAAAGCATTTATTAGTATATCAAATACAGATTAATGAATATTGCAAGCACATAAGTGATAAAAAATATGATATACCTGGTACTCCATATAGCCAATCACGAGCACATAACAAAGCTTCTGCAGTTTGTGGCAAAAGAGAACTGCGAAACTTATCAAGAATGCGACCACCAATACTGAATGCAGACTCCGAGGCAACAGTAGTAATTGGAATGCTCAAAATATCACGTGCCATTAAGGAAAGTTCTGGGAAACGATTACTGTGAGACTTCCAATACCCCATAACATTCAAATCCTTGTGCAACTTATGGTCAAATCGAGCCTCTTCCAAGTATAAATCCAATTGTGACTTGCTTGAATTTGAACCAATAAGTTGACTCTTATATGTCTCAAAACCAGAGAAATCATCATGCCTAACATAATGACCATGCACTCCACCACTACTTGATGCTACTTCAATCATATTGCAGATATCACTAGTAGAATTCTTATATTCCTCAAAGATGCCATACAATGTATCACGAAGATTTGCTGCCATAGATATTGCTTCTTGCTTATACAACTTGCTATAACAAAATTCTACACATTGCAACTTGTATCTAGGATCCAAAATCACAACAAATGATAGCACAGGACTGTAATACTCCCAGTATTTATCAAACTTTTCTTTCATTTCTTTTGCCATTGCTCTAATTATCACATCATCATCTTCCAACTGTTCAATAATACGCAACTGAATCTTCCAAACACAATGGAAATACAGTTGGCTGTGGGGTAGTTTGTCCCAGAGAAAAGCTTGGTGATATCATAAAATGGTTCCAAAACCCTTGCTATCTTCTCCACCCTATCCCATTCCTCCTCTGAAGGGCAATTGAGAAAGCATTTATCAATCCTACTCAAGTGAGAAAATGCACCTCGATACTTAAGACAAGTATCAATCATCAAGTATGTTGAGTTCCATCTTGTTGGGACATCTTGGCGTACTTTCTTACTTGTCAAAAAAGGAAGCTCTGAAAGACATTGAGCAAACCTCAACTTCCTATGATCCGAACCTCTCACATATTTAACACTTTCACGTAAATTATACACAACCTCATTTATGACTTTTAATCCATCTTGTACGATAAGGTTTAATATGTGTGCACCACAACGCACGTGAAAGAACTCACCACCATAAGGTAAATGAGGTCTAAAAGAAGGGTGTCTCTTTAAATGATTCACCAAAGAATCATTATATGAAACATTATCTAAAGTAATGGTGAATACCCTCTTCTCAATGCCCCACTCTTTCAGCAAACCTAACAACCTCTCTGCCAATATAACACCACCACGTGGAGGTGGCACATGACAAAAACTCAAAACTTTCTTCTGCAACACCCAGTGTTCATCAACATAATGTGCTATAAGAACCATGTACTCATCAGTGTTAGGTGAAGACCATAAATCTGATGTTAAGCAAAACCTCCCAGTAATTGACTTTAAATCATGCTTCAGATTTTCCTTTTCTCTCCTGAATATTTTTATCACATTCGATTTTGCAGTGTTCCTACATATAGTCTTAACATCAGGATTCAAATAACAATGAAGCAACCTATTGTTCTCATGTTCCACAAATGAGAATGGATAGTTGTGCCTAATGATTGCCAATGCAACCATTTCCCTATACGTAGCTTGATCTAAAGGCTGACGAGACACACTTTAATTGTCAACCTCATGGCATTTTGCTCTATGACGCAACAAAGAAGTAGTGCCACTAGAACCGGCAATAAAAGAATTTTGACATTTTTTACACTTTGCTCTCTCTTTCCCATCAGAACCTATAGGTAATATTTCAAAATCCGACCATACAGAAGAAGTCCTACATCTCATTCTTTTTGGAGCACTTGAAACAGTATCACCATACTCATCATTTTCTTCATTCATTGAATCCATAACTAAAATGTAAAGGAAAACAAAACCTAAGCTATGCCTGGTTCCTCGGACCATTTGCTTTGGAAAAATTAAAATACTGTAACATCATTTTAAATATCAAACAGAACCTTGGCTATACCTGGCTCCTCAGACCACATGCCTTGAGAAAATTGGTATCTTTTAGTTATTTTTCTAAGTGTTAAACAAAACCTTAGCTATGCCTGGTTCCTCGGACCATCTACTTTAGGAAAATTAACGTAGTATAACATCATTTTAAATATCAAAGAGAACCTTGGCTATGCCTGGCTCCTCGGACCACATGCCTTGGGAAAATTGGTATCTTTTAGTTAGTTTTCTAAGTGTTAAACAGAACCTAAGTTATGCTGGTTCCTCGGACTATCTGATTTGGGAAAATTAACAGTGTAATGTCATTCTAAATATCAGATAGAACCTTGGTCATGAATGGATCCTTGGACCATATACTTTGGGAAAATTGATGTCTTCTAATTAATTTTCTAAGTGTAAAACAACACCCAAATTATGTCAAGTTCCTCGGACCACATATTTAGAGCAAACTAATACTTTTCTCCAAGTTACAAAATATTAAGGGAAGACTTTGGTTATTTTAGACTGTGTGAAGTACATGTTTAAAACAATCCAGTATCCTGTATTAATTGTTTTTATACCAAGTAGATGTACACCAAATAACAATAATCTTCGGTACAACAAAGCTTCTGATTAGATGCTCATGAGCATCACTTAAAGCATTCATAAGCACATTCATTTTTATTCGTAAAGTGTTTATCCCATTATTCATATAAAACTGGTATTAAGAACGGTCAAGAATAATTGTACAACCTTTGAACATGTCATAGTGTTGTTTGGATTTTTATAGTGAAGATTATATCTTGCTGAGATGATGCATTTATTAGTGTTTCATTTGTTTTTGCACTAACTGTTTTGTGTGGATAATCTATCATAATTTTCTTTGAAGTATTGAAGCAAACAAGAGATAAATTAGAAACAACATTAACACCAAAATCATAGAAAAATGTGCAAGTACCATCATTGTCAAGCCTTCAAATGAGGCAAATGAAGTACAAAAATACAAATCAATTATAGACTAAAGGGACAAAAAAAAAAAAAAAAAAATAAATAAATCAAGACAGTCTATTTCTTCATTTTTATAACAATCTTATCTTTGGAATCCTTGGGAAGGTGAACATTCGCTGCAGTGGTGGACACTTCATCTTTCTCCTTAGGACCTTCTTTTGGCGGTATGGGAAGGGTTGCTAGCACCATTTCCACAGTTTGAGAAGCCTCTTGATCCTTGGAGGTGTCCTTTGGAGCAGCAGGAGGAAGGTTAGAGCTTGGGATTGTTTGTTTATCAGCCTCCCTTGTCTGAACAGTGCCCTTGGCTTGCCCTGACCCTTCTGAAGGATTTTTGTCTATAGGTGGAGTTGGTGGTAGATTGCTTGGGATCTCACATTCTTCCGAGGATACAAGGACAGCCTGGGAGTTTGCAGAGCTTCGAGGACGTATGGCTAGGGGGTAGTAGACACTTTCTGCTTTCCTGAGCATGGAAGAACCCTCAACCCTGGCCTGGTTGAGGGCCTCATCCCATGTCAAGGCACAGTAAGTTCTACATACTTGGAGAACCTCGGCCCTTAGGGTATCTTCAGTCTTCGCCACCCCCACCTCATACCCGTGTTGCTTTGCAACGTCTCTAGCCTTTTCAGCCTTGTCCTTAGCCTTCTCGACTGCAGCCTTAGTTTTTTCAACCTCCTCTAATTTTTTCTTTAAAGCAACTATCTGCTCTTTGGAGGTGGCCAATTGATCCTCAGTACTTCGAAGAAGTACACGCTGATTCTCTGCTTGTCTTTTAGCACTCTCTAAGGAAGACACATCATATTTTCTCTCTTTTTGCTCCTCGGCCAGCTGGATCTTTAGATCTTTTAAGCTCTTTTCAGCAATGTGGAAGGACTCCACAGCAACTATTCTTCTCCCCTCTTCCTCTTTCATTTTTCGATGGGACGAATTCACCATCTCTTCGGCTCTAAAAACCGCTTGGGTGGCCTAAGAAGAAAGAGAAGTTAAGTTTAAAAAAAAAAAAAGTTTTTAAGTTGGAAAAAATTACCATGGCCAGGTCTCTTTTGAGCCCAAAGAACACTTTATAGTGCCTTAGAGACTTGAGGTCATTCAAGTCCTTGGGGAGTAGTAAGGGTTGCTCCAAGGCATGGGCTATGTACCCAGCTGTCCCTCCCTGGAAGTCCCGGATAGAGGCTTCAATGGTCAATGGGACCCCATTGAGTTCCATGGGTGGAGCCCAAGCCTGGGTGGTAACTGGAAGCTCGCCCATCTTTTCAGCTTCCCGAGCAGACCTCGTTTGCATTCCTCGAGGATGCTTAGATCCCCTTTGAGGATCATCTTCTTGATGGGAATGGCTTTTCCCAGCCTTCATGACCTCCTTACCCTTGTTATCTCTCTTTCTTTTTTGGTCAGCAGGTTCAACACGATTCTGTTAAACAGGTGGAGGAGTAGGCAGGCGAGGTTGAGGTGGAAGCTGGGGTTGGGTGGATTTCCCAGATGGCTTTTCCCCAGGTTGGGATTCCAACAGATCCAGCAGACTTGACTTCTGTTTTTGTTGAATACCCATCAAGTCTGATGAAGTAGTCTTTTCTTCGGATACAGGAGAGGAAATTTGATTGAAGACTTCGTAAAGGTGTGAGAGACCGCGCCCCCGGCCCGTTTTGATGGAATGTTGGGCCAAACCCACGTGAATGGGTGGAGTTGTGTTATTTCCTCTCAAAATGGAGGTTCGATTGATTATATTTTCCCCTTTAGATTAAGGGTTTTACAATAGAGTCGCCACTTATTTAATTATTGGAAAAATAAGAAAACCATAATTGAAAAATTCCTAATTTTATTAATTTGAAATTGAATTTACATTGAACATAGGAAATTACATGGCTTTGGTCCTAGATACAATCTAAGATAAAGTACATGGCTTTGTTTCCTAGTTACAATCTAGAAATTGAAAATTACATGGATAAGCATTTGATTTACTAACCCTTGATCTAAGTTCGGAGGCTATGTTACAAGGTGGGAAGGTGTTAGGCACCCACCTTGCCCGGTGAAACCGGTCTTCGAGACTATGGTGGCCAACAATCATATCATATCATCCAAATGTCAATCAATTTCCATGTTGAATTTAATGTGTGTGCATGTGATAAACCCTAATTCCATTTACTAAGCATTGCATTTGGATTGAAAAATAAATTCTAGTGAATGTGTGTGATTAGTGATATCCTAGATTCAAGGATTTGAAAAGATTATTAAACAAACATGTTTTTCATATTTTTGATGTGGATTTAAGATCAAAACTAGTGTTTATGCATGAACATGTGATGAACAACTAAGAACATGTGAAGAACACATAAGAACATTTAAAAAACATTCAAACATATTCAAGATAATTTAAATAATTACTATCATGCTTTAATCTTAAATTCTTATCATGACAACATAAAAAACAAGTTAGGGAAAAAGATTATACCTTCATGCAAGATCTATACGGTGGAGGAGGAGACTCTTGGTGGAGGTCCTAAGGGTGGAGGAAAAAAGAAGAACTAGGAGAGGGAGAGTGAGTCTCACTCAATACCTTGAGTCTCAGGAAGACCAAGATATGACAAGACTACTCAACTTCACTAGAACTCAAGAGAGGGAAAGAGATGAGAGTTTTTTCTGTGCTTTGGAATGAAGGAGAGGGAGGGTTTATATAGTAGTGGTGGAGGGAATATGAATGGAAGGCCATTTAATGAGGGTTGACAAGGATTATGAACCTAGACCTCATTTTAGCCTTGGGGAAAATCTGGTGTATTAAATGGAGAGATTGGTGGGAGTGGGGAGCAAGCCAAAATTCGGTTTTCCCGTAGCTGCTGTAACAGCTTGTAGAGCCAACTTCGAAAAATCATATCTGAATTAATTCTGATCGGAATTGTCTCATTCTTGTGCTCAAATTGAAGCCCCGGATGTATAGTTTCTGAGAAAATTAACCTCATTCACAAATTCAAAATATTCTGAGAGATATTGATGAAATGGTGAGCAGAGGTCATTTGTTAGAAAATGGTTTCGGCACAATTAACATTAATAGGTCCCAAATTAGCTCCCAATTAACATTAAATGACTCCAATCACTCCCATTTCAGACTTAATTGGTTTCAAATTTACTCTAATTAAAAGATAATTGCATAAATTACTCATTGAATAATTAATGTTTAACTATCTAATTAATTAGGTATATGCAATCTCACCATAAAATGTAGTCCTAACCAATCAAATTATGACACGTCATTAATCTCAAATTGATTACACTTATAACCAATTGAAATCAATTGTTCATAATCACATATAGTTGGACTAAATTTGTGATAGTGCATCTCAGCCATTAAAATTTGATTTGATGATAACTTTCAATCTGGTGGTCCGATTAGGGCTTATGACCAGTCGATTTGATCGTTACAACATCAAGATCATTTTAGTAAAATGAGATTAGGGATCTAATGGCTAGAATCAAGATGCATATTTTTAAGGCAAAATTACCCTTTTACCCTCCATGTGAGGTTAAATGCGGGTTGCAAAATGGGGTGTCAACAAAAGGTCTTCTGAGTCTGACACATCCACTACCTCTCTTGGCCTGTCTTCTTCCTTGTCTTCTTTCTGACTGGACAAATAGGATGAAGTGGCTTCGCCGAGTGTGTGTTGGAGAGGAGAAGTTATGTTGGGCACGCCTTCAGGGATATGTTGACTGGCAGAGGTGCCGTCCATAATAGACTGAGTGAGAAGAGTGCCTTTTGGGATAGAAGCACCTTCAAGAAGAAGAAACCCTTCCATAGCAACGCTGATGCGGTGAAGGCGTGGGTCGTGAGCTTTTATCACGCACTTAGGCGCTTGGTAAGCGCGAGAAATAGGCGTGACTCCTAATATCACGTGAGACGCCCGCAATTGGCCGTCGTCCTCGTTTATGAACACTTTGTCTCTAAGAATATTGTCTAAATCTTCCCTGTTCACCAAACTAAAATTTGGCTCAATGGCACGCCAATCTATAAAAAATTATGAAGTGCAGGTTGTCAGAAGTGAACTAGCACAAATCAAAATAAAGTAAAAAGAAAATTATTTTTTCCTCTCTAGAATCATGCCTGGCTCTCTTTCTGTCGTCGGGCAGTGAAGGTCATCATGCCATTCTCGCGAAACGATCAAGAAGCCTTTATTTAACCCCTTACTAGTCTCAGGGAAGCATTATATAAGCCTGATTTCAGGCTTTCTCATCTTCATGTAATACCCTTTCCCCTTTAAGTGGTGGAGATTATATATCCAGTTAACGTCGTGGTGGGTTAGCCTTAATCCCAATTTCTCGTTTAAGGCATCCATACACCCTAATATCCTAAATACGTTTGGAGCACACTGGGTAGGTGCTAGACGAAAGAACCTAAGATAATCCCTCATGACAGTACCCATTGGGATTCTCATGCCGCCTTCTATAATGGCAATCATGGGAATCACCACCTCACATTCTTCCCTTTTTTCAAACCACTTCCCCTCCTCACAATATCTAACATTGACATTGGTAGGGATCCTATATTGAGCCCTAAAAGTTGCCATTGCTTCCTCAGTTTCTGCTAGACACTTAAATCTACCCATTATAAAATAAGTTTGAATAATCCTAAAGTGGATGAGAGAAAAAGGAACAAAGCCGAAGAGAGAAAAAGTATGAAAAACAAAAAAAAATATGAATGGAAAAGTAAAGGATAGAGATTTGTTGAGACTTACTAGAGTGACGAATGGGTCCTCGGATGGACTTTTTGTATTTGTAGAAGCTCGAGTAAATTGAAAAAGTTGATAAATTCAAAGTATGCGCATTGAGAGTTAAATGGTTGCTAAAGTGAGGAGAGAGTTTGATTTGATTGATATTTATATCAAGAAGCGAGTTATGGAGCGGGAAAGTTCTCGCCCAAGTCCCAATAAAATTCTCAACTGTTAGATGTAAATCACACCATAAAACATGGGAGACATAAGGCCGTAAAAATTAAATAAGGAACGTGCCTTGTAAGCCGAAGCGGCAGGGACGTGTTTTGGGGTAGTTCAAGCGGTATATGTACAGGTAGAGATGGGACGAGATAGATATGGAACAAGTCTGGTGACGTCAAAATCCTCCTATCTTCTTGAAGAATCAGAAAGAAGCATTTCGAGGGGCTATTGTAGGGATGTTAGGCCCAGAAGTTTAATGTAAATTTATTATAGTGGGCCCATAACCCAAACCAAGGATAAGGATTGATCTGAATAGGAATAGTTTTCATCAAAGAAGACTGTGTTAGCAAGAAAAATGTTTATTTTTGGTTACAGAGGCTTAAGGAGGTATTGGCCGAGGATAATATCTTCTCGGCAGACTAAAGCCGATGTCAGAAGAAATGGCTTACTAATGCAGGAGGACCTCCCAGGAAGTTCTATCGGTATGAACAGCCATTGAAGGGACATTGGAGCGAAGGAAGTTCTAAGATATCTTAGGAAAAAAGCTGTCACCACCGCATTTAATGTTCTATAGCTAATTTCCTAGTTGCATTAATGTGGAGAAGACCCCTGAACAGTAAAAAATTGGTTACCCCAAGACGTATAAGACCAGAGAGGGTGTCTGATGGGACAGACACTCAAGTGATGACTCAGGAACTTAACAAATGTAGGATCAAGATGCTTTACAAGGAACTATGTAAGAAATGAGACCCTTCATGAAGAAGGGGGGGGGGAAATCAGAAGGAAAAACACTATAGTATTTAGGAACCGAACTTGTAACCCAATTTGAAAATAATATACAAGAACAGTGCACCTCGGACCTTGCCGAGGATAATTTTTCTTCAATATAATCCTATTTCGTTTCGTTCTCTTATCGTCTGAACCTATTCTAATGTTTGTTTGACCAACTACGACCCAGTTTTCCAACCCATTATCTATAAATTCATTGTTTTTGGGTTGAATTCACTCCAAATAGTGGGTTACGAGCTTAAAACGGGTCCTTACAGTGGCTTTAGGCGATTTACTTTTGGCATTATTTGAAGACATATGAGGACATCTTTTGGCTTTAAGGGGTTTTAATTATATTATGCTACATTTTTTGTATTGTTATAAAACATCTTAAGTTATTGTATGTGTTGCAAACAATTATTGTATGGAAGGAGTTTGAATTTGATACTTGTTTTAATTTTAACTTGTGGAATGTATGGATCGATTTTTTATAAATGTGTTAATCAAATGTGAGGTTTTAATAATGTAATGACAGGTTACAGGTTAATATCAACGTCATGAAAATAATAAAAACAGAAAATAAGTTTTAGTAATTTTTTTGTCACAAATATGACAACAAAAAATCGTTTTAGTGGCGAAATATTTCGTCACTAAATCTAGTGGAATTTTGTAAGAAATGGTTTTAGTAACGAAAATTTTCATCGCTATATGTGCCTGGATTTTCTTAAAAATAGTTTTAGTGACGAATTTTTTCGTCACTATATGTACCCGAAAATAGTTTTAGTGACGAAATTGTTCGTCACTAAAAATGATTTAATAAACTGAAATAGTTTTAGTGACGAAATATTTTCATCACTAAATACTGTTTTTAGCCAGGAAAACATTTACCGACGAAATATTTTCGTCGCTAAAAGTTTTTTTTTTCAAACAAATCGGACTTTTAGGATGAAATTTTTCGTCGCCAAGACTTTTAGCAACAGGGCTACAACGACGAAATGAATTTCGTCACTAAAAGTACAATTTCGTCACTAAAGGTTCTTAGTGACGAAAAACTGGACTTTTAGTGACAAATTTTTTCGTCACTAAAAATACATTTTCTTGTAGTGTATGTTAATACAACATAATGATAAGCGTCTGGTGAGGACGGTGATTGCATACTACAGTATTGTGTGAGTGAAGGGATATTAAAATAATTTGACAACGATGTGCAATATCCTATTTATAGTCACATATCCACAATTTTAAATCATTTCAACGTGTTATGAAATTGGGTGTATCTATAAACAAACCTGTACATATACGTTTTTATAGCTTGATGGGTATGGGTCAAAGTATATTGATTTATTAGTCAAATATAGCATGTGGTCCCTCAATGTCTGATGGAGTCTTCAACACTAAACACTAGGGACCACTAAATCAAATTATTAGTCACTCAATATACTTTGACCCATACCCATCAAGCTATAGAAACGTATATGTACATTCCAATAAAGCTATAAAGCAAAACCAAAAATTTTACCTTATAAGTTAGTACGAGCTTTGATTTCAACAGTAGCTTCACGGTGGATTTCTGAACCCTATTTCACCTCCTCAATGTCGGCGAAGGGAGGAGGTTGACCGGTTGGGGTCTCCGGCAGGTTTGGACTAGCTGATTCTGGTCACCGATTATAGTGGGGCTTGGGCGTTAGGGTTTCACAAATGAAGAATCAGTGATTCACAAGAGGAGGGAATGAGGGGAAATTTTGGGCTTTTAAAAAATGGTTCCCACATTGCCTTATAATTATTTGCCATGTATTCGTATTCTTTTAAACAAAATAATTGTAATCCAGGTCAGATACCACATCAGCACTCCGTCAGGCCACATAAGACATAAGTTGACAAAAATAGATGGAGGGACAAAAATCAGTACGTTTTGGAAAAGTTTAGGGACAAAAATAGAACATTTAAAACTTTAGGGATGAAAAACGAACTTTTGTGATAGTTTAGGGATGAAAATGATATTTTACCCCCTAAAAAAAGAACCATATTCGGTTTATTATACATTTTGTTGATAATAGATAATAGTATAAGGGCAAATAGTCTCCATCTTCATTGAGACATTTCATCAAATAGGTCCAAGTCTCCTTTCGACACTAAATCATGGGTTTGGATTTTTTTTACAAATGTAATTTTGGGGGGAAAAAAACATGCAAAAGGAAACAGAAAATGATAGAGAAATAAATAAACCTTCTTGCAACATCAGGTGTTAGAAAGAGAAGATTTTGGAGATTTTGAAAGAGACTAGATCATCACAACCCGTAAATCCCACAAAATAGTGCTTACTTTGCTTCATTTTCCCAGCATCCAAACTGGGCTTATTGAACAAAATGTTAGAGAGATAGAAATAAAAAAACTTACTGGGCAGTGGTAGTGCCAGCAATGTTAGCGTCGCGGATGTAGGAAAGGGTAGCCAAACGCAAACGGTAATATATATTTTTTTTTTTTGGGAATTAAAACGGTAGTGATTATGAATAGGGAAATCTAAGAGAGAATTCCCAAAATGATAAAATCAGGAATAGCTTTTAGTTAGCCTTTGATTTTTGAATTGAATTTAAAACATAAAATTTTTTGCTGACTCTCCAAATGAAAATTTGAATATGCTTAGAATGAGTTTAACGGATGGGACTAATAGGTGTTAAAATGTGCGGGTGTGTTGGTATGACGTGGCAGTTAAGTTGATGTCATCCATTTTTAATGACGTGGCTATTTTCTATTGGTTGGGACTATCTTATAATTTATGTTGGAATCCAAACTTGTTTTGGACTAAAATGCCATAATTAAAAGTTCAATACAACTTAAATTGGGATAAAAACTTCACCATTTCTATTTCTCCCTAACCAATTTATAAGTGTCTATGTTCTCAAACTTTACTTTCATTTAATTGAGTATACTAATTTTCAAATTTGTTCAATTCACTTATTCTGTCTAATTTCATTAAAAAATTTCCATTAAAATTTTTTTCTTATATGAAAAAAATCTATAAAATAAATTAAAATATTTTATATATATTTTTATGAAAGAATTTGTTTTGTAAAGTATATGTGTGTATATATATATATATATATTTTTTTTTTTTTCTTTTTTTTTTTTTCATTAGTTAGTTGAATACATAACATCAAATTTTTTTTAGGGAATTGGAAAAAATGCTTAAATTGAATAAATTTGAAATTTAGACGACTCAATTGAATAAAAATAAAATTAGAGAACTGAAATGAATTTTAGTAAAATTTAGAGGGTGCAATTTGCATTTTATCATATTTTAAATTTTATTATAAACCAATTTAGTGTCTATTAGAACTCTATTTTGGCTTATCATAACAAATCTAATTAGGTAGTGAGGAAATTTTAAATTTTATTATAAATTATTAGTAGCATGTCAAAAAGAATCTTAAAAAAATTGTTGCAATTTAGTGCAGATACTTGACGCAATCATGACTTATAAATCTAACTTTTATTATATAGTATATGATTTTTAGTATGTTTTTATTTTTACAACATAGGCGACAAGAGAAAATTTGATATAAATACTAAAAACATATATTTGAGTACTAGTGGTCGAGTGGAGAAAGATTATGTATGAGAAAGTGAGAATGAGAGAGAGAAAGAGATATGAGGGGTGAAGTGAACAGAAGAAACTAAGAAGATGAGAGTTAGAGAGAGAAAGATTTGAAAGTCTAAAATTGTGGAAATTTAAATTAAAAAAAAAAAGATGCATTATACAAGAAAAAAGAGAATTTTATTTTCAAAGAAAAAAAAGGGGTAGACCTCTTGATGTAGGGGTCGGGTTCAAAATTCAAATTGATATTTTTTGGTCACAGATTCAAAATCTCTTGCCTATATCTATCTTTTATCTTTCGGATTTGGATGAGTTAACGGGTTTAATCCAATTTTGTCAGGTTTAAGGGTCCAAGGGAGAGAATCAAAATTTGAAAGACCAAGGCTGTTGAATTAGTTTACATTTGATTGAAAAAAGAAAAAGAAAAAACACGTCACTAAAGGTAAAAAAAAAAAAATAACAGTACCCTTACCAACAACCTACAGCAATAGCTTTTGTGGCTTGGTGGCAACAAAAGTCAAACTGCTGCGAACCTTAATCATATTGTATAGAATAGATGTATTTTGAACCAATCCAATGTCGCGGCATCTGTTATGGTCAATTTGTTCTCCACTCTTCACCCACTATAAAGTGCCAAGCAAACACATCACACGATGCACATGCAGTACTACACATGAGAGTGAGTTGCCAAGTTTTGAGAGAGAGAAGAAGGATGGGAGCTAATGAGAAGAGGAGCCTCTCAGTCTCTGTTATGTCCATCTTCCTAGTGATATTTTATCAACTAGTCTTCAACACAAATCATATTGGAGCTACTACTTCACTGTCCACTCAGTTCAACTTCAACAACAACAACAGCAGCAGCACCTACCACTGCAATGGCTCTGTGCATGAATGTCTCATTGTGGACGGCATAGACTCGGAGTCGATCTTCATGGATTCCGTCCACACAACCAGAATACTTGTTGATGTTAAAACAAACTCAATCGCCGAGAATGCCGTCCAAGACCCTGACCAGTCAGCAGTCAGGTCTTGTCCAAGCGGCAAACCTTATGGACAATGTCCGCCCCCTCCCAACGAAAAGTCTTGTCCGCAATCGACGTATAAACGCTCCCCGTGCTAGCCTCCTAGCTAGCTAGGAGTGGTATAAATAATATTACTCGAACCCATTTTTCTCGAAATAAACAACATAAATGGGTTGGATATATTTATATATATTTGTTGTGTAAAATTAATTATTAGTTAATATTAACGGATAAATGAGTGATTATATATATTCAATCTATTATTATTCTGTTAAATTATTCCAACTATTCTATTGCTTGCCTGCACTGCTTCCTTCCGTGTAATCTCCTTTTTCTTTGTTAACGTAGTTTTCTTTTGGGTATCGGTGATCAATGAAATATCTTAAAATGAACTATATATATAAATGAGATCATCTCTCGTAAGAATATAATTAGAGGATATGGTAATTTATGATTTGTTGTGTAACTTTTACGTAGGGATTGTTTAAAATACATTTTACACTATCAAAGTTTAGAGTGGTTCTTCATTATAAAAATTGATAACTTATATTCTCACAAATAATGTGTCCATTCAATCAAGATATATTTGCTAAAATCTTGCCATTAACTTATCCAAAAATAATGTCATTTTGGGAAGAAAAAAGAGAGTAGAAAAATGATGTTATTTCTAACTTATTAAGTCAAAATTTGTGACGGATCATAATGGAAGAGGCAAATTGGCATTATTGTAATAGGGAAAAATTACATTTCTTTTACCATAAAATATCATCCTAATTATACTTAACCCTTTAAACTAGCGAAACACATTATTGACAACTAACTCTAAAAATAAGTTACACTTAACTCTAAATTGCACGTTTTGCTACTAATTATGACAAAATTTTAACATTAAAATAACAATTTGCCCCATAATCATTTTTTTCTAGAGAAACGAGTCACTTAGTTTTTCAATACTTAATTCGGCCATTAGACTTAACAACAAAACTGACAATAATGGACATTGAAATAGAGCTAATAATTTGGGAAAAGTCAAATGTGAATTTCAATATTTTAAGGGGTTAAATGTAATCAAAATGATAGTTTAAGGTTAGAAAGTGTAATTTGTCCTTATAATTGGGACAAAATGGGCTTTTGCCATTTCTGGGCAAATTAAATAGCTTTATAGCTTATTTTCCAAACTAATTAGGGAAATACCCTTATTTTAAACTCAATTTGTGATAAATCAAGTTAGGTCCTATAGTGGCGTTTTAAGGAGCCTATAGTGACATTTTAAGGAACTTATAGTGGCGTTTTGTAACTCGACCTCAATGAAATCGAGTTATAGGTAAAAAAATTGCCTATAACTCGATTTCATTGAAGTTGAGTTAAAAAATGTCACTATAGGTCCTTAAAACGTTACTATAGGCTCCTTAGAATGCCACTACAGGGCTTCAGAATTTTTTTTTTTCTAACTCAATTTATTATAAATCGAGTTTTAAAAGATGGGTATTTCCCTAATTAGTTTGGAAAAGAGGGTATAAAGCTATTTAATTTGCCCGAAAAGGGAAAAAGCCCATTTTGTCCCTTATATATAGTTGATGATGTAAATAGCATGTTTTGTAAGTAAATGGACCAATTTAGAAATTACACCAAACTTTCATGGTGTGAAGTACATTTTAATAATAAAAATAATAATATAATAAAAAAAACGTTGTATTGTAAGCTTTAGAAGAGATTTGCTTTGCACGTTGGTACAACATTTTATTCTTATGTACATTGTACATAGAGAAACTAAATTATCATCTTACGCCACTTGATAAAAATTTAAAAAATCAATATTTTGTTGAATCCAACATTTGATTTTATGGCTTCTATTTGGTTTTTACATACAATTAATAACTTTCTTTCTCAAAACACTATACATGTTTTTTTAAAAAAAAAAAAATTAGGAATCACTCTTGCTTTGACCAAATTTTGTGCGCTCGTTGGACATATTATCGACCAATAAATAAAACTTACATTTTTTTTTTATAAAAAAAAGGGTAAAAGTATTTTTTTTTGTAGAGGGGTGAGCTCCCTTAGAAGGTACTGTCCGCTTTGGGTGAAGACCCTCACTGTTTTGTCCCACATCGGGGAACTACACCTCCCACCCTTGACTTATAAGTATTGAGCCTAAGAGAGGTGTACCAATCATGTGTAGTACCAATATAAAGTAATATATGTGGATAATTTATAAAGTATTCATCTTAAACTTTAAAAAGTTAAATTTTATTTTTTTAAACTATTAAAAAATATACATGAAAATCAAACTTCAAGCAAATGCAAAGGACAAGTATATTTTTTACTAGAAAGAAATTCTAGAAACTCCAAAAGCCTATTTTCATTGAACTTCCTACTTTTCGATTGATAATACTTTACTTTGCGGTAAATTTAAAACATGAGTAATTAGAATTTGAATCTGTTAACTTTGAACTGAACTACCATATAATAAAATTGTAGGAGTAATATATAAGACCTATGGACAATAATTATGAACTGAACTGAAGTATGCATGCTCTTAGAGCTGAGAGCCTGAGACAAAGAGGTGAGAATTGGAATACCGACGTAGTACGGACGTGCAGAGTAATTAATATTAAGAACTTTTAGGGATAGAAAAAATTTGAAGAATAAATGACATGAGTGGACTTAGTCCTTCTTAAAATTTCATGATGTTTTTGAAGTGTTAGAATCAAAACCTCTAATTAGTTTCTAGGGTCCACCCTCAAGGGATTTTTTACCTTTTTAAAAAAAAAAAAATTTATAACATGGTGAATTTTGGATATCTTTTTTTTTAATTAAAAAAAAAAAAGAAATTTGAAGAGCAAAGAAGGTTTAAAAAATAAAATTCAAATTCAAAGATAGAGAGAATTTTCAAAAGGAAAAAAAGGGTTTACTTTCAAATTGGTTTGGACTTTAAAGAATACTTTATCCGACTCTCCAAGCCACTAGGTGAAGGTGAAAAAGACCATTCACATGTATTTTTAGTCACATGACATTTTTAATGAGTTATATAATTTTTAAAGTAATATATGTGGATAATTTTATAATTGTCACATAGTGAGTTAGATGGTATTCTTTTAAGACCATTGTTTGTTACACACGCGTGTATTAAGCTTTAGCCTTCTTCTAAATTGGATTAGAGGAAATCTTAGTGACTTTGTCAAACTTGTTTTTTTTTTTTTTTAGTTACAGCTTACAATAGAGGAAGTGAGAGATTTGAAATTAGATGTCATATACCTTGTCAAAATTCAAAAGTAGTTTATTTCTTTAGGTCATGCAATGGCTTTGTGCAGATAGCTACGAAATATCGTGTCAATTACTTTTGCATGAATAGTGGATTACGCACACTCATATGTAATTTTTTTTTTTTTTTGGTTAAATAAAAATGGGGGTTAGCTAAGTTACGCCAGCTCTCAGGCAGGGCACTTAGATTAAGACTTAAAGCTAATTATTGTGAATGTCCACTAATGAAGGACTAATAGCAGTGGGACTCGAAGTTAGAAGAATTAGGTGAAGTGCCGAATATTACCAACTGAACCATCCCCCATTGGCCATCCAGATGTAATTCGATGCTTTGAAAATCTTGATCACCCACATTAAAAGAAATTACTTAAGCATGAGCTATGAATGTGATCATACCAATATATTATTTTGAATGCCTCTTGGTAAACATTGGAGTAATAAAAAAAATCATTTGGATCGTACCACCATATCGTCATCTTTTTACAGGCCACGCGACAGGTTCAGTAATTCCCACTCACTTATAGTGCCCAACAATTCCATTTCCATTAGTGCCCCACTCCCCACCCAATTTGAGATACTTTTTGCAAAATGGTGACTTGTTATGGAGTGAAAATCATTGTTTGATGACTACTCTTGAAAATAATAATAAGTAATTTAAGGAGACGTAGCATTACTTGTTATCTTATAAATCCACTACTAATATTGTTTTTTTACTTACTAATAGTTACTTACCCAATCAAACGTAGCATTACTAATAAGAAAAATAATCCGCTATCAGTATTCAAGGAAACTCCAGAGGCCAGGGTAAAGGTCTGTCGAAACGTTTTTTGTAGTAGGTCTTTGTTTATTAAACAAGTAAATAATAAATAATTTACAGATAAAATATTGTGTTCAAATAAGCATTAGCCTATTTATTTTCCATAAGTTGTTTGGGTTCATGACCTACATTATTTTACAACATGATCCTTGGTTATATTTTAAACTGCATGAGTTGAATTCCAAGGCGTACACCTACAAATGAGCTCGACACCAAAGGAGTGCTTTTGAAAGCACACTGTTAATGTATATGTATACATGCCTTGCCCATAGAGCTCATGCTCAGATTACTTTTCTTGTACTATATTTTACTTGTATATAAAGGCCTTCTATTGTATAGTTACAGACACATAAATACATAAATTATTCCTTTATTACCAATTTTACAGATCCTTCTCTGTCAAAACTTGTTCACCTCCATCCGTTAAACCTAACAAGCCTTTACAGATATGTCACTCAACAAGTCTTTATAGATATGTCACTGCCTCTGCTAGCCATGTCGCCGTCAACCACGCCTCTATAAACGCATTGGCTATCACCAAGCACATTGAGATTGATTATCAATTTGTTCGTCATCATCTCAAATGTGGAAATCTCCGCCTGTATTCTGTTTCTTCTGCCAATCAACTAGCTGATCTTCTTATGAAGTCTCATCCACCAGATCATCATCGTGATCTTCTCTCCAAACTCCAGATGGCATCACCACCACAAGTTAGGGTAGGGATGTTAACGTATATGTATACATGCCTAGTAGGGGGATGTTACTGTATATGTGTACACGCTTAGCCCATTAGCTTAAGGCCCTGTTTATTTTATTTTTACAATACTTGTTGTGCACACATTTTACCTATATATAAAATGACATCTTTTTTTTGGCGGAAATGGGAGGTCTTATTTAGATAATATAAGAGTTTATACAGCACCAACAGTAGATCCTTGGGCGCACAGTCTAGTAACCCCAAGGCCGGCCAAATCCCTTACATAGTACACATAAACAAATCTGGGACAACTATTATACACAGATAAAAGGTTCCGTTGGTGAGTTCCCCGCTTCGCCAGAGCATTCGCACATGCATTTACTTCACGATAAATGTGCTACACCTGCACCACCCAATCCTAGTCCATAAGGCTCTTGCAATCACAAATTAAAGGCATCATATTAGTAGGGTAACTCACAGTTGTATTTGTCAGCCATGTTAGCGCCACGTTAGAGTCAAGTTGAAGCTGGATAAACTTAAAACCCATTTGCCAACCCATCGCCAAGCCCTGCTGGACAGCTGCCAATTCAGTCGTATTATTTGTTGCTATACCCAAATGAAGAGAGAAACCGAATATCCATCGCCCCAAATGATCTCTTAATATCAACCCTGCGCCTACGATGCCTGGATAACTTAGCACACTACCGTCAGTGTTTAGTGTAATGTAAGGATTTGGGGGTGCATGCCATCGGATAATCTATGGGGTTCTAACTTGGGTCCATCTAACAGTGCCAGCTAGGAAGTAAAATTCCGTAGTAGCTTGCACAGCAACATAGAGAAGGCTATGTTGGGAGTGAGATTGATTCTTGAAAATCCTTTCATTTCGAGCTAGCCATAGTTTCCAACACATAAAAGGAAAATAAACATTCCAAGGGAGATGATGAGTCAGGATAACCATGTCGGCCGTTGCATTGCACCTTAGCCACTCCTGCAATGGCATGAGAAAGAAGGACATGGGCAAAATACTTGAAGATTGACTCCAGAACTCTTTTGCCCAGGGACAATCCCGAAGATTGTGTATGGTCATTTCTGGGTGATGACAACGAGGACAGTGACCATCCAAATGGTAATGCCCAAAAGTTAGGAATTGTTTGGTGGGTAACCGGTTGCGCATAGCTTTCCATAAGAAGATTTGAATTTTTTGGGGGCATGGTAAAGACCAAATCCAGTTCCACAGTGATTTATTCTAGGGAACTTGTTGTTGTTGACAAAGAAATTTAGAGGCGGATTTTACGGAACAAGTACCCTTATTGTGAGGCCAGAGGAAAGTGTCATCTATTCTAGTAAAACGTGCGATAGGAATACCTTGAATAAGGCTTTGAAGGTGGGGGGGAATAGGGAGATTGAGGGGGTTGAATGACCACGAGTGATTAGTCCGTAACGAGCTAACCCTACAGTCTTTGTCATGGAGAAGGAGGGGACCCTCGATATAATTGTGAAGGGAGCCTTGTGTAAGCCATGGGTCCTTCCAAATACGAATAGTGTGCCCATGTCCGATTATCTAGTGCATGCCCTGAAGTAACAATTTGGCTCCTAGCAAGAAAGCATTCCAAACATGGGACCTTCTTGAATTTCGCGGACTAGTGAACAAGGTTGCTTGTGGAAAGTATTTAGCTTTTAACATCTGAGCCCAGAGCATAGTAGGATTTGTATAAAGGTGCTAAGCCTGGTTCATGAGAATCGCATGGTTTCTATGATGGGTGGATGGGATTCCCAGTCCACTCGCCTCCTTGGGTAAAGTGACAGTTTCCCAATTAACCGTGTGACAATCGTGATGGTGTTCAGTATCCCCCCAAAGGAAATGGCAACTCATTTTGTCAATCTGGTGACTAATCTTTTGAGGAAGGAGTGTGGCTTACATGGCATAGAGGGGAATGCAAGTCACAGATGCTTTAATGAGGGTGGCTTGGCAAGCTGTAGATAAGTATTTGGCTTGCCACCTTCGATACACATACATATTGAAAGCTCGAAAATGTGTCGAAAACACAAGAGCTGTTTGGACCCTCAAAACAAAGTTACGGCTTGGTTAATTTTATACTAACTTAATACTAAGTGCGGAATAGTGTAAACACAAACATATAAGCAAGAGAACTACTTTAATCCATATTTAAAGCAACACAGCAGTAAAAATGAAATGAACAAGAGTGGGGAAGAGAGATGCAAACATAAATAATACCGAGACTTGTTATCGAAGAGGAAATCGAAGAACTCGGCGAAAAACCTCTCCGCCGCCTTCCAAGCGAAAATCGATCCACTAGACAATTAGTTGGGATACATGGGTGAGCAAGAGACCCTCCAAGCCTAATCTACCCTTTGTACCTAAGCCCTCCAAGCTCCTACTCCAACAAGGCTTCTCGAAACCGTGTCTTGTCTAGCTCTTTAGATCTCGCAACAAGCTCCATGTTGCATCTGCCATCCTTGGCTTCTTCCAATACTTCCTAGTAGCACCAAAACATCACTTGACACTCTGAAAGGGTGTGGTAAGTGTTTGACTATCAACCTCTCAATGGTATGGAAAGGAAGAGGTAGGAGTTGAGAAAATTCCTAAAACAAATGTGTAGAGGATTATGGGTATAACAATCTATAACTCTCAAGGTGTTTGGCTAGGGTTTTCTCTCAGAAGCACTTCTCAACATTTATGGGTAATGTGTGTATAAATAGTGTAGGCACAGAAAGTGTGTATCAGACTGGACAGGCTGGCATAACAGAATGACTCGTAGGTGTCTTGCGGGAAGGCCTTACCTATGAGATACTCATGAGACACAGCTATCTTCATCTGGCTTGATTCTTCGCATTCCAGCATATGTAAGGCACATTAGTTACTTCATGGGATGCTAAGTCGCGAGCTACCCACGAAAACTCTTCAGTCTTCAAATTGCTTGAGTCTTCACACTACACTCTCTATTACACAACCCTTATAATAAAATCCCACAATAAAAGCAAGGTACAAAAGATTGAATAAAATTACAATCAAATTTGGCACAAAATATAAGCTAACAAAACATATAGTTGTAAATAACAACTTTACAATCTCTCCCTTTGGCTATTCCGTGACAAAACCTCTAAAACAGACTCTAGACTTAAACATGAGTTTGGGAACAGTGGCAAAACTCACTCACACCTAATCTAGAAGCTGTGAAGCACTTGCATGTATATACATGTTACCTGAAACACTTGCACACAAACAAAACTTTCATTAAGCTTATGACAAGTTAAACACAAGATACGTACATGAGCAAGTAAAGTACATGTAATCATATCTTGATCAAACAAAAACAATCATTAAAGAATGACTACAATGAACATTTAGCAAGTAAATGCTCATTCGGACACGCAATGCAATAAAGAACAATCTAAAGGATCAATTGCATGTCCAACACTCAACCAATGCAAACTACACGAAGTACTTGCATCTAGGATAAAACATCCTACTAGGGCATAAGAGTAAGGTACTTAAGACATAATAGCAATATGTTAAAAGTACAAAAAAAATGCTACAAAGCATAGAGATTAAACACAAATACTGATAATAAACTGAAATTAAAAATATAGTATCAAAGTTTTAAACAAAAGCAGTAACAGTAAAAACTGTAAACAAAATAAAATAGCCATAATGTAAGAAGCAATAACCCATAACCAAAAGATATTAGATATCAATGTTTCTAATCTAAGTCAATGCTCCCCCTAACGCTGTGCAAGCTCTCTCTCAGCTCCCCCTCAAAAATTTCTCCCCCTTTTTGATCGAAATGGCCAAAGGGCTAGAATGCCTCGGACTCTGAGTTTGAACCATGATCGATGGATAACTCCTCTATCTGAGTAGATAAGGCTGTGATCTATCCCTGAACATAAGCAAACTGGTTTGCTGTGTGCTGTACATGTGAATCCAGCAAAGTGTACATCTACTCAACTCTAGCTAAAAGATGATCATGTTTGTCCGGTCTTCAAGTTGGTGCAGAAGATGATGGTTGAGCTGAGGGCTAATCTGATGACTCTAGAGCAGCAGTAAAGCGCTCTATCTCATCCTCTGTGTCACCTTCCTCCTACTTAACACATGGTCGTGGTATGGTATGCACACCGGTCTTGGAACCTTTGATGTGGGTTGTGCTCCTAGTCAATGTATGAGCACCAATGGGGTAGTCCTTCTGAACTACTGTGAGGCCATAGGGAAATTTGAATCTTGCCATAGCAATTAATCCCATAATCAGTGAGGGAAAAGGCATTACAGTCCTTGAATTCTACTTCTCAATGCTCTTTTTCAACACATGGATGATATGTCCACAAATGTTTATCTCTTTGTGGGTAAAGAGATCATATATAAATCTTGTCCGTGGAGCTGACAGTGTAGTGAGGTTGGTGACTGGATACAAGTTGTGGATCATCACATATGCCAAAGTCCTTATCTCTAGTGAAAATGGTATTGTGTTCATGGACGATTTCTTTGGTGTGCCGCCAAGTATTTTTATCATCTCATCAGTAGAACCCAATCTGTCCTCATACGCCACTATAATTGGTTGTGAGGGAGGACGAACCTCCAAAAAGTCTTGGATGATCTCTCATGTAATTACGAATTCTTTATGCCTTACCCAGAACTCGATACGATCCCCTTCGACAGCAGCATTGGAGAAAAACTCCTTGATTATCTCTGAATAAACAACCCCAACTGGGTTTAAAAATTTGGTCAAGTTCTATCTTTGAACACCTCAAGTATGAAAGTGCCCTCAAGTGATTCCAGTTGCACGACCTTTTCCATGATGATCATCTTGTCCTTATAGCAGTCATTATACTTCATATCAGCTTCAGCAGACTTGAAATGATCAGAATCAGTGCGTGCACATTTGGAAGAGGATTTCTTGGTGGCTGCATGTTTGGTAGGAGACATCTGCCCACATGACCACAGAACAAACGAAGAACATGTACAAAAACATAAAAACAGAACACAGAACTTGATTAGATTCAAGTTAGTTCAAAGCAAGGTAATAATAACCTAAAACAGAGTATAAACAGCGCAAAACATAGCACATAGACTTAAAAAGACATGCTGAACTGATAAAAACAAGTGAACATAGACACAAATCATGAAAAGAGTGAGTGTGTCTGTGTGTGCATAAGCTTTGCATGTGTTGGTGCATGTGTGTGCATCTGGAGATGCATGAGGGGTGCCTAGAGATGCCTAGGTGTGTGCCTAGTGTGTGCAACATGGGCAAAGTGTGTGAAACACATAAACAGAGACCAAAACAAGATGAACAGAGTCAAACAAGTGTAAACCTAGAGATTGGAATTCACTTGAATCCAATTTAGCACAAAAATGTCATTAGGACATTCTGTCAAACATCTAACATGCACAAGTGCACAACAATGATGAAAAATGCATGAACATAGTGAAGATGAGCCTCAATACATGTTAAAACTACCACAAGGGGCCAACATAGATGCACAAACACCAAAAGGGACACAACCCTATCAAAGATTTTAACAAATTTTGCAAAAAAATAGAGAAACCCAACCCTTTTTCGAAAAATCCCCTAATATACAAAACCCTAAGATAAAATCTATAAAATGTAAAACAAAATGGAAGCAATGTTAAGGGAAACATACCTTGAAGTGATTTTGCAGAGATTTTCACTTGAAAATGGGGGGGGGGGGTTTGATGAAAACTGATTTTGGGTTGAAAAGGGTTCGAGAGAGGCTTAGCGAGGGAAATGAGAGAGTTTTGAAAAAACTGTCACATCTGCAATATAAAACTGAAAACACGCATTTTTCGTGGGTTAGATAGTAGCAAAGTAGTCGCGAGAAGGACACCTAATGCATAAAAACTTTCGCGGGAAGCTTTAAGTCGCGAGACAGTAGCGAGACAGTCGTGATAGCTTCTGTCTGATTTTAGAAAAATCCAGTTTTGGCCAAATAGCATTTTGCGAGAAGCTGTTGGTCGCGATACAGTCATGAGGTAGTTGCGAGAGTTTCTATGTAAAGTGATGAAAAATTTATTTCCCCCAAGCTCATTGATAGGCCAAAAAATGAATTGACCCCTTGTGATTAATTAACCAATTAAATTAGCCAAGTATATTAATTAAGTTAATTAACATGCAAACACGTGGTAGCATAAACAAATCACCAAATAACTAAATATGCAGCGGAAAATAAATGACATGGTGATTTGTTTACAAATGGCAAAAACCCCATCGGGTGATTTTCAGGTCACCACTCCCGAAACTTCATTATTATCACAACAAGCGGTTACAAGTAAAGGAATCTCAAGTACCTTACCAACCTACAGTTGAACCCTTACCCCAATACCCAATTATAAGTAAAGTGCATTTTGTCAAAGTATTAGCCAATTACATAAAAGAGTGACATATGTTCTTAACAAGTGAACCATATATGTCCTAATACTTATTTTGCGGGAAGCTCTAAGTCGCGAGCTTTTCGCAAAACACCCTTTGAACTAGTTTTTGAAGAAAAACACAAAAATGCATTTTGAACAAAAAAAAAAAAAAACACGAAAGTATAAAATCACTTTCAAAAACAAATAAATCACTCAAAAATCTTTTTGGGTTTGATCAACAAGTACTTGAGCATACACATCACATTTGAACATGTACAATCACACAAATGAGATAAGCATCCATTGAATCAAAGTCTTGTGTGTTGTAGGTGAGTATCAAGTGTGAAATAGTCCTTAGACTAGAGTGAAACTTCAATGATCAATTCAATCAAGTTATACACAACTGGTACTAAGTCAAGTGATCAATCTCAATTATAGAAATGAACATATATGACCTCCCACAAAGTGATTACACATCTTAGAAGCTTTTCATTTGGCTTCTGCATAAAATATGACATTTGATCCTTTTTGGATAATACATCTCTTTTTGAGATTTGTGCTTGAAATTTTTGATATTTCAACATTGAGAATTAGCCTTTGGTTTTTGAGCACCATACATTTCAAAACAAAAGCCGCTTTCCCTTTTTCCTAGTCAAATACTAGTATGTGCGATAGGCTTTTGTAGCTCAATATCTCTTTTCATTTGGAGATTTACATTTGGTGAGCTCTATTGCAAAAAAAAAAAATAAATAAATAAATAAATAAAGTGGGAAGAGATATAGGCACAAGTCTATGCAAGAATCAAGACCATTAAGACTATTGATCAATCATTCATGACAAGCTTGAAGATCTATTTATACATAGTTTTCAAGATTTCTTCCACACAGATAAAAGTGCATACATAACAAGCTAAGCTTGTAAATGCACTATGCCATATTGCGAAGGTACTAGGCCAAACTCATATGTGATATACACAAAACAAGCGATCAAACATTTTGAAGATTTTTCAATTTTTTATGGGTTTTTGAATTTTTTGAACACACTAAAAAACATAACCAAAAAAAAAAAAAAAAAAAAAGAGCAAAAGCTTGTAAAGGAAACATGCTAAAGCCAGAAGCAAATGATACAAATCAAATCAAGCATGTAGATATGAATGAGCAAATGTCCCTAAACATCAGAAGTATTAATGCATGGACATGTTAAAATGCTTATGCATGAGTATCCCTTTTCACCCACACGACACATGCGTTTGGGGTGATATCCTTAAAGGATTGGGTATGAAAGTTAGGACATTCAAACCGTTTAGTGAAGCTCTCTAGGCAAGTGGTGAAGGCATCGATCATTTTAATCACATCCATCACGCTGGAATCACCATTTCGACCTCTTGATTGATCACTAGCCCAATTTCTTTTGTCATTTTTAGGACTTTTTGACCTATGAACACTTGCATTCTTCAAAGCCTTCAACTTATGGTAATTTGGTTTGGTGTGTCCTTAAAGTCCACAGAAATGATAGAAATGTTAAATTCTTGGACCTCTTTGCAAGTTTGGAGGTGATTTCCTTTGAAACTTAGGCTTGACCACAGTTTGATTAAGTGGCTTATTCAACACTCGTTGGTCAGCTACATTCTTCTTCTTTTCATCCTTTATTTTCTCTGGAGTAGGGACACCTACAACCGGCTCTCTGGCTTTCAAAAATCTCACATCTTTGGTGAAATTGGCCGATGAGCTACTCCCTCTGATATATCCTAACCTGGACTTTTCTGAGAAATGTTTTTGAGATGAAATAACATCATCTAACTTCTTCGTGGATACCCTCTCTATCTTGGCATTTGCTTGCACTACTTTTACCTGAAGAAATCTGATTTTTTAATAAACTTCAGTCAGCTCACCATTTAGCGTCTCTATCTCACACTTGGCCTCTTTATAACGCACTAGAAGACTTTTATAGTCCTCCTCTACCTTTTTCATCTTCTTTATGGCTGCCTTGGCCACCCTTGTATATGCTCCTGACTTCTCAATTAGGGAATTGTAATTCTCTTGAAGTCCAGTTTAATCTTCATCTTCTTCAGCATCTAATTCTTCTACAATTCCCATGGATTCCTCATCACTATGCTCCCCAAGTTCTTGCACTAGCAAACTCAAGTCCTCCGAGGACTCAACATGAGCAATAGTCATAAAGGCGGAGTAATTCCTTTCTCCATCACAACTCTCTTCAGAAATAGAGTTGGATGAATCTGAAATCACTAAGAGTTGTAGCATATGCTTTGCCCTTCCTTCTTAGATAGTTGGGACATTTCTTTTTGAGATGTCCATGGCCATTGTATTCATAACACACAATGCCTTGTGGAGATTGGGTATCCTACCATTCTTTCTTCTTAAACTCTTTCCTATCACCCTTGGAGGATGAGAATTTCTCTCTGCTGAACGGTTTCCCACTGTTCTTTATCTTCAGAAATTTTCAGAAGTTTTTAGCAAGGAATGCTACCTCCTTCTCCACTCCATCTTCTTCAGAGGAATCATCCATTCTTTCAGTGATGGTTTTAAGAGCAAGAGATTTGCTTGTCTTATAAGAAGGCAGTACAAGTTCATATGTTTGAAGAGACCTAAAGAGCTCTTGGATCTTAATCTCATCCAAATCTTTGCTTTCCTCTATTGCTGTGACTTTTGCTCGAAAGCTCTCCGGTAAGGATCTCAAAATTTTTCTTACTACCTTAGTATCTTCAATCTTCTCACCAAGATTGAGCTTCGCAATTAAAATTTCGTTGAGCTTCCCATCGAAGGAATCCGAGGACTCATCTTCTCCCATCTTAAGCTCTTCAAATTTGGTGATAAGCATCTGAAGCTTTGTATCCTTCACTTTCTTTGCTCCTTCATAAGTGGTCTCTAATATCTCCCAAGCTTCCTTAGCTACTGTCATGTGAGAGATCTTGTGACACTCATCTGGAGACACACCACAGAAGATTGCATTCAAAGCTTTACTGTTAGCATTAACTGCCGCAAGAGCTGCTTTATCCCAAATGGATTTAGCGGCCTCCTGTCTAGTCCAACCTACTTCTACAGCATCCCAAACAGTATCATCAATAGAACACAAGAATGCCCTCATTCGGACTTTCCAAAAAGCATAGTTATTACCATAAAAAAATAGTGGAACATATAAAGATTGAGACCGGTCCATCTCAAACAAGGTTAAGGATCACACTCAAGTAGTTACACCACAGCGAGTGCACCCACTTTGATACCAATTGAAAGTTCGAAAATGCGTCGAAAACACAAGAGTTGTTTAGACCCCTAAAACAAAGTTATGGCTTGGTTGATTTTGCACTAACTTAATACTAAGTGTGGAATAGTGTAAACACAAGCGTATAAGCAAGAGAACTACTCTAATCCATATTTAAAGTAACACAGCAGTAAAAATGAAATAAAAACGAGTAGAGAAGAGAGATGCAAACACAGATAACACTGAGATGTGTTATCGAAAAGGAAACTGAAGAACTCGGTGAAAAACCTTTCCGCCACCCTTAAAGCAAAAATTGATCCACTAAACAATCAGTTGGGATACATAGGTGAGCAAGAGACCCTCCAAGCCTAATCTACCCTTTGTACCTAAGCCCTCCAATCTCCTACTCCAACAAGGCTTCTCGGAATCGTGTCTTGTCTAGCTCTTTGAATCCCGTAATAAGCTCCATGTTACATCTGCCATCCTTGGCTTCTTCCAATACTTCCTAGCAGCACCAAAACGTCACTTGACACTTTGAAAGGGTGTGGTAAGTGTTTGGGCTATCAACCTCTCAATGGTATGGAAATGGAGAGGTAGGAGTTGAGGAAATTCCCAAAACAAATGTGTAGAGGATTGTGGGTATAACAATCTCTAACTCTCAAGGTGTTTGGCTAGGGTTTTCTCTTAGAAGCAGTCCTTAACATTTATGGGTAATGTAGGTATAAATAGTGTAGGCATAGAAATTGTGTATCAGACTGGACAGGCTGGCAGAACAGAATGTCTAGCGAGTGTCTCGCAGGAAGGCCTTACCCGCAAGATACTTACGAGATACAGCTGTTTTCATCTGGCTTGACTCTTCGCATTCCAGCATGTGCAAGGCACATGAGTTACTTCGCGAGATGCTAAGTCACGAGCTACCTGCGAAAACTCTTCAGTCTTCAAATTGCTTGAGTCTTCACACTACACTCTCTATCACACAGCTCTTACAATGAAATCCCACAATAAAAATAGGGTACAAAAGATTGAATAAAATTACAATCAAATTTGGCACATAATATAAGCCAACAAAACATATAGTTGTAAATAACAACTTTACACATATTTTATCCACTAAATACTGGTAAGATTATGCTGTTTGTCGTGTAGTAAAGATGGGCGTCCCTAAATAAGGGCCAATGCGGTCCGTGGTGGGAATACTAAAGATTCCAGCCACCTGCTCTTTCACATGCCTAGGTGTACTATGAGAAAACCATAATCTCGATTTGGGAACACTCATAAGTTGGTTGGAAGAGTTATAAAACACAGAAATACACATATTATTCCTTTATTCTTAGTCTTATTTTCTCAACACAAAAAACTGACTCCTACAAAGTGTTTGATTGATAACTCATAAGCACTTTCTATCACCTGATAAATGCACCATTAGTAGTCTTATCACTTCATAAATAGCTCAACATCAACTTCTCCACTTAGCTGTTGAAGCAAAGAGTTGAACCTAGAGACAACATAAAGAAGCTCCAAATAACCTAGAGACAACGTAAGGAAACTCTTTAAAGACCACTGGATTCTCAAAGAAGCCAATCATTCACATTAGTGCATCCACATTGGTGGAGCTATTTTTTTAGCTATATGACACTACAAAAAGTTGCTTTATCTATTTTACCTACTCACTTTACAAAACATCTATCATCAGTGAATCTATTTTAGCTTTCAACACAACAAAATAATATAAACATTACAATAAAATAATACATCCACTACAATAAAATAATATATTCACTGCAATAAACAACAATCATAACCACCATAACTGCTACCGCTGCTACTGCCGCCGCCGCCGCCACATAACAGCAAATAATCATCTAGTGTAACAAGTAATTTTTTTAACCCCAAATTATACTTATACATTTTTTTTTACTAAAGTGATTTCTCAATCATCATGATAGCAAATAATAATCTAGTTTAACAATAATATTTTGATTTAACCCCAAATTATATATATATATATACAATTTTTTTTTTTTTTTTAACTTAAACAATTGTCCGGAAGCAATCTTGGAACAATGTGAACTATGAAATGGAGGAACCTTATAAGAAAACATATAAAATGAAACACATATTATAGCTGGAACAATGTAGTCCATAGATTACTCACATGCATAACTCAAACCAAATTACAATAAAACTCACACACTCGCACAAGTTCCTATGACTCATGCTTCTCAACATATAAAAAAAGAAATTCCTATGACTCGCCTTGCAATTGCCATAAATGTTCAACAAGGTCCAATTGGAATTGAGAATGAATTTCTCGATCTCTAATGCGTCCATAACTCTAAATGTATGCCATATATCCATCACTTTATTCACGTGACACTTGTATAGGAGGATTATCCACTCCATTAATTTGTTCATAATCCAAGTCGACCACTTTATTATCATCTCACTCATATTCAACAATTATGTTATGGAGAATTATGCACACTTTCATGATCTTTTGGAGTGTTTCAAGATGGAAAAATCGAGTAGGTCCACGAACAATTGCAAAACATGCTTGAAGCACTCCAAATGCACGCTCAACTTCCTTCCTATATGTTAGAACATATGTGATTCAATGTTAGGAACATATGTCAATATTTTATGTAATTGGCTAATCTTTTGACAAAACACACTTGTAATTGGGTAGACCTAGGATGTGTCTAATACTTCAAGGAACAAGGTTTCAAGTTTAAGTGTTAAAACCATGCAAGTCTGTGCACGAAACAAGTGAGGAAGTGCTGGATTTTAAAGCTCAACAGTTAGCATCTATCGAGGTTTAAAAGCTGCTGAAGCTCAATGCTTGATAGCTAGCTCGATAGATAGCTATCTATTGAGGTTTATGAAAAACAGATTTTTCAGTTCTATTTTGCATTCAATCTGTGGGTATATGTTTGAGCTTTCTTTTCTCACGACCCTAAACATATATAAGGATTATTTTAAGAGCCATCTAGGATTGTGCAAGTGTGTAGCAAAGTTTTGCTCATGCAAATTATGATTGGAGACAAAATTTTCCCTAGTTCATCTTTCTCTTGAAGAAGCTGCTGTATTTATACACCGTAGGGTTTTGTGACCAAGGAGCTTCTTGATCTTCATCGTGTGATGAACTAAAGAATTTTGCAGTCAACATCTTTCTCAAGTTGGTGATTAAGTCGTGTACTGGGATCCATGCATCTATTGGTTAGTCACATACTGTGAGCTATGCATTGAAAGGAGAGATTGTCACTACAGAATAAGTCCATTTGGGTATTGGGGTAAGAGTTCAACTGTAGGTTGGTATACGGTACTGGGATTCTTTTACTTGTAACCGCTTGTTGTGATAATAGTGGATTCTTGGGAGTGATGACCTTAAAATCACTTAGTGGGGTTTTTGCCATGTAGGTTTTCCCCATTCAAAAACAAATCATCGTGTCAATTTAATTTCTGCTGCATATTTACTTAGTTGGTGATTTGTTTGTGCTACCACATGTTTTTGCATGTTAATTGAATTAATTAATTAACTTGACTAAATCAATTGATTAATTCATCACAAGGGGTCAATACATTCTTGGCCTAGCAAGTGATATCAGAGCAGACACACTCTGATTAGGTTTTAATCTTTACTGTGTGATCCATTGACCTCTGTTGTCATGGCTGCAACTGGCTTGAAGAGATCTTTATTTTCAAACACATACTGTTTTTCTAATCTCTACTTGTTTTAGTGTATCAGAAAATGCAAGTCTAAAAGTTATTTGAATTCTATTATGATGACTATTGGAAAAGATCTTAATTTGACAAAGAAGAAGCTAGATTGTCTCAGAATGAAAATGTGCAAAGGAATTCGTCTGAGAAGAGTGAAAGTTAAAGGTTTAGTTCATAAAAGGTAGATGAGAGAAAACACAATTCCCACTGATCTGTCATCTAAGCACGAAGTGTGCTTCATGATGAGGTTTGCATTTAAGGTTATAGACACGTGTTTGTGGTACCTTGATAGCGACTACTCTAGACACATGACTGGAGACCGATCTCTCTTCAAGGTTTTTGAATCTAAGAAAGGTGGCAATGTCACTTTTGGTGATGGGACCAAATCACAGATTAAAGGAAAGGGAATCATCTCTCTACTTAGACTGCTAGACATTGCAAATGTTCTATATGTAGAAGGTTTGAGAGTGAACCTGTTGAGCATAAGTCAAATATGTGATCAAGACTTCATGGTACTATTCTCAAAGGGAAAATGCCTTGTCATGGATGAGTTTGGAAAGAAACTGATATGTGGTGTTCATACTCTAGACAATTGTTATGGCTTGGTTCCTAATGCTGATATTGTGTGCAATAGCATTCATTTTCCAAATGAAGATCTATGGCACCAAAGGATATGACATGCTAGTTACAAACATCTTTAAATTGTATCTAAGCATGAGTCTGTTTTGAGGATACCAAAGCTCAGTAGAGTGAGCAATGTGGTGTGTGGACTATGTCATCTTAGGAAATAGATAAAAGCTAAACATCCGGCACTTAGACATCTGCTACATTTAGACCATTGGAGCTACTACATCTGGATCTTATGGGTCCAACTAGAATCGAGTCTCTTGGTGGAAAGAGATATATCATGGTTGTGGTAGACGACTTCACTAGGTACACTTGGGTTATACTCCTACGATCCAAGTCTAATGCTCTTAAGCACATTGAAGCCTTGTGCACAAGATTGTAGAATCAGAAGAGCCTGAAGATTGATTGAATTTGAAGTGATCATGGAAAAGAATTCGAGAACTCATATATGGAGTCCTTTTGCATAAGATCAGGTATATCTCAAGAATTCTCTGCTCCTATTACTCCTTAGTAAAATGGTGTAGTAGAAAGAAAGAACAAGGTTATTCAAGAGATGGCTAGAGCCATGTTGCATAACAAGGATGTGGCTAGAAACTTGTGGGGAAAAACTGTTAACACTGCATGTCATACGGTTAATAGGGTGTATTTTACACTTGGTACCAAGAAGACTCCATATAAGTTATGGAAAGGTAGAAAGCCAAACGTGAAGCATTTTAGAATTTTTGGAAGTACTTATTTGATTCTCAAGGATAGAGAGAATGTGGTAAAGTTTTACCTCCCGAAGTGATGAAAGAATATTTGTGGGATACTTCTCTACAAGCAAGGCTTATCAAGCATGCAACGAAAGAACCACGAAGGTAATGGAAACAGTGAATGTTGTTATTCATGAATCTTTAGATTCTAGTTTCGAGAAAGTTAGTAAGGAAATCCCCAAAGAAATTCTTCACTCTGAGCCCAAGGAAGTTTAAGAAATTGTTGAACAAGAGCCTACATCTCCAAATACTCCCGGCACTCCAAGTGTTATGGAAGATTCAGCAGACATATCCACTTCACTTGATTCTCAACCCCATGAAGAGAAAGGACCTTCCTCCAGGATTAAATTGATTCATCCTCTTGAAGTTATTGTGGGAAACATGAATGAACTCACACTAAGGAAGCATACAGTTGATAAATGTGTTGCTAACTTTGTATCTTATTCGTATTATTTGTCATAGGTTGAACCCACTAAAGTTGAGGAAGCTCTTCAGGATGAAAGCTGGGTTGAAGCAATGCATGATGAACTACTCTAGTTTTAGAGGAATGATGTTTGGACTCTAGTACCTAGACCAGAGGGTGAGCACATCATCGGCATAAAGTGAATATTCCGCAATAAGACTGACGAGGAGGGTAATGTGATTCGTAACAAGGCTCGTCTTGTAGCCAAAGGATATTTTCAAATGGAAGGAGTAGACTATGATGAAACATTTTCTCCAATTGCTCGTATGGAGTCTATTAGAATTCTCTTAGCCCTAGCATGTCACTTAAAGTTCAAGCTTTACCAAATGGACGTAAAGACTACTTTCTTAAATGGGTTCCTTAAAGAAGATGTCTATGTGGCTCAACCAAAAGGATTCATTGATCCAAACTTTTCGGATCATGTGTTGTACCTCAAGAAGGCACTTTATGGTTTGAAGCAAGCCCCTAGAGCTTGGTATGATCGGCTCACATAATACTTAGTGTCACATGGGTTCACAAGAGGAAAAGTTGATCAAACTCTCTTCATAAAAAGGGAAGACGGCGAGTTGATAGTTGCTCAAGTCTATGTTAATGATATCATCTTTGGGTCGACTAAGGATGAACTTGCTCATAGTTTCTTAAAACTCATACAGGCCGAATTCGAAATGAGCATGATTGGAGAGCTGATTCACTTCCTTGGCTTGCAGATTTGTCAAAAAGATTTAGGTATATTCCTATCTCAATTTAAATATGCTAGAAATCTTGTGGAAAAGTTTGGTTTGGAATTTGTTAGTTCTGTTAAAACCCTTATAAGCCCAAATGTTAAACTCACCATTGACTTGTTAGGTAAAAGTGTAGATTGATCTCTTATAGAAGCATGATATGTAGTATTCTTTACTTTACTACTAGTAGACTTGACATTAGTTATAGTGTGGGAGTGTGCGCTAGATATTTGGCTAATCCCAAAGAGTCTCATATGATTGCCTTGAAAAGAATCATAAAGTATCTCAAAACCACTGACGATTTTGGTGTGAGGTACAACAAGGACACAAATAATGTCTTAGCTGGGTATTTTGATGCTAATTGAGTTGGGAATGCTGATGATAGAAAGAGTACATCGGGGGGTTGTTTCTATGTTGGTAACAATCTTGTCTCCTAGATGAGCAAAAAATAGAAGTCCATCTCATTATCCACTGCAGAAGCTGAGTACATTGCTGCCGGTAGCTGTTGCACCCAACTTCTATGGATGCAAAAACTCCTCCATGATTATGTTATTTGTCAAGAGCATCTTACCATCTTTTGTGACAATACCAGTGCCATCAACATCTCTAAAAATTCGGTTCAACATTCTCGAACTAAACACATAGAGATTTGGCATCACTTCATTAAGGAGCTTGTTGAAGATGATACTCTTACTCTTGAGTTTATTCACACTGATGATCAGAAGGATGATTTTTTTTCCCAAACCTCTTGATAGCAAACGGTTTGAATTCCTTTGCCAAAATATTGGTGTCATTTCCATGGATTGATCTCTCATTCTCCTCATTCTTCCTCATGGATTTGCATATAGTTTTATGCATTGCCTTGTTTAACATGTTTTTGTTTGTTTACCTTTCAGTTTTGCTTTATTTTGTTTTTCATATAAAATAAAATAAAAATTTTGAAAAATCAGAAAAATACAAAAACAGTGTGTGTTTGTGTATATTGGTACTTGTGTACCTTGGATGGCAATTGAAACAAAGTTTTCTAAACTTTGTATCTTTTGTAACTTAGATGAGCATCTTTATGCACAACTAAGCAAGTGAGCTTTGTGACTCGTGTTTGTGGTGAGTAAGGTTAATTAATCACTTGTGCTTGGCACTCGTATCACTCTTTTTGATAGGAATGACTAAAAAATCCTAAGAGAGAGGCATAAATAACCATCTCACCATTGTTGCCCACCAATCATGAAATGACATTTGTATGCTTCGGCATAGCAAAAGTGGAATGTCAAATGCTTAACATAATTGGGTATTTCTTTTCTATCTCTCATATGCCCATGCATGGTTTGCTTAAAAGAAAAAGATGCAAAGAAAAATAAAAAGCAAAAAGAATCAAAATGCTTTATATATGATTGCAAGCGTGTTTTCTAGGATATGTGGGAGTTATAGGATGTACCTCGAAGGTGATAGTCTCCATCAAACAATTATGATTGTGTGTGAGTTAAAGTGATTTTCTCATATCTCAAATCGTCATAACATGTAGACACTTATGCAATCTTGTGATGTTTTTCACACACAACACGCAATATTCTTTGCTACTATTGATATATGTGCAGGTACAATGTGATTTGGCCATCACAAGGGATACATGTGTTAATGTATGCTCACTAAACTATCATACCTTTTTTTTTGAAATATAAACTTGGTTAGAATTGTTTAGTGTGTATGTGTGTTTTGGATTTATGTGGTTGACATTTTTCTTGTTGAGAGATGATTTTAAGGTTTTAAAATGTTGTTTGTATCATTGGTTGTATAGCATGCTTGATTGCATTCATATCTGTGTTTTTCTCTTCTTGAAAATCTGTTTTTAAGCAATCTCGATAGCTGTTCGACACCTCTCGACAGCTAGGCTATCTATCGAGCTCTTTAGCTACTTTTTGATCACATTCTTGACAGCTTCTCGATAGCTACTTTGATCCATCAAGGAAGTTTCTGTCCTCTTGATAGCTCCTGGACAGCTACCTTGATCCATCGAGATGTTAAGGAAACCTTTGGATAGCTCCTCGATAGCTTATCTCGCGCTTTTTAATTCTCGACAGCTCTCAATAGCTCTTAATCTGTCAAGAATTATGATTTTATAAATATACGATCCTTGTGATTTTAGATCATTTCTCCTTGATTTCTCTCGATTGCTTTCAGCCTTTTCACCTTCCAAACACCTCTCTCCTCACTCCAAATCTTTTCCCCACTCCTTCTTTGGTTTTGATCTTGCATCTTTTACAGGTATGATCTTCTTTTCATCATCTTATCATACATTTCATGCATTCTTGACCTAACTTTTGGGGTTTTTGGAAATTTTTGAGGTTTTTCAAAATCAATGAAGTTTTCGCTAAATTTTTGGGATGGGTTTTGTCAAAATGATGTTAAATGTTCATGCATTGCATCACATTTGCATTATAACAATGTTTCATGCATTTTAGATGTGTGTTTACTTTGTTACTATGTTGTGTGCTAGTAGGTTTGGATTGGGCTGAGCCCATGATGTATTTAAATTTTCATGTCACATGCTCATACATTTTCATGAATACGTACCTTCAATTCTTTATATTTTGATATATTGTTGTTGGTGCTTTTCTAATTGTCTCTTTCTCCCTCTCTTTTTCTTTCTGTTAGTTGCATTATGGCACTTAAACGAAAGTACACTCCATCCTAGAACCCTCTTCGTTCTAGGGCATCTACTTCTTCTTTTGATCCTACCCCTTCCTCCATTCGGTTCCATGATGATAAAGCCTGATAGGAATTTTTGGAGAACTTTTCTAGACGTGGCATTCATTTGAAACACCAAGTCATTCTGTCAGACTTCTCTAACACCGACCTACCCACTGTCATCTACAGTCGGGGTTGGGAGTCACTGTGTGACATCTCAGTCACCTGTCCTTTCGTGATCATACATCGTGATCATACAAGAGTTCTACTCCAATATGCACGGATTCGATTATTCTGTACCTTTTTTTCATACTCGCATTCGAGGTACACATATGGTAGTTACTCTGAATATTGTATCCGAGGTACTACACATTCCTAAGGTAGCACATCCTGACTACCTTGGCTATGATATTCTTAAGACTGTGTCTAAAGACGAACTCTCGTCTCTGTTTTGTGAGACACCCTCATCTTGGGGTGAGCGTCAAAACACCCTTTGCTCGGGCTTTGCAAAAGGTCCAAGATTCCTTAACATGGTGATGACATTCATTTTTCATCCATTGTCTCACTACAACTCTATCACAGAGCCTCGTGCTCGATTTTTGTTGTCTCTCCTTGAGAGGCTTACTATTGATTTTCTCTCACACTTCATACTCTCCTTTATAAATGTCTATAAGGATATGGTGACCCGTGATAAGCTCATTTTTCCATCGACTATCACATGGATTCTCCGCCACTTTTCTATCTCTTTTCTTGAGTCTCCACATTTTTCTGTTATGTGTGCCATTGATGCTGCTACTGTTCGATATAGTGAGGCACAACTCAAACCGTGGCAGCCTTGGACAGAGATGGCAGCTCCTCCTACTTCCACTGTTCCATCCACCTCCGCTCCTTCATCTTCTGCGGGTGGAGTGACACTTGAAACCATCATGGCACAGTTTGTGTGCATTGATGCTCGCCTTGACACTCTCAGTGATGAGTTTTGTCAGGTGAATACCCGTGTTAGTTGTATCGCATGACGATAGGCTGTCATGGGTGGTTTTACTATGGCTTCCTCTCCTTCTCCCAAGGCATCTGAGGACGATGATGATGACTCTGACGACAATGATGCTGATGAGGACGATGGTGCTAGCTTGCCTAGTGATGATGAGATGTCTACTTGATATACTTACCCTTTGTCACTTGTGACAAAAAGAAGGAGTAGTTTTAAGATGAGAGTAGTTGTACTTATAGGGGAAGGGTTAGTATAGGAGATTTTGTGTTAAGGGGAGTGTTTATGAGGGATGTAGTGAGGATTTTTTTGTATCTTTTTTTTTCTTTCTATTTTAGATACATTATTTCTTTGTATACTGGTCTTGTGACCATTTGACATACATTGTACTTATATTTGGATTATATATATATATATATATATATTGATGTCTGTTATTTCACCTATCTCTCCATGTGTTATTTCTTTTCTCTCTTTATATACATATTTCTTATTAATTGTATGCAATCTATTATTTCTGTCTCACACTAAGATGTTGTGATGAGTTTTGTTTAAAGTGTTTCAAAAACACAGGTTGTCAAACTCTTCTTGCCATAAACTCTCTTCTTGCAAAGTCTTTCAAGAGTTTGTGTTAGGATAAATTTTATTGTATTTAACAAGTGAGTATAAGTTGAGTAATTTATGACTTCTGTCATATGTTCATTTGTTTGTTGTGGTTTTGTCACTGATTGCCAAAGAGGGAGATTGTTAGGACATATGTGATTCAATGTTAGGAACATGTGTCAATATTTTATGTAATTGGCTAATCCTTTGACAAAACGCACTTTACTTGTAATTGGGTAGACTTAGGATGTGTTTAATACTTCAAGGAACAAGGCTTCAAGTTCAAGTGTTAAAACTATGCAAGTCTATCCAAGAAACAAGTGAGGAAGTACTGGATTTTAAAGCTCGATAGCTAGCATCTATCGAGGTTTAAAAGTTGCTGAAGCTCGATGCTCGACAGCTAGCTCGATAGACAGCTATCTATCGAGGTTTATGAAAAACAGATTTTTCAGTTCTGTTTTGCAACCAATTCTTGGGTATATGTTTGGGCTTTCTTTTTTCAGAACCCTAAACTTATATAAAGATTATTTTAAGGGTCGTCTAGGGTTGCGCAAGTGTGAAGAAAAGTGTTGTTCATGCAAATTGTGACCAGAAACAGAATTTGCCATAGTTCATCTTTCTCTTGAAGAAGTTGCTATGTTTATACACCGTAGGGTTTTGTGACCAAGGAACTTTTTGATCTTCATCGTGTAATGAATTGAAGAACTTTGCAGCCAACATCTTTCACAAGTCGGTGATTAAGTTACTTACTGGGATCTGCGCATTTATTGGTTAGTCACGTACTGGGAGCCGTGCATTGAAAGGAGAGATTGTCACTCCAGAACAAGTCCAATTGGGTATTGGGGTAAGAGTTCAACTATAGGTTGGTATAAAGTACTGGGATTCTTTTACTTGTAACCACTTGTTGTGATAATAATGGATTCTCGGGAGTGGTGACCTTAAAATCATCTGGTGGGGTTTTTGCCTTGTAGGTTTTCTCCATTCGAAAACAAATCACCGTGTTAATTTAATTTTCAGTGCATATTTACTTAGTTGGTGAACTGTTTGTGCTACCGCGCTTTTTTGCATGTTAATTGAATTAATTAATTAACTTGACTAAATCAATTGATTAATTCATCACAAAGGGTTAATATATTCTTTGCTGATCATTATACGCCTCTTGGGCTGGCACAAATAATTTTTGCTTTTGTCCTTGTGGAGTTGGGATTATTTTTGGAAATGTTGCCCACTTTGGATATATGCCATCAGCAAGGTAATATACCATTGTGTGTAGTCATGACCATTGATTGAGTAATGTACTACAGGAGCATGTCCTTTAGCAAGATCAGAAAATATATGAGATCGCTCTAACACATTAATATCATTATTTGACCTATGTAACCCAAAAAATGCATGCCATATCCAAAGATCATTAATGCTACTACCTTTAAAATAATAGTAGACTCACGAATATGACCACAATATTGATCTTTCCATGTAGCTGGACAATTTTCCACTTCCAATGCATGCAATCAATTGAACCTAACATATCTGGAAAACCTTGGCGTTCGTCATAAGCTAACAGTCTAGCAATGTCTTCATTGTTTGGCTTTGTCAAGTATTCCTCAGAGAAAACATCAATTACCACGGTAACAAATTTTTTCAAACTTTGTAATGTAGTAGTGTCTCCAATCCGCACATATTCATCTTTCAAATCACCTGATACTCCATACACAAGCATTCTAAGTGCAGCAGTTATCTTTTGTAATGAAGATAAACTAAGTTTGTTGGCACTATCTTTTTTTTGGACAAAGTAAGAGTCACGAGCTTCTACCTTAGATTGAATACAAAGAAAAAGAGAATGCTTCATCCGAAATCTCCTATGAAATAAAGCGGGCAGATATATTGGTGTGGGAGTAAAGTAGTTAAGAAAAAGCCTCTCATTGCCTGCCAACTGATTACGACAGATATAGTGACGACGTTTATGTTGTGATGTGTCCATGACAACTTCTTCGATTAAGTCATTCTCATCTGAGTCATCAAGAAGCAACTTGCAAAACGAAGAGCGATCCATGGATGCAACCTTCAAGAAAATTGGAAATCAATTATTACTATAGTTGCAAGAAACATAACCAACCCATGCTTTTAGTGCCATAAGCAATCATTACGCCCACAAGCACACACGCACAAGTCACAACACAAACAAGATGAACACTAAATTTAAAGGTTTATACATACATTTAGTTTAAGATTAAAATCAAGTGACATAAGCCACTACTAAAATACATGAAGACCTCTCATAAGATACTACCAAAATACATAAAGGCCTTTCATAAGCTATTACCAAAATACATGAAGGCCTATCATGAGCTACATAAAAAAAAATGGTTATACCAAAGCATCATCTAAATGTGCCAACCTTTTCCTAACATTACAAAATACATAAAGCCTAAGCTACATCCAAAATGCAATCAAACACATTAATTACGTGAACTTTGTCTTGCCATGATTTCCTCTTGGAGTTGTTCATAAAAAGCTTTTTGTGCTCCAGTCAAGGCACTTATATCTTTCATCATGATTCTCTCCTCCTCTGACGTATGTTGCATCTCAAATTTTTTCCTCTCAATCATGACTCTTTCCTTCACAATCCTAAGTTTTTGCCTCTTAATAAAAAAATTTTCATCTTCCAATCAGGTTCTCTCCTTATCCCTTAACTTACCAAGCGCAACTTCTCCACTTTGATACGAAGAATCTCTTTTTCTTTTTCTTGTGATTCCTCACTAAATTTCATTTTCTTGGTCAAATATTCCCCTACATCTTTTCTGGTGGCTTTGTTCTTTTGGTTGGCCTTTTCTGCCTTCCTACCAATTGGCCTCTCAAAATTGGAAGTGTCACCAAGTCCAGACCCACAATCCCCCTTGCCAATAGATGTTCAATATGGAGTTGGAGGCATGGTTGCTCTCGATCTTTCATTTGGATCGGCCTACTTTGGTTGGTCCTTCAACATGAGCCAACAATGTTCAAGATGAAAGGGTTTCTTGAAGGTCTCTTTATACAAAGCCTTTGCATTGGTAATCTAAAAAAATTAAAAGAAATATAACATGATTAGTATCTTCAAACTATTGGCGAATGGGCATGTCAACACTATTGCAATATAATTTATACCTTATCTTGTTTAGTTATACCACTTTGACGTTGTGCGTTAACTTTAGCCGTGCACCCACAAAATTTATTTGTCTCCTTGTTAATCATTGCCCAGTGACTTATCAAGGAGATATTAGTACGTGTGGTACCAGATGTATTGTACTGTGTGAAGCATTCCCAAATTTTTTGACGAAATATATTATGTATTTGTTCATTACTGTGTATGGCATCAACACTAGTATTGAGCTATGCTGACAGTAGGACTTGATCTTCCTCTACACTAAAGTTAGTGCCCCGTTTTCCTTTCGTAGAAAAGGCATTCTCAACTTGAGGTGGACAATTAGAAACTAACATAGGATTATTTTGAGATGTTTCCAAAAGTTGTGAGTCAATATCAATATCCTCATTTATGATACCTGTGTAATATGGTAGGTCTTGTTGTGACTCCGTAAAATTATAAACAACAATATATACTTCTAAGCAAACTAAAAGTAAACACCAATACTGTAATAAATTAGAAAAAAAAATGTAAACTTCCCTATACACAGAAAATTTCCAAACTAGCATTTACATTAATACATTAGAAACAACAAACATAAACTTCCCTGCAACTAGAAAATTCCCGAAACAATTTCCAACATGACATTTATTGTAATAAATTAGAATAAAAAAACAGAAAATCAGCAAGAAGCAAAAACAGAAACCAAAAAAATGTAACCTTCCCTACACACAGAAAATTCCCAAACTAACATTTACATCAAGACATTAAAAACAGACACATAAATTCCCTGCAAACAAAAAATTCCCAACTGACACGAAAAATTTATCATTCCAATTACCCAAATAAAAAATCCCAAGCATTACATGATGAAGAAGATAGAGACAACTCACTTGATCAGCAAGCAAGCTTTGGACTTGGTGGGTCAGACAGAAGAGAAGAGAGGTCGAGCTAGATCGGAGAAGTCGAGATGGGTCAGATAGAAGAGAAGGCGAGACAGGTTGGCGTAGGTCAGCTTCGGACTTGGGGCATGGGGCTTGGGACTTGGGTGGTGTGGGTTGTCGGCGTGAGCAAAATGGGTTAGTGACATGAGTGAAATGGGTTTGAGGCGTGAGGGAAATGGGTCTGCGATGTAGGTTGACGGGTGGGTCAGCTTTAGACGTGAGGCTTAGGTTGGTTTAAGACTTGGACGGCGTGGGTCAATGGTGTGGGCGAGATGGGTCTACGGCGTGGGTCGATGGAGTAGGTCAGCTTCAGACTTCGGCAACGTGGGAAGGAGGAGTGGGCCAGTGACGTTGAGTTTTCGGGTGGGCCGACGGCGGTGAGACTCTCGACAGAGGTGAGAGTTAAAAGAGAGAGGTGAGAGTTGTGAGAGAGTTGAAAGTTAAGAGAGTTCAGACAGAGGTCGGGTTGAGTGAAAGAAATAGAAAAAAAGAAACAAATAAATCATATTTTAATAGGAGGTAGAATAATTTTTTTTTTTTAGCTTTTAGCTACTGTGCATAGCCATATATGGCTATGCACTGTAGCAATGTAGGTAAAAAATTTACCTATACCACCACCATTGTAGCACTCTTTTTGTATATGGTGGTGCTAAAAATAGCTTTTTAGCACCACCATAGTGGATGCTTTTAAAGGAGCAGCTTAGTCTCTTTGGGGCCTGTTTGGTAAGTCATTCCAAACAACAGTTTTTAGTGTTTAAACACTAAAAACTATGGGCCCAAAAAATAACATGTTTAATAAGAGTGTGTTTTTAGGAGTGTTTGAGTCACAATTTTCAATTTAAGGTGTTTAAACACTGTATTTAAAAAAACTCTCCATACCAATTTTTAGTTTTCAAGTAACATTATTCAATGGTATTTTTGTAAATACATAAAAAAGCTTGGGACTCATGGATTTGATAATACCCATAAACTTCTCTCTTCAAACTTTTCTTTTTTCTTTCTTTCTCTTGCAAAATGTTTCTTTTTCTTCTTTCCTACTTTTTTCTTTTCTTTCCCTCTTTCTCTTGCACGTTGCCACTCTTCTTCTCTTTCTTTTATTTTATTTATTTTATTTTTTTTTCTCTCTCTTGCACGTTGTCTCCTTCTTTTTTTTGGCTTCGGTCTTCTCTTGTTTTTCATTTTTCTAGGTTTGGTTTCTTTCCTTGTCTTCTCCTATTATTTTTCTGGATTTGGCTTTTTTCCTTGTATTCTCAACTAAAAAAATAGTAATTTGGCTTTGATTCAGTAGGGTTTACATTGATTCAGTGAATTGTTCAAGCTTGGACTTGCAGGGAGAGAGATGGGACGAAGAGGAAAGAGAGAATAAATAAATAATTACATTTTACTGTTTATGTTAGAAAATTTACACTTTTTCTTAAAAATACCTACATATACCAAACAAACAATTATGCTTTTTTACTTTTTAAAAAAATTGTTATTATAAATACAGTACCTAACACATTTTTTGCATTATGAGTACTTTAAACACGTGTTTTCACAATACTTTTTAAACCACAGTTTTCATATCATTTTGAAAAAAAAAAAATACTTGAAATTTGCTATTTACCATGTTTAAGTTCTGTTTAAGACAATGTTGATGAGTTGAACTTAGACATCTTAAACTCTATAAGTAAGAATCTAATTATTTTCTATGTTTTAAGGAAAGAAATTGTTAATTCTCTTTCATTTTCAATTCCATTCAAAATAGTTTTATTATTTTGATATATTTATGCTAAATTGCTGATTTGTTAAATCTAATTTTGTAAAATTAGTCTTACCAAGAATTATAATATTTTTTATTATTGATCCTTAATTTAATTGAACTTATAAAATTTAGATATGGTCAACTTAAGAACTATTAATGAATTTAAGAACTATTAAGAAGCTCCTGATGTATGCTTCTTAATGGAAACAAGGTTGGATTGAAGTGGCTTTGAGAAGCATTGTGGTGATGTACCTTTTAAAGATAAATTGATAGTGAAAAAGCCAAATTTGGGTGGAGGGTTGGCTTTTCTTTGGAAGGAGGAGGTGATGTTGGATGTGATTAATTTTTCTGAGAATCATATTTTGGCTAAGGTGGTGGAAAACGATGGTTTTGTGTGGCATCTTATAGGGTTTTATGGTTGGCCGAAGGCAAATGAAAAGCAGAAGTCATGGGCACTTTTATCTCATTTAAGGACTCTTTTTGAGGGTCCTTGGTGTTGCATTGGTTATTTCAATGCTATACTCATGCATCGAAGAAACAAAGTGTCAATGCACCTTACTATAACCAGATTGAGGATTTTCGAGTTGCTTTGGAGAACTGTGAGTTGACAGATTTGGGTTTTATTGGGCATAAGTTCACTTGGACAAACAGGCGGCCAAGTTCAGCTCACATAAAACAACGGTTGGATAGAGCTACTGCTAACAGAGGATGGACTGAAAAGTTTCCGGTGAATTCGGTTTCCCATTGGTTGAGCCATGCTTCTGATCATCTTCTTATTCTTTTAACAACCATGAATGATAGGCAGCTTAAGGGTAGGGGGGCTGGTGGCTTCAAATTTGAGGAGTGTTGGTTGTTATGGGATGATTGTGAGGCGGCTGTGCTTGAGGCGTGGACAGAAAGAGGGCGTGGTAACGCGGGTTTGAGTGGTTTGAGGGACTGAATCCAAATTTGTGGGGCTGATTTGCATGCGTGGGGTTCTTCTAAGACTAAACCCGAAACAAATGAGATTAAAAGATTACAAAAGAAGTTGGAACTAATGAATGCCAGTGAGATGACTAAAGCAAGCAGAAATGAATTTCTTTTACTGAGTAAACAGTTGGATGATTTATTGCTTAAGCAAGAGATTTTTTGGCGTCAAAGGTTTCAGGTGTCATGGTTAAAGTATGAAGATAGGAATACTATATTCTTTCAATCCAAGGCTTCCCAACAAAGGCGAAGGAATTTTATTGAGGGAATCAAGAATGCTAATGGGGTTTGGGTGGAGGAGGTGGATGAGGTTACGAATGTGCCTTTTGATTATTTCATGAATATTTTTAAAGCAGGCACTTGTGACAGAATGGAGGAATGCCTTAATGTAATTAACCAGAGAATGATTGAGGATATGTTGGAGGTGCTGTCCAGGTCGTATGGTAGTCAAGAAGTTAAAGCAGCATTGTTCTAGATGGTACCAACAAAGGCTCCTGGACCTAATGATATGAATGCCCTCTTCTATCAAAAATTTTGGCATATTGTTGGTAATGAGGTGACTGATGCTGTGTTAGATTTTTTCATACTGGTCATATGGTGCCTGATATTAATTATACTCATATATTTTTGATTCCTAAAGTAAAGAAATTGGAGAAAATGGCAGATTTCAGACCTATTAGCCTATGTAACGTGATATATAAAATTATTTCAAAAGTATTGGCGAATAGGTTGAAGCAGATCTTGCCACAGTTAATTTCCCATACTCAGAGTGCTTTTGTACCTGGACGCCTTATTGCTGATAATGTGTTAGTAGCCTATGAGACTTTGCATGCCATGCATATTATAAAGAAGGGTAAGAAGGGGGATTTAGCCCTTAAACTGGATGTCAGTAAGGCCTATGACAGGGTGGAGTAGGGCTTCCCTAAAGGCATGATGATTAAACTGGGGTTTTCGAAGGTTTGGGTGGATAGGTTTATGAGTTGTGTCTCTACATCTTCCTTTTCAGTTCAAATCATTGGTAAAGCTTATGGGAATATAACTCCATCTAGGGGTATTCACCAACGAGATCCTCTATCCCCTTATCTGTTTTTGATATGTGTTGAAGGTTTTACTTCGCTCCTTGCTAAAGTAGAGATTGAAAGGAGGTTGCATAGAGTGGCATTATGTAGGAGTGCTCCATCTATTACTAATTTGTTTTTTGTTGATGACTCTTTGATTTTTTGTCAAGCTATTAAAGATGAAGTGCAGGTGGTTTTTGATACCCTATAACCATATGCTGAAGCTTCGGGCCAATGCATAAACCTTGAGAAGTCTTCTACCTATTTCAGTGGCAATGTGTCTATGGAGTAGAAAGCATGGATAACTGAAAAATTAAAAGTTAAGGAAGTGGAGAAATTTGATGCTTATTTGGGGCTGCGTACTTTGATAGGAAGAAGAAAATATAAGACTTTTGCTTTCCTAAAGGAATGGGTTTGGAGAAAGTTGCAAGGTTGGAAGGGGAAGTTGCTTTCTAGGGCTGGCAAGGAGGTCCATATAAAAGCAATGGCTCAATTCATCCCCACGAATACAATGGGGGTTCTTTAGTTGCCTGGGAAATTATGTTATGAGTTGGACGCTGTGTGTGCTAGATTTTGGTGGGGACAAATTGGGGAGGAGAGGAAAATACATTGGAAAAGTTGGAGTCTTTTAACGCTACCAAAGAAAGAGGGCGGAATGGGTTTCAAAGATTTAAGATCATTTAATTTAGCCATGTTAGTAAAAACAGGGTTGGAGGTTGTTGCAAGATAAAAGCTTTCTGGTATACAGCTGTTTTAAAGCAAAATATTTTCCGCTGTGTGATTTTCTTGAAGTGACTAATTGCCAAAATAGTTCCTATGTTTGGAAGAGTTTGTTAGCGGCTCAACCAATTTTCAAGAAAAGATGCTTGTGGACAGTAGGTAATGGGGCTTCAATTCGTGTTTTAAAGGATTGCTGGCTGCCAAACCAGCCAACAAATTTTTTTTTTCCAACCTGAGGAGGAGATTTGGGAGTGGAGGGTCTCTGGTTTAGTTGACTGGCAGAATCATTAGTGGGATAAAGAAATAATTACGGCCATGTTCCATCAGTTTGATGCGGAAGCTATACTTCAAGTCCCTTTAAGTAGGCAGGTTGTACAAGATGTGCTGGTATGGTCTTTTTCAAAGAAGGGCAGCTATATAGTCTAATCTGGGTATTTTGTGGCAAAACAATTAAGGAAGGAAGAGTTAAATGTTAGGGAGTCTTCGGAGCAAAGAGCATATGGGTCACTATGGTCACAACTTTGGAAAGCAGATGTTCCAAATAAGATCAAAATTTTTTCCTAGAAAGCTTGTCTTAATATTTTGCCCACACAAGACAATCTCATTCGATGAAAGGTGGTGGAGACCGCAAGATGTTGTTTCTGTTAGAAAGAGATCAAATTGGTTTTGCATGTGCTTTTGAGTTGTGGGGCAATACAGGATGTTTGGGCTGGGAGTTTAGGTAGATTTCAAAAGTTGTGTACTGAGGAGGATGATTTCTTATAGCTGGTCACAGGTCTCATGGTGAAGCTTTCATCGAAGGAATGGAAGTTGTTTTTGGTTATTTATTGGCAGGTATGGCATTAGAGGAACACGGTCATGCATGGAGGTGCATTCCAGCATCTTTCAAAGTCGCCCCAGCTCGCAGTGGATTATTTGAGGGAGTATACGGATGCACAAGATCATCTAAGTGTGCCAGCTCCGATTCATGCTCCAGCACAACAGACATGACAGCCTTCACAGGGATTGTTATTTAAGCTGAACTTCGACGATGCTTGCTTTGATGATGGAGCTGCATCGGGTTATGGGGTTGTGATTCGGAATGAAAAGGGCAAAGTCATGGCTGCTATCGCTGTAAGGGGTGGTGCTATGCGAGGGAGTGAGGAGGTGGAAATGATGGCATGCCGTGAAGCGCTTGAGTTTGCTATCGATGCGGCTTCACGGAGATAATTCTGGAAGGTGATAATGCTATGGTGATGAAGATGAATTTGCAACTAATTGTGTTAGGCGTAGTGCAAATAGTGTTGCTCATGCTTTGGCTAAATTTGCTAGATTAATTGATAATGAAATTATATGGATGGAGGAGGATCCTCTGCCAGTGGTGGATGTGTGGTGGATGCTTTGTATTTGGATTCAAGTATTCTAAATTAATGAAAATTGATTGGTTCCGGTTTCCAAAAAAAAAGAAAAAAAAAAGAAAAAGGAAAAAGAAAATATGTCGACAAATTGAAAGCTATACACCTTTGCATTTTAGTGTTGAAACTTCAATTTCCAAAGTTTCCTTTCTAATCTCGAAGGATGATGTTTTTTTTTTTTTTTTTTTTGCAAATAATTTGGTTATATCATATATGTATTGAAATGGTAATTGATGTGGGCCAAAATTTGGTAAGTTAAATTTTAACCTTACATAATTAATTTATACAGATGGGGTGCCAATCAACCTTGGTTACCCTTGTTAAAAATGAATTAATCTTCTGATAGGAGAATAAGTGCTTGAAATATATGTGAGACAAAGAAATTGAATAATACTAGTCTTGGGTTGATTAAATTATATTCCTTTGGAGTGGTCCGAGGTATAGATTTACACTTGTTCTTAAATCACAATGATATCACTCTCTTTTCTTTTCTTTTCTTTTTTTTTTTCTTTTTTTTTTTTGTCCTCCCCCCTCCTCATAGGTGTCTCTTTACCTTATATAGTTATCTGGGTTGTATCTTGGCCTTCCACTTGGAGGGCTAAGGTTTATTTTCTTGATACTTGTCCTATCGGGGTTTTACTAGAATGTTTCAATACTAGGTTGTGAGCTATGATGCACTATNGGGTGCCCCAAATTATTTTTTTTAAAAAAAAAAATGCATATTTTCTTTAAGAAAATTGATTAAAAAAATTATACTCTAGGCTTTGGCCCCAAAATTGTATGAGCTCATTTCTGTTAAAAGAAAAAAAAAGTGTTAAAATTTTAAACTCTAATATTCAATAGTTGCAACATTTAAATAAGCAAATGTTTTATGCATCTGAAAAATGACATTTATAGAAACGAACTTACATATTCGTTTAAATTTCTCTTTCAGTTCAGTCATATGTTCGCTGGAGGTGATTCGAAAGTAATAATCCGGATAGGCTGTTTGGTACACACAGTTGGACGGGTTGGCAGTGCCAATGGCAAGGATTTTGGCTTGACCCTGGCCTTGTTTCTTGACTCGCATTTGCTCTGCTGCCATGAGTGGTTCCGTGACTTTGTTTGGCTTAGGCAAGTATATATGATTGATGAAGAAGAAAGAGGTCCAGTACTTGGCCTCAGTGTTCCCTCTTGCTTTTATAGACAAGTTTTACAATGTCAAGGGCTTGAAATTTAGGTCCTTTCGTTTTCAAGTGTCTTGAAGGTTAGTTTTATCACCAAAAAAAGAAAAGAAAAAAGTGTCTTGAAGGTTAGGTGTTGCTCTACCATATAATTTTCCTTGCACGTGTTAAAATGTAATTTGCAATTGATAAGTGGCTCCCTATGTGTCGAAGAAAGAAGCAACTGAAATCTAAATGTCAACAAATGAAGAATCCAGCACCAAGCAAGCATGCAAGTAGACATCTCATGGACAAGTGTCAATTGAAGAGAAATGAAGCAAACTTCTGCAGTTTTCTTGAATCTTGTAGTCATCTGAAACTCCTAATATATCTATATATAGATGTGAGCTGTAAATGAAGTTGTAATATCCGAAAAAAGAAACAATATTGCAATGAAAGTTATGCAGCAACACCCTGTTTTCTTTTCATATCTAGCATTATAGTAACATATCTACAAAAGTATAAACACTAAATTCTACTCCTAGCCATATAGTTCTAAACTTGCATCCAACAATTTTGGTATCAGAGCAAGGTTGCCAGCCCCTTTTGTCCTAGAACTGTAAACCAGATATACACAAAGCATAAACCATGGCAGCAAGTACAAGTACAGCCACCTTAAACTATGCCCAAAACATTGTTCCCATCTTCACCGGTGAGAGCTATGATTTTTGGAGCACAAAAATGAAGATACTCCTCATCTCACAATATTTGTGGGATTTAATTGAAGAAGGCTATGAACAGCCAGAAGATCTGTCAACTTTGGCAGCAGCAAAGCTACAGGAGTACAAGCAAAACAAGCAAAGAGATGCAAGGGCTCTACTCTTCATCCAGTAAGGGGTAAGTAAGACTATTTTCCCTAGAATTTCTGGTGCAATTAAATCTAAAGAAGCATGGGAGATTTTAAAAAGCAATTTAGTGGCTATGATAAAGTAATTTCTATTAAACTACAGAATCTTTGGAGAGAATTTGATAACTTGCAAATGAAAGAAAATGAAACTATGCAAGAATTTTTCTCTAAAGTTTCGGCAATAATAAATCAGATTAGAGGCTATGGAGATAATATAAATGATAAAAAAATTGTAGAGAAAATACTGAGAAGTTTATCAGTAAAATTTGAACATGTGGTTGCTGTAATTGAAGAAGCTAAAGACTTATCAAAGCTTACACTGGATGAGCTTTGTGGATCTCTTGAAGCACATGAAAAAAGGATGGGTAGATTTTCTACTCAATCTTTTGAACAAGCATTTCAATCTAAAGTGAAAAGCACAGACAATAAAAACACAAAAAATGAACAAGAAAATAAAGCCAGCAGTTCCTCCCAACAAAGGAATCAAACTAGAGGAGGATGAGGAAAACAGAATTTTAGAGGTCGAGGCAGAGGAAAAAGAAATTTTTCAAGCCAAAGAAATTTTTCTAGTAACTCTGACTCTTAATGCATAATCTGTAAAAAATCTGGACATGAGTCCAAAAATTGCTATTTTTGATGCACTAAGTGTAAAATCCCAAATCACTCTCAAAGTGGTATAAAGATGATAGAAGTGCTAAAGAAGAACATGATGCCAACTTCACTAAGGAAGTTGAAAACGCAAGTGTTTTTCTCATGTAAGTCTGTACAACAAGAACCAAGAAGTACATGGTATCTGGATAGTGCTTGCAGTAATCATATGATAGGAAGCAAAGAATTTTTTGTGAGTCTTGATGAAGGCTACCCATCCAAAGTGAAGCTTGGAGATGGAAAATTTCATGACAACAAAGGAAAAGGTAGTAGCTGTTGAATCAAAAGAAGGTAACTCTCAACTTATCTATGATGTGCATTTTGTTCCTGGTTTAGCTGCAAATCTTTTTAAGTCTAGGACAACTACTAAGGAAAGGCTACAAAATAAATTTTGATGATGATGAAGGGACAATCATAGATAAGAAGAATAATTCCATAGTGGCAAAAGTAAAAATGAATTCTAAAAATGTTTTTCCTCTCACTATGCCACAAGCTGAGAATTTTGCCTTCAAGACTTAAAAAATAGATGAAGCATATTTGTGGCATTTAAGATATGGACATTTAAATTATAATGGCCTCAAATTGCTGAAGGATAGAAATATGGTTCTAGGATTGCCTCCTATTGCTAAGCTAAATCAAGTTTGTGAAGAGGCTGTTTTATGGAAAAATGCATAGGCTCCCATTTCCAAAAACTGCATGGAGAGCCCAAGCACCACTTGAATTGGTGCATGCTGATATTTGTGGACCAACAAGAACCCCATCACTCAATGATAATAGATACTTTCTCTTATTTGTTGATGACTATACTAGAATGATGTGGGTATAATTTCTTAAACAAAAATCAGAGGCTTTTAATGTTTTTCTTCAGTTTAAAGCTTTTGCAGAGAAACAAAGTGGCAGAAAAATGAAGATTCTCAAAATAGATCATGGTGGAGAATTTATTTATGGACCCTTCCAAAAATATTGCAAAGAACAAGGTATTCAAAGACAACTCATAGTTCGTCATTCTCCACAACAAAATGGCATGGCAGAACGCAAAAACTATACAATTGTGGAAATGGCATGAAGCATGTTAAAATGGAAAGGGCTATTAAATAATTTTTGGGCTGAAGCAGTTAACACTGTTGTTTATATCTTAAACAGGTCTCCTACAAAGGCCGATCTGAACAAGACTACTTATCAAGCTTGGCATGGATAGAAACCTCAAGTCCATCAACTAAAAGTGTTTGGATGTGTTGCTTATTCTCATATTCCAAAACAAGAAAGAGAAAAGTTCGATGAAAAAGGAGAAAAGAACATCTTTGTTGATTACAGCAATGAATCAAAAGGCTACCGCTTATACAATCCCAAAACAAATAAGATGGTTATTTCTTGTGATGTTATCTTCGATGAATCAGCAACCTGGAATTAGGAAAGCAACTCCAATCAAGGGCTTAAGATGTTAGAGATTACTGAACCAGTGACAAATCAAGAAGGTTCAAGCTCTCAATCAACTCCAAGTTCAAGTCCAAGTCACAACCTGATAGGCCAAAAACGAATTGACCGCTTGTAATTGAATTAATAGATTAATTAGCCAAATTATTAATTAATCAAATTAATATACAAAAGCGCGTGGTAGCACAAACAAATCATCGATAAATTAATTATGCAGTGGAAAATAAATAACACGGTAATTTGTTTACGAATGGGGAAAACCTAACGGCAAAAACTCCATCGGGTGATTTTCAAGTCATCACTTCCGAAATTCCACTATTATCACAATAAGCGGTTACAAGTAAAGGAATCCTAGTGCCTTATATCAACGTATAGTTGAACCTTTACCCCAATACCCAATTGAACTTGTCTATAGTGACAATTTCCCCTTTTGATGCACGGTTTCCAAGTACGTGACTAACCATTTGCGTGGATCCCAATACATGACTTCAATCACCAACTAGAGAAAATTGTTGGCTGCAAAGTTTTTCAGTTAATCGCAACGATGAAGATCAAGAAGATACTTGGTCACAAAACCTAAAGTTGCACATACACAACAACTTCTTCAAGAATGATGAACTAGGGCAAAACTTTGTCTCCGGTCACAAATTGTTTGAACAAACTTTGCTCAATACTTGTGCAACTTATGTACTCTTTGACGGCCCTTAAAATAGTCCTTTATATGTCTAGGGTTAGGAGAAAAGAAGGCCCAAACACATAAACACGGATCCCAAGAAAACATAAAAGAAAAATTTGTTTTTCTTAAACCTCAACAAATAGGAGGTGTCGAGCAGCTGTCGAGCAGGTGTCGAGCACATGGGGTTGAACAGCTTTCTTAACCTCGACACATGCTAGCTGTTGAGTTTTAATGAACTTGCACTTTCTCAGCTTGTTTCTCGGACAGATTTGATGACTTCAACACTTGATCTTGAAACCTTGTTCTTGAAGTATTAAAAACACCTAAAACTACCTAATTACAAGTAAAGTGCGTTTTGTCAAGGATTAGCCAATTACATAAAAAAATGACATATGTTCTTAACAAGTGAACCACATATGTCCTAACAATCTCCCACTTTGGCAATCCGTAACAAAACCACAATAAACAAATGAACATATGAGAGAAGTCATAAATCACTCAACTCATATTCACTTGTTGAATACAATAAAATCTATCCTAACACAAACTCTTAAAAAACTTTACAAGAAGAGAGTTTATGGCAAGTAGACTTTACAACCTGTATTTTTGAAACACTTTAAACAAAACTCATCAAGGCATCTTAGTGTTAAACAGAAATAATAGATTGCACATAATATAAGAAACATGTGTATAAAGAGAGAAAAGAAACAACATATATAAGAGTTAGGTGAAAGAAAAACATACATCCACATATAAAGAAGATAAGTACAATGTGTGTGAAAAAAATGGCCACAAGACCCAATATACAAGAATAAATGTATTTAGAAAAGAAAGAAAAGAAAAGATACATAATATCCTCACTACATCCCTCATATCAACACTCCCCCTATCAAAATGGTCCTATACTAACTCTCCCTCTAAGAATGACTACTCTCATATTCCAAAACTACTCCCCCTTTTTGTCACGAGTGACAAAGGGTAAGAATGTCAAGTAAACATCTCATTAGTAGAGCTAGCATCTGCATCATCATTATCATCATCAGAAGCATTATCGTCATCACCATTATCATCGTCATCATCCTCAGCATCATCGTCATTGCCACTAGAAGAGGTGGTGGAGGAGAAGCCTCAGAAGCATAGCCACCTAAAGCCGCCTACCGTCGTGCAATACGACCGACATGAACGTTCACCTAATACAACTCAGTAAAGAGTGTATCAAGGCGAGTATCCATGCGTTGAAACTGCACCATGATGTCTCCAAGTGACACATTGCTCGTGGAAGAGGAGGGAGAGGATGTAGATGGAGCAGACTGAGATGGTGCTGAACGAGATGGAGTGGACTGAGAGTGAGGTGTTGTTGACTCTTGTCGCGACCTAAACTATGCCTTACTACGTTTTACGGTAGCAGCGTCTATGGCACACATGAAGGTGAAATGGTCGGACATGGGAAAAGGGACGGAAAAATGGCATAAAATCCTCGTGATAGCGGAAAGAAAGATGAGCTTATCATGAGATGCCAAATCTAGATGAACATCTATGATAGAAAGAATGAAATGAGAAGGGAAATCTATAGTAAGATGCTCAAGTAGAGACAACAAAAATCGAGCACGAGGCTTAATGATGGAGTTATAATGAGAGAGAGGATGGAGTACAAAGGTCATCACCATGTTCAAGAATCTAGGACCTTTAGCAAAAGGCTGACATGGTGTAAATTGACGCTCACCCTAATCAAAAGGGCGCTCACAAAAAGAGGACATGAGCTCATCCTTAGACATAGTCCTCAGATGCTCACAACTAGGATAGTTAGGAAACTCTATCCTAGGAACCCAAAGCATATCCATAACAAGTTGCGGTGTGACAGGAATATGCGTATCTCGAACACAAGTGAAGAAAGAGGTATTGAATGATCAATCTTGTACATGTTGGAGTAAAACTCCTTGATAAGCACGAGAGCACAAGTGACCGGGACGTCACACAGTGACTCCCATCCCTGATTGTGAATGATAGTAGGAAGGTTGGTGTCGGCGAAGTCTGCCAAAATGACTTGGTGTTTCGAATGAAGACCTTGTCTAGAAAAGTTCTTCGAGAAGGCCTTTCGGGCATCCTCATCATGGAACTGAATATTAGAAGGAGTAGGATTAGAAGAAGACGATGCCCTGGAATGAAGAGGGTTTTGAGACGAAGCAGATTTACGCTTAGGTGCCATGATTAACATAAACAGAAAGAGAGGGAGAGAGAGAGAGAGACAATCAGAAAAGTCCCAAAGTAGTTCAAATATAACAAGTATATTGGATAGAGAGTATGTATGCATGAGCAATGCATGAACATGTGACATGCAAAAGAAATTTCATTATGGGCTCAGCCCAATCTAATCCTTCCAGCACACAAACATATTGCATGCATCTAAATGCATGAAAATACTGTTATAATGCATATGTGATGCAATGCATGAAGTTTATACTCATTTAACTGAAAACCCATCCCAAAATTGCAACAATAACTCATCAATTTTGAAAAACCCCAAAATTTTTCAAAAACCCCAAAAACCTAAGTTTCAAAACATGAAATGCATGAAAAATGAGAGAATAGAAGCTTACCAAGTGATGAAAAACTTGAAAAAGCTTGAAGAAACCTTAAAGAATAAGATTGGAGTGATATGAGAGTGTTTAGGAGAGAAAAGAGAGAGTTATCGAGAGAGAGAACGAGAGAAATGAGTTCCAAATTGCACTGAACAAATATATAGGAGTTCAGTAAAGCTCGACAGATGAAGGTATCGAAGGATGTCGAGCCATCTGTCGGGAAAGGTGTCAAGGAAATGGTCGTCGACAGATGAAGGTGTCGAGGAAAAAACCACCAGAACCAAGAACAGAAGCTCGATCGATTAACTAGGTGTCGAGAAGCTGTCGATGAGGCAGGAACTTTCTCGATCGATCCACCAAGTGTCAAGAAGCTATCGAGATTATGATAAGAAAAAGCTTAAGAAGCTCGATAGATAGCTACGTATCGAGGAGGTGTCGAGCCAGCTTTTAAAAACAGTTTTTTTTTTTTTTTTTTTTNTATATATATATATATATATATATATATATATATATATATATATATATATATGATATGATATAGAATTTGTGCAAGGAAATTGACCACAAATTTGACTCTATGCAAATGTGCCCTGCCACCTCACCCGTATGGCCCACCAAAATTTCGCATCACAGTATTGTTTCTTGCTTTGCTGGGTAGCTCACCATTTACTTTATCAGTGATTTTTTTTTTCCTTAAAGAATGATGGTGTTGTTTTTTTCTCAGTCAACTATCACCCTTTTCAGTCCGATATCCCATGCCAGTCTCAAGCCATGTAGCTCAGCAGCAAAAGGTTCCTCAATGTGTTCACCTCGGGCCTTCAAAAAAAGGGTGGTTTTTTTTTTCCTCTTTAGTTCAATTTATTTACTGCCTTTGGCTTGGTGAATCAAAAATTAGTTTGCACTGATTTTTTTTTTTTAAAGGGATTTTGTTTCCAATTCAAACCAAGCCCTTTCTGCTCTCGCTGTATCTCTGTTTTGATGCGTGTGCGACAAACATAGCAATAGTAGATGAATTGTTCAAACCCTTCCATAAATTTTGGTCTAATAAAAAGCACTATCCCATCCATATTCACATGAATTAATATTTAAAATATTGATTAATTTGTGCAATTGATAATTACGTTCTTGTTCGGGAGATTAACACCTGTAGAATATGGCTTGAATTAGGAGTTTGACTCCTTGTTGGATTTGAATAAGAAATGAATTTTATTCTTTTTGGTTATTGTTGCTTGAAGTTATCAAACTCTATTAGAAATCTTGTCTACTATTTGATTTGGAATTCTATTTGGAATAGGAGTGATACTCCTTCTGTACGTGGAAAAGAAGTCTAGTTCTTCTTGGTTTTGGATATACTAGTCAACTCAAGTCTCCTATATAAGCATAGTGCTGCTACAGAAAATTAGAGAGAGAGAGAGTGTGAGAAAAAGGCTCTCTCTTCATTTGGTTATTTGATATTTGTGGGTTGCAATTTGGAATAGTGTGAGAGGTTTGTTGCTGCTTGGTTTTTGGTTCTACGGTTTGGTGAATTGCTCTCTCTTGGTGCATTGCAACTTTTGGATTTGATTTGTGGCTCTTTTTTTGGTTTGTGTGCAATTCGTATTTGGTATTTGTGAACCTTTGGTTCTTTGGTTTGTATTTGTGAGAGAGAGTTATTTGGGTGTATTTGGGATTTGGGTTTGTGAGAGTGCTTATACACCAATTTGTATTATCCCAAATTTGTTATGGTGAAATTTGTTCGTCGTCACCCGTGGATGTAGGCTATTGCTGAACCACGAAAATCTTGGTGTTTTTGTGTCTATTTTCTTTTGGATTTATTTTCTTCGTTCCTATTGTTTGTCTGGAGATATTTCTTAGGCCTAAAATATTTTTACAATCAATCTTGGTAATTTGAGCTTCCGCTATTTTACAACAACACCTTGGGAGCCTCTAGATGAATAATTAATATAACATATAAGGATACCATTTGACCCAATGGTTTGAAACTAACTATGTTATATAAATCACTTACCTATCTTATTCTTATTCAATGTAAGACTTTACTCACACGTGCATAAACAATAGTTCTAAACTCAATAGGACATGACATTGGTGGGAAAATAAGTTGTCTCAATATATTATTTATCTTGAGCTCAAATATATTCCGATCAAATTGTCAAATTTTTTGTCAAAACAAGGTCAAGTTCGAGTTGACCGCACTCAAACTTGTGGGAAGTGTTTGAAAATGTATATTTTGATATAAAGTGATGAAATTTAGTGGTTTAATTAAATTTTGACTTTGTTAGATTATCGGTTAATTAAGACAAAGTTTAGTCAACAAAGGGCATTATGTAATTTTGATTGCCAAACCATAAAATTGGTTAATCCAACATTTTATAGGGACAAATTAAACTATTTTCAACATCCTTATGATCCAAATGTGGAAAATAGAATTTTTGTCATTTTTAAATAAAATTGTAGTTTTTGTGTATAAAACAAGGGCAGACAAAATATGGTATCGACAACTAGATAGTAAGTAGTAATAGATGGATAATAGCAAGAGATAGTGACGAAACAAACCAGATATAAGTGAAAAGTTTAAAACCCAACTTAACTGACCCACTAAAACTAAAAGCTTCACTCCAAAACCCACTGCTTAAAGGGAAATTCACAAACCCAAACACCTACTGAAAAACCTCTGAAAATTAAAATCCCACTTAAATTTAACCAAAAAACCAAACAACACAACATCAAGAATAGAGAAAAGAGTTTCGAAATAGAGTGAACAAACTAAGAGTGAGGCAAAGAGACTCACCTGAGCTAAGATAATCTAGGCAAAACCGTTGGATTAAGAGAGATGAGTGACAGATGAGGAAATGAGAGGAAAATAGGAGGAAATGCTCTATTATTCTTTTATGGTAGATTTGGTTGAGATGATTTTGGGAGAGAGAGAGAGAGAGAGAGAGAGAGAGAGAGAGAGAGAGAGAGAGAGAGAATGGTTGGAAGGGAATTTAGTTGGGAGGGGAGAGAGGAGAGAAACTGGTGGGAGCCGAGTGTTTTCTCCTCGAGCTCACCAAAACCCCATTCTCCCCAAATTAGAGAGATTATAGGAGAGAAAACAAGGTGGCTTTGTTCCTTGTTGCTTTTGGGCAATATACCCCAACATAAATGTTCGGGATGTTTTGGACCTTTTGGATTCTTTTTTTTATGGGTCTTTTTCTGGACGTTTCCTTCTTCTTCTTCTTTCTCCTTTTTTTTTTTTTTTTTTTTTGGTGGGTGCTCATATGTTTCTTTTCTCATCATATTTTGTTGGGCTTTTTTTTTTTTTAGAAAACAATTTTGGGTTAATTTCTTATACTTATTTTTATTTATTTTTTCATTTTATTTTATTTTTCATTTTTTCATTTTATTGAAGTGCCCATCTATACAAAATTATTTTAAAAGTATATAATGTGTTACTTCTTGTTTTATTTATAGGGACATGATTGTAAATTTATACAAACTCTATTTCAATCCATTCATTTTTAATCTCAACAAAAAAAAGTCTTCCATCCCTCCACTTTTCCACCCTCCTAACCAAATGCAAACGAGAGAAACTAAAATCTTTTCTATCTTCTCACTTTTTCATCCTCCCAATCAAACGAACCTTTAATGCAAAATATGATATGAAAGAAATTATTAGGTCCACTAGAGGACTACTGACATGGTCCTCCTTAGTCCTCCAACCAATAAAATGCTACCACTTATGCAAATGTGACATCACCTAGTGATTTTTTATATTTTTTTTATTTCTTGTACTGATTACAAAGTTGATTTACATATTTGCATAGATGACATTGTTTTATTGGTTAGGAGGATCAATTCAGTTGTCCCCCTAGTAGACTTAGTAATTTCTCTATATATGGAGTGAAAGAACTGTTGGGCTTTAAGTGTGAAATCTGACTTGATGACAAAAAGTCTTGCATATGGGTCCCACTGATTTCATTTTTATTACTCATTTTCCATTTAACTTAGTTCTCTAAGAAATGAAAACTCAAAAATATTGTTCTCATTTTTTTAACTCATTCTCACTTTTTGGATGATGAATTATGAAAACTAAGTTAAAAAACCTAAACCAAACAATATTTGACATGGTAGGGCCTACATAAAACAAGAAATAGATTATGAAACTAAATGAAATGGAGTGAACCAAAAAGGCTCTTCAAAACTACACATTAGCTTTTTGAATTTTATCCAAAATAATAGATCAGGTTGAAGTTCACGATTGTGAAGAAAGTTGTACCTAGAAAAGATGAAAAAATCTAGGATAAGAAAAAAAACAGAGAAAAACCTTTACCCCTATTTTGAGTAAAATGATAGTTTTTATTAGGACAAAGTTTGACTCCAACACCCACTAAAAAATTTACATGATTACATATTTTGAAATCTAACCGTTGGATTGCATATTATTTATGTTCTTAACACGTATGTCAAATTTCATGCCAATTTGGATGTATAAACAAATCCGGAACAAATATACTTGTTTGGGTTATTTGAATATATATATAAAATAGGTGAAGCAGAGAGAGTGTGAAATTGAATTCCAAATTAGGATTCTAATTTTGTGCCATATGTCTAGAATCTGAAATTGAAGTTGAATTTTGCATTATGTGGCTAAATGTATGTGGGCTCATTCTCATTAAAACCACTTCTATGTATCAGGTCAAGTGAGTTACTGTGCTAATTAAGTTTTTTCTTGGTTTTGCAGTCAAATGTGAAAACCAAAGATATTAATATCGGTAATAAGAACTCATCATGTGGTTAAATGTATGTGGGCTCATTCTCATTAAAACCACTTCTATATATCGGGTCAAGTGAGTTACTGTGCTAATTAAGTTTTTTCTTGATTTTGCAGTCAAACGTGAAAACCAAAGAGATTAATATCGATGATAAGAACTTGGTTTGGTACATCGCATAATTTCCAAAAAGATAGCAAATCCAGAGTTTGCATCTTTGTTATAAATTGCTTACAAAGTTTGCATCTTTACATTTGCACTGAGTTTCAGATTAAAGTGTTTTCTTCTTGTTTTTGACATTGGGTTTTGTTTACTATTCACTTACAAAGTTTGCATCTTTACATTTGTTATAAATTGCTAATATGTGATTAGATGCACATTATGCCTAAAATTCACTATCCTTATATTTGACTTTTTGTTCAGGTTTGGCACCTATAACAATGAAGAAAGCACTGCTGTTGACCGATGGATGATACTTTTTGTGGGCTGCAAGGAACTTAGTGATCAATAGAATCTCACGCAAATTGGAGAGGACCTGGCTGTAGATGTCTGGATGGCAGATGTGAGTCACTATGTTTTTAAAATTTTCAGTGAAGGTAAAGGTTATGAACAATGTAAATTTTTTGGTGAGAGATTTATTATTCTATATTTACGCAAGTTTGGTCGCCTTCTTGGAGTGGATCACTCCACCCTGTCTTTCTACTGGAATTTTTTATTCAGATTGTTACAATTTAATCTGAAATTTTATTTGAATTTTCCTATTGTTGTTACTATCATATATTATCATTCCAATTGTTTAATTAGAATCTGAAATTGGAGTCCAATTTTACTATACACATGTACAATCTAATTATTTTTAATTTTGCTGTAATGTGCAAAAACTAATGAGATGAAATTAATAACACATTAAACACTCATGCTTTGGGAATCGGTAGTACCAATCTAAATTCATTGGACTTGCTTCGTGATAATACAACTATGAAGGATGTATAAAAACACACACAAACCCATCTCTCTATAAAAAGAGATTGGAAAGAATTTCTTTTATCAGCCATGGAACTTTAGAGGTTTTTTCTTCACACAAATGCCCATCATGTTACAAAATGACCCATCGTAAAACTAAAAAATGAGTACAACTCTGAAGGTTTTTTTTTTTTTTTTTAATTTTAAATTTTTTAAGCTGCGAAAATTTCAGTCACCAATAGAGATTGAAGATTCAAAAGCGTGAATGGATCTTTTGGATAAACATTGTCACCAAGGTTCATCTTTCTGTGTAAAATATATATACTGCCAAGTTTTGTTAATGAAATTTTCTAGTTAATAATATGAATTTAGACTTAACTGAGCCTTTTAAACATGAATAAACTCATAATTAATAATATATTCATTCCCGTGCGGTAGCACGGGGCTACATACTAGTTATATATAATAAAAGTGGAGCTTAGATGCCGTGGTTGCGCCAAGTGGTTTCACCAAATTGCAGAAATTTTCTTAAAATTTTAGATTTTAAGAAAAAATATATATAAGTTTTCTTCAACTATAATTTCTAAGTAGATATAATTTTCTTCAACTATAATTTTTAAGTGGATAAAAATCTTAATTTGATTAAAGCAATTTGTCTTTCACTCAAATGTGACTTAATCTAAAGATGAAGACGAAGGATTTTTTTTTATATTATTTTTTAAATATATTATACTCTTTGCAATTGTTATGCATCATATTAATATGTTATTATGTTTGCAATTGTTGAAGGGTGTAAAATTTATTAATTTTTCAAAAATTTTACTTTTCATTTTTCTCTATCAAAATTTCTTTTGTATTTAGGTAAATGCTTATTATTATTTTTAAATTATTTTATCAAAATGGATAGACAAAATCAAAGATATAATCTCTTGGATGAAATCGACACTGAAAAAGACGATTGGAATATTAGAGTTAGAGTCACAAGAATGTGGGAAGTTCTTAATATTAAAATAGCACCACATAGCTTCACAAAATTGCAGAAATTTTATTAAATTTTTAGATTTTTAAAGAACTAAAAAAGAATAGTATACTAATAGGACTCTAATTTATTCTTATTATTAAATAAAATTAGATTAACATTATGAAAAAAGCTTATAAAATAAATAAATTAATGATCAAATTATCAAGATATTCTACATGTGTATTCTTGAATTATCAACTTTAATTTTAATTTATAATATTATCAAGATTATATCAATTGTTTAGTAATTTTTTTATTAAATAATTATCAATTTAAAATTCAATTTGGAATTATCAATTTAATTTAGTTTTAGGAAGAAATCTTACCCCTTATTTTAGTGAGATAATTATTTACACTTGATAATCTTTTCTTTTATCTTTATTGAATCTATTAAAATATATAATTATTTATACATTTATTTTATAAGCTTTTTCATAAAGCAATGCAACGCACGGGCCTATAACTAGTCTATAATATTTTTACAAATCTTTCTACCAAAAATATTATTACAAATCTTATCCAGTGGGCATTGTTAGTTGTTACCAACTGGTAATAATTTGTTGCATAAAATTTGCTATAAAATTATCATGAAAATATTGTAGATGTAACATTTCTTTTTTTTAAATTCGTAGACTTACGGATTATTGTAATAAGAAGTGCTACTACCGTACTATGTCACAAGATTTTTACAAATATCATAGTTGATAAGTTGATTTTGGTTTGAATTCACCATAATTACTTTTTGTCTACTAGTAACAGTCAATATTAACTTGTTATTTACGAGTTATCGTGAAAGTGTTGTAAATATATTGTGACCATAGCATTTCTCTATTCAAATGTCACAATATTTATCATATCATTATTCACAACTATCCTATATCACATATTATGGCTGACTGGTTATCCTTTCACATGTACTTATCAGTAGGTGAGAAATTGTTAATATTGCGGGCCTTGACCCAATCGATTGAAAACCCAACAATCACACAGTCTGATCCATATTTAAACACTCACAACTCAATCCAGAACCTTCCTTGCGCAACCTAACTGATTTTGAGGAAAAAGAGATAGAGAAGGGAAGCATTTAAGCTCATAGGCCATCCCAGTATTTTTAAACATTCAACAATATCAAACTCATAATATGAACACTCCAAAGCACATGAGTCAGTCACTGTTCTTGCTATTATTGATGTTTTTGTTTTACCAACACATGTCCTTGTCCATGATTAAACTAAATTTGTACTCAATTAAAAAAATATAACAATGAAATAGTTAATCGGAGAGTGACAACAAAGTCCATCAAAACTATTGTAAATTTTTTTTTGTTGCTATATACTTGCCATCACTTTGGCAGCCCATGTAACACCCCAAAATCATAAGCAATAAAAGTCTATTCAATCTAAATAATCCATAAAAAAAATATTAAATAAAAGTAACCAGCAACCTAAATTCTCATCACAAATGTCAGAGCTCTAATCCACCAAAGACAAAACATCCTCAAACAATTCTTCAGTACAATGTTTAATACCATAAAAATAATAATAAAATCCTTAGTTCCACAAAATAATTCGTAACCATTGTCTTCTAGGAATCTCTACTCCAATAATCCCTCTAATGTATCTCTAAGGGGAAATATAGGGGAGTGAGATAACTCAATAAGTAAAATTTACTAACATTAGGGTGTGGGAACAAACATTTCAAATAAATAATTCTTCCAAAAAATTCATAACTTGTAACTCATCAATATTTTAACATTAAATATTTCATATTAAAAAAATATCTTTATATTGTGAGCCATAGTAACATATATATCCATACCATCATATAAACAGTTTCCTAGGCTTTTCTCATGGTCAACGTTTACACGCCGTTGATAGGGTTGTGCTATCCCCTTTTTGGGACTAGAACCTCCTTTTCATCCCCTTTCTTAAGGGTTGCTCCTTTGGAACCTAAAGGTGCACTCCCTTGCTAAGGAGCTATCAAATATACACTGTCCACTTTTCTAGGACCGTCCCTTGCTAAGAACTAACTGCAGTATGATTGTCCCTTGCTAAGGACTAAGTACAATACTGAGCTTTTAATCACGACTTGCCATAGGTTTTCAAAACATATTCAATATGCTCACAAAAATAATCCATTCATAATTCTAAAAAATATAAAGATATATTCACACATACAAGTTTAAATAAATTTAGGTTGTCCCACAAGTTTTTCATAAAACGAATAGTCAATGTGCACATCAAACATTTATAAAATCTCAATTTATATATAGAATATCAACATATTTCTTTGACATAAAATAGTTTAATAATCAACACTGTTTTGGGAAAATCCTCAAAATTAGTAAACACCACTTACCTCTTAGTTGCAAAAATATGAAACCAACCTCCCTTGAATCACAACAAATCAGTAGAATTAGAACCTATCAACACCAAAGATATGTCCATCAATACACAATTTTCCACTTAAAATCAGTTTTCACACTTAAATAGTTTAACCTATCATCATTAAGGCCTACGGAGGTGTCTAGTTTCGTTGAAATACATTTCAGCTTTGTCAGTGGGATTGGCTATGGAATTCGTGGTCATCACTACTTGGGATTGCAGTTATTAAATTGATAAATGGGAGCATTGAAATGCCCCGTTTGATGCCAGAATTTGTCAATCAGGTTTCCAAAACTTTTACAACTATTCTAATCATAGTGTTTGCCTATATTTGCCACCATAAATCCCTTGATGCCATAAAACATAAGATATTGCTAGTCAATTTTCTGAACAATGGCAGTGCGTGGATGGTAAATTAGTTAACTTAAATAATATATAATTTCTTATTCCTACGTTATAGGGGCTAACAAGATATTCTAGGCCTGAAAAGCATTGCTGCCTTCTACAATAATTTAGAGCTGAATACACATCACTAGAAGGATGATAAGAAGATAAATATCAACCATAAAGCAACCTTTTCCCTTTCACATGGTGACAAACTTGAATTGATAAGATCCAAGCCTGTTACTCTATTAGGTACAATTTCAAAGCCTGTGGAGTACCCTTTCCTGACATACAGCCATATTGACCATTCCTAATCTCATATAATAACAATTATAGGAGCCCTTTTTCTATTAATATAATGATAGTCTAGGTTCATGACAATTGCTAGCTATTGAATATTCAAACATCTTAAATTTAGAGCATGAGAAAATCATACCTGTAGGTTTCCATGCACAGCCACAGAGAAAAAAAGAAAACCTTAATCGTGTGTTACGGCTGAAACAAAAGGAACCTTCTTATGTATATACACGTGTAACTTAAGAGGTAAAAGGCTAGGGTTTTAAAAGCTTATCAAGGCCCATATATTTACTTATGCCACCTCACTTGGGTTTCATATACCACAGTATTTATCTTATTTTTATTATCTTAGGCCCAAATCAATTAAATCCATTTAATTGTAGGCCTCCTTTTTAATATATGTATAAGAATTAAATTGGTATCAAAATTATGTGGTGTTACATCCTTCCCCCCTTAAAAAAATTTTGTCCTCGAAATTGTACATACCTTCGTTAACAAACAACTCTAGATAATTTGATTTCATCTCATCTTCTCGCTTCCAAGATGCCTCCTCCATTGTGTGATTCTTCCAAAGGACCTTAACCAATGATATGGTCTTGGTGTGTAGCACTTGATCCTTGCGGTCAAGAATTTGGATTGGAACTTCCTCATAAGTCAAGTTGTCTTTGATCTTGAGTGGCTTATAGTTCAAAACATGTAAAGGATCCAGGATTTACTTCCTCAACATGGAAACATAAAACACGTTATGCACTCTTGCAAGTGTAGGCGGTAAGGCCAACTCGTAGGCAACTTTACCAATGCGTTTTAGGATCTCAAATGGACCAACAAATCTGGGACTCAACTTCCCTTTCTTCCCAAATCTCATCACACCCTTCATTGGGGCGACTTTCAAAAATACCAAATCTCCAACTTCAAATTCGACTCCCCTTCTCGAGTTGTCATAATAACTCTTCTGTCGACTCTGTGCTGTTTGCATTCTTTTCTGAATCAGATTAATCTTCTCAGATGTTATTTGAATGATTTTTGGTCCCAACAATTTTCTCTCACCAACTTCTTTCCAACACAATGGGGACCTGCATTTCCTACCATACAAAGCCTCATAGGGAGCCATCTCAATACTAGAGTGGTAGCTATTGATAGGCCAAGAATGTATTGACCCCTTGTGATATATTAATTGATTAATTAGCCGAGTTTATTAATTAATCAATTTAACATGCAAAGCGCGTTGTAGCACAAACAAATCACCAATTATCTAAAATATGCAGAGGAAAATAAATTGACACGGTGATTTGTTTACGAATGGGGAAAACCTACACAGCAAAAACTCCACCGGGTGATTTTAAGGTTACCACTCCCAAGTATCCACTATTATCAAAACAAGTAGTTACAAGTAAAGAAACCCCAGTACCTTATACCAACTTACAGTTGAACCCTTACCACAATACCCAATTGGACTTGTTTTGTAGTGAAAATCTATCCTTTTCAATGCACGGCTTCCAGTACGTGACTAACCAATTGCGCTGATCCTAGTATGCGACTTGATCACCAACTTGAGAAGGATGTTGGTTGCAAAATTCTTCAGTTCATCACACGATGAAGATCATGAAGTTGCTTGGTCACAAAGTCTTACGGTGTAAAAACACAATAGCTTTTTCAAGAGAAAGGCGAACTAGGGCAAACTAGGTTTCTGGTCACCTTTTCTTCACACTTGTGGAATTGTGCTCTTGCAAGTTGTGTAACCTTTTACAGCCCTTAAAATAATCCTTATATATGTTTAGGGTTGTGAGAAAAGAAAGCCCAAACATATACCCACAGAGTGGATGCAAAATAGACTTGAAAATTTGTTTTTCATAAACCTCGATAGATAGCCATCTATCGAGATAGCTATCGAGCCACGGGCTACAGTAGATTTTAAATCTTGATAGATACTAGCTGTCGAGTTTTAAAATTTTGCTCTTTATCACTTGATTTTGGACAGACTTGCATGGCTTTAACACTTGAACTTGAAACCTTGTTTCTTGAAGTATTAAACACATCTTAGATCTACCCAATTACAAGTAAAGTGCGTTTTGTCAAAGGATTAGCCAATTACATAAAATGTTAACATATGTTCCTAACATTGAATCACATATGTCCTAACCTATTATTATAGGAATATTCCACTAAAGACAAGTATTTTTTCCAACTTCCTTTGAAATCCAATACACAAGCCCTTAACATATCGTCCAAAGTACGAATAGTCCTTTCTAATAGTCCATCTATTTGTGGGTGGAAGGTTGTACTAAAGCTAAGATTAGTACCCAAAGTTTTATGTAGGCTTTCCCAAATCTTTGAGGTGAATCTTGGGTCTCGATCAGACACAAATGATGCTGGAACTCCATGAAGACTCACAATCTCATCAATATATATCTGTGCTAAAGCAATTCATATTAACCAGAACAAAATGTGTTGTTTTTGTCATCCTATCCACAATTACCCAAATGGCCTCATGTCCCTTAGGAGATCTTGGCAAACCAGTCACAAAATCCATACATATATGCTCCCACTTCCATTCAGGAATGGGAAGTGGTTGCAGCAATCCTGAAGGTTTCTAGTGTAGTGCCTTAATTTGTTAACAAGTCAAGCATTGCTACACAAACTAAGCTATGTCTCTCTTCATGTTATTCCACTAATAAGTTTCTCGAATGTCACAATACATTTTAGTGCTACCAGGGTGCATTGAGTATGGGGTACGATGGGCTTCTTCCATAATCTCCTTCTTTAATGCAAAATCATTTGGCACACAAAGTGTATTTCCAAACCTAAAAACACCATCATTAGACACATTAAATTCTGGTCTCTTCCTTTCTTGTACTTCTCCTATGATCTTTACAATTTATGCATCATCAACCTGCGAACTCTTAATCTTCTCAATCAAAGTGTGCATTGTCAAACTGGCCATAAAGACTTGGGAATCACCCATAACCATTTCAATTCCCATCCTCTCCAAGCCATTAATAATCTCCTAACAAGGTAGTTGAGAAACCAGAGGACTTCCGACTAAGCGCATCAACCACCAGATTAGCCTTGCCGGGATGGTAATTGATTGAGCAATCATAATCTTTAATCAGCTCAAGTCTCATATTCAATTCTTTCTAAGTAAAGAAGTACTTCAAGCTCTTATGATTTGTATAAATCTCACACCTTTCACCATACAGATAATGTCTCCAAATCTTCAATGCAAACACCACTGCAGCCAACTCCAAATCATGAGTGGGATAATTTTGTTCATAACTCTTTAATTGGCGGGAAGCATAAGCTATGACTTTACCATACCACATCAACACACAACCAAGCCCTTTTCTTGAAGCATCACTATAAATGACAAAGCCTCCCAAGTTGCTAGGGATGGTTAGTACTGGTGTAGTGACCAACCTTTGCTTAAGTTCTTGAAAACCCTTTTCACATTCTTCTGTCCACACAAACTTGGCATTCTTATGAGTTAGTTGAGTCAATGGGGCTACAATACGGGAAAATCCCTCCACAAACCTCCTATAATAGCCAACAAGGCCCAAAAAGCTTCAAACCTCACTCACATTTGTCGGTCTTGCCCAATCAACCACAGCTTCAACCTTACTAGGGTCTACAGAAATCCCTACCTCAGATATCACATGCCTTAGGAACACCACTTGGTCAAGCCAAAATTCACACTTCTTAAACTTTGCATATAGCTTCTTCTCCCTCAAAATTTGAAAAAAAAATTCTGAAGTGCTCTTCATGTTCTTCCATGCTTTTGGAGAAGATTAGAATGTCATCAATAAAAACAATAACAAAGCGGTCTAAGTACTCATGAAACACCCTATTCATCAAGTCCATAAATGCAGCAGGAGCATTGGTCAATCCAAAAGGCATTACAAAGAATTCACAGTGCCCATACCTCGTCCTGAAAGCTGTCTTGGGTATGTCTTCACTCTTGATTTTCAATTGGTGATACCTAGAACGAAGGTCAATCTTAGAGAAGACTTGTGCCCCTTGCAATTGATCAAATAGGTTATCAATACGAGGGAGAGGGTATTTGTTTCTCACAGTAATCTGGTTTAACTCACGGTAGTCAATACACAGCCTCATAGTCCCATCCTTCTTTTTCACAAATAAAACTGGTGCACCCTAAAGAGATGCAATTGGTCTTATGAACCCCTTGTCAAGGAGTTCTTGTAACTATTCCTTGAGTTCCTTAAGTTCAGTGGGTGCCATCCGATATGGTGCTTTCGATATAGGAGAAGTTCCAGGGAGCAAATCAATGGAGAATTCAATCTCTCTATCTATAGGTATCCCTGGTAGGTCTTCAGGAAAGACATCAAGAAACTCACTCACAATAGGGATATCATCCAACTTCAATACCTCTTTCCTAGTGTCCACCACATGAGCTAGGTACCCTTGGCATCCTTTCCATAATAGACGCTTAGCTCGAAGGGATGATATCACCCTAGGTAAAGCATGCATCCTAGAGCCCTTAAACTGAAATTCAGGTTCTCCTAGAGGCCGAAACAACAATTCTTTTCTAAAACAATCTACACTAGCATGATAAGCCGCCAACCAGTTCATTCCTAAAATTACATCATAGTCATACATGTCCATCAAAATTAAGTCTGCTAACATTTCCCTGTCCTCAATTTGGATAACACAATACTTACGCATAGAATTACACACCAAAGTCTCAAAAGAGAAACCAGCCCTTGCCTCTACTCTACCTACACCTCTACTAGAGGCATAGGTCAACTTGTCCAATAGTCGAGTTGCAGCTTCATCCAAAGGATCAGTGCATATCACCCTAGGACATTCATTATCTCTCACATTTTGAGTGACTTCAACCTTAGTATCAACCATTGCTTTGGTTGACCTTTGCAAATTAACAATAGGTTCCTCCCTATTGGAATTAGCTACTCTCTTCTTTTTGGGTGGCATGAGACCTAGTTAACAAAGAAATCAAGAAATATAGATGGTGCAAAAATTATTACTACTAAACAGAAGAAGTAACATTGCCAAAATTATTTAAAATTTCTCATCAAACATAACCTAGATACCAAAAGCTCTGACAAAAAAAATCAAGATCACAACCTAGTTTCAAGTGTCTATATGATCATAACCTAGTTTTCAAGTGTCTACAAAATAATATCCTAAGCTCTGATACCACAATTGTAACAGCCCAAAATCATAAGCAATAAAAGTCTATTCAATCTAAACAATCCATAAAAAAAAATAAAAAAAATAAAAAAAAAATTAAATAAAAGTAACCAGCAACCTAAATTCTCATCACAAATGTTAGAGCTCTAATCCACCAAAGACAAAACATCCTCAAATAATTCTCTAGTACAATATTTAATACCATAAAAATAATAATAAAATCTTCAGTTCTACAAAATAATTTGTAACCATTGTCTTCCAGGAATCTCTACTCCAATAATCCCTCTAAGAGCATTCATAGCAGTGCATCTATAATTTTAGCTATTTAGCACCAATAAAAATTACTTTATCTATTTTACCTACACGCATGCTGCAGCAGTGGATCTATTTTAGCTTTCAACACAATAAAATAATATAAACATCACAATAAAATAATATATCCCCTACAATAAAATAATATATCCCATTACCCAAAAAACATCCACAAAACCAACCACAACCACCTCTACCATCAGCCACACCTACAACCACCACCACCACCACCACCACCACCGGCCACAACCACCACTCTACTTTGGCAACCATAATCACAAATTCCATAAACACCATTTCTATTCTCAATTCATTGAATCAATCACTTCTAAACAACAATTCCAGGCACAGATCGGCTTGCCATAATCAATCATTTCTATTCTCGATCTTAACCGTGGCGGAGGAGCTCAGATTCTCCATCTTGATCTTCGTGTTTCGAGCCAAGCCGAACCAAAGCCTCCACCCGCATTGGCGGTGTCGAGGCGAGTTGTGGTGGAGGTGCGAATGGAGAAGTCATCTTTATCAGAGTTTTAGCTTTTGCGGCTTCGAGGGCTTCCTCGTCAGAATCGTTGTTGGAATCAATGTGGGCGATGGGGCTTGGGGTGGGTCGGCGAGCTAGTTCGGCAGAATAGATCTGCGATGAGGGAGTTGGCCGGCGAGCTGAGGGATGAGGGAGATGAGGGAGCGCCGGCGAGCTAGAGAGAAAAAAAAATTAAGGAAGAAAGAAGAAAGAAGAAAGAAGAGAAGCTGGAGAGAGAGAGAGAGACAGAGAGAGAGAGAATAGGAAATGTATATTTAAGAAGAGAAGAGAGAGAAGTGTAATAAAAAAGTTTTTTTTTTTTTTTTTACTTGTGAGCTACAGTGCACATCTAAAGATAGATGTGCACTGTAGCTGAGAAGCTAAATCTTTTAGATTTAGCTCCACTGCTGAATGATAATTTTTTGTGATTGAGAGCTAAAAAAGTACCATTATACCTATATAGCACCACTACTGTGAATGCTCTAATGTATCTCTAAAGGGAAATAAAGGGGGGGTGAGAAAACTCAATAAGTGGAATTTACTAACATCAGGGTGTGGGAACAAACCTTTCAAATAAATAATTCTTACAACAAATTCATAACTTGTAACTCATCAATATTTTATCATCAAATATTTCATATAAAAAAAAATATATTTATATTGTGAGCCATCATAACATATATATCCATACCATCATATAAACAATTTCCTAGGCTTTTCTCGTGGTCAACGTTTACGCCCCGTTGACAGAGTTGTGTTGTCCCCTTTTTTGGACTAGAATCTCCTTTTCATCCCCTTTCTTAAGGGTGGCTCCTTTGGAACCTAAAGGTGCACTCCCTTGCTAAGGAGCTTCCTTTTTGGATCCTCAATAGTATACTCCCTTGCTAAGGAGCTATCAAATGTGCACTGTCTACTTTTTTAGGACCGTCCCTTGCTAAGGACTAATTGTAGTATGATTGTCCTTTGCTAAGGACTAAATACAATACTGAGCTTTTAATCACGACTTGCCATAGGTTTTCAAAACATATTCAATATGCTCACAAAAATAATCCATTCATAATTCTCAAAAATATAAAGATATATTCACACATACAAGTTTAAATAAATTTAGGTTGTCCCACAAGTTTTTCATAAAACGAATAGTCAATGTGCACATCAAACATTTATAAAATCTCAATTTATATATAGAATATCAACATATTTCTTTGATATAAAATAGTTTAATAATCAACACTATTTTGAGAAAACCCCAAAATTAGTAAACATCACTTACCTCTTAGTTGCAAAAATATGAAACTGACCTCCCTTGAATCACAACAAATCAGTATAATTAGAACCTATCAACACCAAAGATATGTCCACCAATACACAATTTCCCACTTAAAATCAATTTTCACACTTAAATAGTTTAACCTATCATCATTAAGGCCTATAGAGGTGTCTAATTTCTTTGAAATACATTTCAGCTTTGTCAGTGGGCTTGGCTATTGAATTCATGGTCATCACTACTTGGGATTGCAATTATTAAATTGATAAATGGGAGCATTGAAATGCCCCGTTTGATGCTTGAACTTGTTAATCAGGTTTCCAAAATTTTCACAACTATTCTAACTATTGTGTTCGCCTATATTTGCCACCATAAATCCCTTGATGCCACAAAACATAAGATATTGCTAGTCAATTTTTTGAAAAATGGCAGTGTGTGGATGGCAAATTGGTTAACTTAAATAATATATAATGTCTTATTCCTACTTTATAGGGGCTAACAAGATATTCTAGGCTTGAAAAGCATTGCTGCCTTCTACAATAATTTAGAGCTGAATACACGTCACTAGAAGGATGATAAGAAGATAAATATCAACCATAAAGCAGCCTTTTCCCTTTCACATGGTGACAAACTTGAATTGATAAGGTCCAAGCCTATTGCTCTATTAGGTACAATTTCAAAGCCTGTGGAGTACCATTTCCTGACATACAGCCATATTGACCATTCCTAATCTCATATAATAACAATTATAGGAGCCCTTTTTCTATTAATATAATGATAGTCTTGGTTCATGACAATTGCTAGCTATTGAATATTCAAACATCTTAAATTTGGAGCATGAGAAAATCATACCTACAGGTTTCCACACACAGCCGCATAGAAGAAAAGAAAAACTTAATTGTGTGTTGCGGCTAAAACAAAAGGAACCTTCTCATGTATATACACGTGTAACTTAAGAGGTAAAAGGCTAGGGTTTTTAAAAGCTTATCAAGGCCCATATATTTACTTATGCCACTTCACTTGGGCTTCATATACCATAGTATTTATCTTATTTTTAATATCTTAGGCCCAAATTAATTAAATCCATTTAATCGTAGGCCTCCTTTTTAATTTACATATAAGAATTAAATTGGTAGTAAAATTATGTGGTGTTACAACCCATTTCTCAAAAGACCTCTCTATTGCTCGACCAACTTATTATCCTTATAAAGACACTAATCTCATCCCTCTCTCTTCTTATGTACAAAGCTTATGGGATCCCTGAAGTTATGTTACGAAGATATTAATCTCAATTTTGCCTTAGTGAGACAATCTCTAACAAGAACCCAAATTTTAGCCATCATACTAGTAGTGACTCTTAATAGCTGTTGAGGTCCAAAAAATCACAATGTTATACCAAGGCTCAAAACAAAGCAAAGGATTGAAGCCTATAAAAAATAATGCATTTGGGCTTCCAATAAAAGAGAGGTCCAAACCCATTAAAGGTCCATAAGGAGGGGCCCAAATCCATGAATGGGCAAGTTTCAAACCCCATGAAACAAGGAAGAAGGAAAAGCCCAGCCCAACCCTCAAATGCCAGATAATCACTAGGGAGCCCGAGAAAAGAACTGGGCCAGGATACCTAGGGATTCCCAGGTCCCTGGGATTCTCGAGACATGCAGCAAAGCCAGGTTGGGATTGAAACAATTCAAGGAGGCATACCAAGAAACACAAAGAACAAGAACAGATATGTCCCTATCAACCACATAATGATGCTAAAAAGGGATCAGAGGGCTTGTGAACCAACAATTCATGAACAAGGGACTGGTACCTCGAGGTACCCAGAATAAAGAACCATGAAGGAAAGTGGCTGGGAAACTTTCAACTTGGTAGAAAGGAATTAGCTCACCTGGGAAAAATGACAAAAGGGAAAGAAGCCAAAAGGTGGGTTTGAAAAAGTGGAATCTAGAAGCTTTGGAGAAGTAAAGAGCAAAGGCCAGCCTTCTAGGACCCCCCAGAAGGGGAAAGTCAGCAAGAGACTTTTTGAAGAAGGAACCTCAAAAGAAGAAAATAATGAGGAAAAATGAAGGGACCAGCCACTAATGTTACTGGCACAACGTTGGTTCTGGTACCTAAGAAAGCAAATGGAGGGAATCAGTGGTACCCCAGAAACCCTAGGAGTGTACTATAAAAGGGGAAGCAGCCAACAATGAAAGGCATTCAGCAACAGTGAATTAGAGTAAAAACCATTGAAAAAACTCTGCCAGAATTCAAAAAAGAGAGAAAAGGGAGGGAAATACCGTCTGGTATCCTCAAATAGCCACTAGAGAACACACACTTAGATTCAAAGGGATTCAAACTTTATAAGTCTTAGAGGCCTGAAGAGCCATCTAAGTCTGTGATTTTTGAACTTATTTGGACCTTGTAACACATCCTAGTGAGCATAGTGTATTACACAATCAAGAAAGAAATAAAGTATTTTACATTATAAGGATCCCTAACGCTTTATTTTATGTTCTTTTTTTATCATTTCGTTCCTCTACTGTTTCTTGCTGTTCAATGCATATATTTCTTGTATGTTAGCATGTATGTGTTGTAGGATTCATACTCTGTGCACCACTTGGTTCGAAATCAGCCCAATTAGTTGCGGTGAACCAAGCCCAGTCCCTTAAAACAATAAATATTTGGCTCAGGATCCTTGTCTCTACTTAGGCCTGTGTGCTAAGAAAAAAAGAACCCACACAATAGTTCTATCAAAACCTGTAACCCATGTCCCATTACTGTCTCTCAAAGTACCACCCTAAAAAATAAAAATAAAAAAGTTTCATGAAGGTTATTATCGATTTCTTTCCCTTAGAAATGTTCTTACTCCGTTGGGTTCATAAAATACCCAAATTCCCATTGAAAAAACAAGATTCCAAGGCCAGGAGAAACATAAACCATGAAAAAAAGATTGAACGACTTTGATTTGATTCAAGAAGTTGGTAGGAAACACCATAGACAGATAGAAACATTCCAATTCAAGATGCAATAGCTTACAAAAACTCACAATCCTTCATCAACCAAATTTAATGGGTCATCAAGTCATTCTCTTAATGGACCATTGAACTCCTGTGATCCAAATAAAGCTCACGATTGGCCTATTTCTTACACTCAGCCTAAGTTCTTAAACAGTTCAGCCTATGACTATTTAATGTTTATTAATTCATTTGGGGTGTGATGTGATGAGGTATTTAGTATTCACTCTAATGTCTGGGTCCCTAAGCCCGTTTGGTTTGGTAGTAATTTGGAATTAAAAAGTACGGTAAAATTTTTTTTAAAAAAAAGTATATTTTAAGTATTCATAATGTAAAAAATTGTGTTTGATACCATATTTTTATAACTTTTTTGAAAAAAACTGAAATCACACACTCAACTATTTTGCTTAAGCATTTTTTTTTTTAATAACAAAAGTGTGTTTTACGTATTTTTCAACATCTTCTGGGTCCCATGATTTTGAAATAAATTATAATTATGTCATTCAAAACTGTTACTTGAAAACTTTTTTTTTTTTTGAGAAATAATTACAACATGCTGCTAACCTCGCAACTCAAACCCTTTCTCCCCTAGACCCCCAAGCACTTTGTGTATGGGGAGGTGCCAATTCAGCTACAAGGCATTTGGCCTATTACTTGAAAACTAAGTATATATATGTATGTGAAACCTCCTCTTAGAGACATGAATCACAACCATTATTCCCCAGCCCACAAGAATTTGTACTTGTGGAGTGATTATCACGCCAAGAGTACGTAACAATCATAATTTTTCTGGGTCCTTAAGCCCATTTGGTTTGGTAGTAATTTGGAATTAAAAAGTATGGTAAAAATTAAAAAAAAAAAAAAGAGTATATTTTGAGTATTCATAATGTAAAAAATTATGTTTGATACCATATTTTTATAACTTTTTTGAAAAAAATTGAAATCACACACTCAAGTATTTTGCATAAGTATTTTTTTTTAATTTATAACAAAAGTGTGTTTTACGTATTTTTCAACATCTTGTGGGTCCCATGGTTTTGAAATAAATTATAACTATGTCATTCAAAACTGTTACTTGAAAACTAAGTGTATATATGTGTGTGAAACCCTCTCTTAGAGACATGAATCATAATCCTTATTCCCCAACCCACAAGAATTTGTACTTGTGGAGTGATTATCACGCCAAGAGTACATAACAGTCATAATTTTTAGTACTTAAAAATTGAGAATTGTAGTTTAAATCTTTCTACCAAACGCGCCTAAGCCTTACATTTCTTAGTCGGATAAAGATTTTTACAGCTCTTTAGAGTACTCTAACACGTAGAGTAATTTAATCTGGACCATTCAATTTGTTAACCAATAACTTACGTTATAAAATGTCATTAATACACCTAGAAAAGCCTTAAATGATAATGTCATATAAGCTATTAAAAAGGAAAACAACTTTACAAGTTAGATTGTAAACGTGCCTTTTGGAAGACTAATTACTGTGGGGGATCTACCACAACGCGCAATTCAGCCACCGTATTAAAATCAGCTGTCCTATCTCTTTCATCTTCATTTTTAGCAATCAACTACTACTCGATCTCTTGATTTTTACTTTTGGAACCTAAACTTGTTACTTGACACTTCCTTCCACAGGAAATAGTTACAAACATTACGAGACATCTGTCTCTTGATTTGTCTCATTTTAAAAGAATCCTCATGTAGTTAGCCTTTACAAGTCAACACCTATGTTCTCCACTTCTCCTAAAGCAAGTTACATGAATGTTATTATCAATTTCTTCCCCTTACAAATTTTCTTATTCTAGTGGGTTCATAAAAACCCAAATCCCCATTGAAAAAAAACAAGATTCCAAGGCCAAGAGAAACACAAACCATGAAAAAAGATTGAACGGCTCTGATTTGATTTAAGAAGTTGCTAGGAAGGCTCAATAGCTTACAAAAACTCGCAATCCTTCATCAACCAAATTTAACGGGTCATCAAGTCGTTCCCTTAATAGACCATTAAACTCCAGTGATCCAAATATCATGAAAGGCTCATTTCTTACAGTCGGCCCAAGTTCTTAAACAGTTCAGCCTATGACTATTTAATGATTTATTAATTCATTTGGGGTGTGATGTGATGAGGTATTTAGTGTTCACTTGCATCCCTAAGCTCGTTTGTTTTGGAATTTGGAATTAAAAAGTATAGTAAATTTTTTTTTTAATTATATTTTGAGTATTCATAATATAAAAAGTTTGTGTTTGATACCGTATTTTTATAGCTTTTTTGAAAAAAAAAAAATTTTGAAATCACACACTCCAGTGTTTTGCATAAGTTTTTTTTTTTTTTTTTTTTTTAACAAAAGTGTATTTTTTAATGTTTTTTTAACATCTTGTGGGTCCCATAATGTTGAAATTAATTATAACTATGTCATTCAAAATTGTTACTTGAATACTAAGTGTATATATGTGTGTGAAACTCTTTTCTAAGAATATGAATCACAACCCTTATTTCCCAACCTACAAAAATTTGTACTTATGGAGTGATTATCACACCAAGAATGTGTAGCCGTCACAAGATTTTGTACTTAGTCGGATCAAGATTTTTAGATTTTTATAAAGTACTCTAATACATAGAATTCATTTAATCTAAACCATTTAATTTTCTACCTAATAACTTATATTATAAAATGATATTAATCTTCAGACAAAAATCTTCAATGATAATGTCACATTAGCTATTAAATGTGAGTTTGGCAAGTGCATTTTGCGCATTTTTCAACGGTTGCATTTTTTTTTTTTTTTTGTGGTATTGTGCCTTATTCACACGACCTACAAGTATGGAATTCAGCAAATTTTAAGTTAAAATTGGGTACTATGGTACTATTTATACATTTAAAAATTATTTTACTACAATATTTTCAGTTTTCAATTTTCAATTTTTAACAATAAGCGATATCCAAATAGGGCCTAAAAAGAAAAACAATTTTACAAGCCAGATTTTATTGTGCCTCTTGGAAGATGCAATAACTGTGTGGTATCAACCACAGGTCCACAACACGCAATTCGACCACCCTTAAAATCAGCTGTCCTATGGTCCCTCTTTCATCTTCTCTTTTAGCAATCAACTTATGGGACTCAAATGGAGGTATGGGGTTTCGACAACTAAAACAATTTAACCTGGCTCTTCTTGCTAAACAAGGGTGGAGATTTCAAGTAATGCATGATTCTTTAGCCTATCGTCTTTTCAAGGCGAGATATTTTCCCCACACAGATTTTGTTAATGCAACAATAGGAAATCACCCATCCTTTGCGTGGAGGAGTATAATGGCTGCTCAACACTTGGTGCAGCAAGGCATCCGTTGGAATGTGGGAAATGGGGAGTCTATTCGGGTATGGGGTGATAAATGGTTGCCATCTTCTTCTACCTTCAAGGTGGTGTCCCCAAAGTTGTTCATGCATGCTGATCTACGGGTAAGTGAGCTGATTTCCAATGATCCTGTGGGGTGGAAAATGCAAGTTCTTGACACCCTTTTTCTTCCCCATGAGGCAGAAAATATCAAAAGCATTCCTTTGAGCACTCATCTACCACCGGATAAGCTTATATGGGCTGCGACAACTAATGGTGTATTTAGTGTTCGTAGTGCATACAGGCTAGCAATGGAGAATTCTCAAGCTGCAAATGTTGGTTCCAGCTCTAATGGCAGGGGACTTCGAAGCTTCTGGAGACGCATTTGGAGGATACCAGTTCCTCATAAAGTACGGCACTTTACTTGGAGAGCATGCCGAGAGATCTTGCCTACGAAGATGAATTTGAAGAGGAGAAAGGTGGTGGACGTTGATAGCTGTGAGGAATGTAATGATGGCTTGGAAAGCTCGGGTCACCTGTTTTGGAGCTGTCAGAGAGCCAGACAGGTTTGGCAATGCACCAAACTCTGTTTTGCGTTTGAACCGTCGGCCATCCATTCTTTCTTTGATCTGGTATGGCACCTGATGATGAGAGAGGAGTATGATGAGGAAAAGGTGGCCACGGTGGTCACTATAGCATGGTCGATATGGGCAAACCGAAATGAAGTGCGCCATGGTGGGACAAAGAAGACGGCAGAGGCTTTGGTCAAATGGAGTGCGCAATACCTGGCAGAATACAGAAGTGCGAATACCTCAACGGAACCGGTACGGAGAAGCCAAGAGGTGAGATGGTCTCCTCCACCAACGGCAAGCTACAAAATAAACGTGGATGGAGCGGTTTTCAAAACACAAAAATCAGCAGGGGCTGGAGTCATTATCCGAGATGAACAGGGGCTGGTGGTCGCAGCTCTTAGCCAGAAGATCATTGCACCGTTGGGAGCTTTGGAGGCGGAGGCAAAGGCAGTTGAGATAGCTCTTCAGTTTGCAAGGGACGTGGGTGTTTATGATTTCATTTTGGAAGGAGATTCATTGATAATTTATAATGCTCTGTGTGGTCTTTCGCCCCCACCATCTTCGGTGGCATCAGTTATTTCTGGTGCAATTGCTCTTTGTGGGCTGTTTCGTCAGGTTGAATTTTCTCACATTCGTAGACAGGGTAATACACCAGCTCATTTATTGGCAAAACATGCTTTAGGCATTGTCGATTATATAGCATGGATGGAAGAGACACCTTGCTTCTTAATGCAAGCTCTTACCAATGATGTAACCTTTTCTATTTGAGTGGAAATAAGATTGCAATTTTCCTATCAAAAAAAAAAAAACTTATGGGACTCAAACTTCATTGTTCCTTGACTTCCTTCCACAGAAAAAAGTTACAAACATTACAAGAAATGACCCACCAAATTTCCCCTTCATTCCACTTAGATATTTTTGGGAACTAAACTTCATGTCAACTAGTCAAATTTATCTTTTTCTTTTGTTATCTTCATTTTCAGAAACAAGTAAGCAACTTCCACCAGATTTACTATTTATTTTTAGGAAGTAAAGTCCCTTTCACTGGCTGAAAAAAAAAATTAAAAAAAAAAATAAAAAATAAAAAAATTGGCCTGCATTGAATTTTCTTCATATAAAGTTACAAACAATACAAGAAAAGACGCCCCAATCCAATTGTAACCTCAAAGGAAAATAATGGTTTGAGTAAAAAACACCAACCATTCTACTTGTTGATTATAATCTTTCAACTGCTCCTTTCTATTATCAGAAATTACAGAAAAAGAGACACCTCGCTCCAATGCTAACCCAAGGATATAATGGTTTGACTAACACCAACCATTCTAAGATCAAAGCTGGATGAGATTATTTCCATTGCTTCTTTAGTTTATTTGTTAAGTACACTTTTTTTAAAATGAAATATTGTAATTTTGTATAATAAACCCATGAAAATAAACTCAATTAACTAGATAAATTTTCCTGTCACTCACATTTTAGTAGTTGGTAGGAACTACACAGACTGATAGGCACAAAGAGCTATATATGTCAAATTCTATCTCAATTGTTGTGCTTATAACCACATCTGGGATCCACCATAACGCACAATCAGGGGCGGCTCTACACTTTGTTCAGGGGTTCAAATGAACCCCTGACTTCAATTCAAAAAAAAAAAAATTTATACATATTTATAATTTTTTTTTGTTTAGTTTAATACTTTAATTTATTCTTAAAAATATTTTTGCACACCCTGACTTAAATCTTATACACCCTTACTACAAGTATTTCCAATTCTAAGAGTACGAGTAAATTTTTATGAACTGTAAGTATCATTCTTTATTATAAATTTATATTATAAGTGTGTGAGTGTGTCTAATATTAATTGTATGCATTACTTTTTGTTATAATGTTATTTGTGTGAATAATGATGGGAGTGGATGCTTGTGTGTACAGTATAAATATAATATAATTTTATATAATTTAATAATTAGGAAATATAGAGGGTTTATTATATGTGTGTATATTGTTATCATATTATAATAACTTTTTGTTATAAAGTCAAAAAAAAATTCAAGAAGAAAAATGGTAAAGTTAGTGATTGTTCAAACATTTGATTAGTTAAATAGACACGTAGTTTATTATTTTATGTATGAATGAGTGTGGTTGTATGCGCCAATAATGAATACAATACCAATGAGTTAAGTTTATTCATTTAGTTTAAAATATTTTTATAAAAACAATAACAAATTAATAGATAATAACAACTGCATAAAAGTAAAAATGTTAGACAAACTTCACAAAACAAAATGGTCATAGCTACCCACATTGGCAATAAATCAATACATATATATATATATATATATAATCAGAGACTTCATGCGAGAGAGCATAAAATTCTGCCATATGACGTACTCTATGAAGAAAATTGAAATACCCTTAAGCCACATTAGATATATGAACAAATTTAAAAGTAGAGACTCATTATTTCATTTGGTTCAATATTTCAAGACTATTTTTGTTACATTATTTATTCAATGTTTTAAGATAACTATTTATTTCATTTGGTTCAATGTTTCAAGACTTTTCATTTCCCTCACACACAAAAAACTCTTTGCATTTCCATTCACCATTTTCACTTCTACTCTTTTATATACACATGCCCATAGCCTTTCATACCCATTGCAGTATCATTTGATCGTAACCCGTATGAGTCGACTATAACCAAGGAAGGGGGCTTGTGTTTTTTATTTAGTGACGGTAGCTTACGGTTTTGATGTTGAAGTCAGACATTGTAGATTTTGTGAAGATTATGATTCGCTTAGAGTCTTTGGGTGTTTGAGATTTTGGTTTGGGAAAATTATAAATGTATTTTTTTAGAACTAAAGAAAAAGAAAAAGAAACATTCTAATTGATTATTTATGAAGTTAGCTATTTTTTTTAATAAATTTTGTTTTAGAATTCATAATTTGTTGTTTCTTTGTAAGTTTATTTTACTGTTATTTTGTGCGGTATGAGCGATAGTGATAAAAACAAAAATAAATGGTGATTTAAAAGTTTTTTTCATTTTTTTTTTAAAGGATACGAAAGCCCAACTAAAGACAATTGAATTTTGATAAATGAATGTGTTTTTAAAAAATTTCACTTTGTTTAATCACGTTCTCTTTTTGTTAATACTTACAAATAATTTCCTTAATTTCATTGAGATAATTAATTGGGTGTTTGTGATCAAGGTCTCCATATTTGGTTATGAGAATAAAGTGGTTGAAAATGTGTTTGGCAAGTTGCTGAAATTTATGTAATTTTAGGATATAAAGTATTATATACTTTAAATTCTTATTTGTAGATTTCAAAATCATTTGATCAGTTTGAAAAATAAAATCTACTTTTAATAGTAAATATTATAATATATTATAATCTTACAATGTTATACAATTTTTTTAAAAGAAAATATGAATTAAGAAAATCAAGTTTCAAAATTAACAATATTGTGGGCAAACATAAATATTAAAAAAAAATAAGTATTAATTATTATATGTAGATTATAATATACATAAAAATTATTTCAAATGAAATTGTAAAGTAGTCCGTGCATTGCGCGGGATATCATCTAGTTACTCATAATAAACTATCATGTAACAATTCAAAATTTGAAAAGTTGTAGAAGGAAATTGTAAAATTTCACCCTTTTTTTTTTTTTGTCAATAACTTGATGTATTCAAGTTCTCATTTTATTAAAAAAAAAAAATTAATTTAAGTTTCTTAATGATCTCTTAAACAAAATTTCTAGAACTGCCACTGCGCGCAATTATTCATTGAAATCAATTCAATGGTTCACATTTGATTCACACCTATAGGGCAGTAAAAGGACCTTTCAGTTTCCACTACACTTGTTTACCAAAAAAAAAAAAAAAAGTTTCAACCACACTCATTAAAAGCAAAAGAGGAAGTACTTTGAAAGTCTCTACAAAAACAAAAAAACACTTCCACAGATCACATTTCTTCTCACTCTCTGTTGGTTCTCTTGTTTGCATTCTCTTGCCTTTGGTTTTTCACCACTCGCGTCTTTTGCAAAGAAGAAAGCATGGTCGGGGCTTTGGTGGGTGGAGCATGTCTCTCTGCATTCCTTCAGGTGGCGTTTGACAGACTGGCTTCTCGTGATTTCCGAGACTTTCTCAAGGGAAGGAAAGACATTGATGGATCACTAAAAAAGTTGAAGATGTTGCTGAGGTCTGCTAATGTGGTGCTCGTTGATGCGGAGGACAACCAATATACAAACCCAGATGTGAAAGAGTGGCTGGACGATCTTCAAGATGCTGTTTATGATGCGGACGACCTTCTAGATGAGATTGCCTTGCGGTGCAAGTTACAAGCTGAGTCTCAAACAGGCACTAGTGAGGTATGGAACTTCATCACTGCTTTTGTTGATTCATTTGACAAAGAAATACCATTTAAGCTAGAAAAGATTCTGGCAGACTTAGATAGTATTATAGATCAAATGGGTATTCTTTGTCTGAAAAAGGATATCGTTGGAGTAAAATTATCATCACTGCCCTCACAAACAAAAACTTCTTGCCTCGAAACATGTGATGTGATTGGTAGAGATATGGATAAAGAAGAGATATTTAAATTGTGGCAATCAGATGTTGCAAGTAAGATATGTGTTGTGCCCATAGTGGGTATGGGTGGGATCGGTAAAACAACACTTGCCCAGTTTGTATTCAATGACGAAAAAGTTAAAAAGAGTTTTGACCTTAAAGCATGGGTTTGTGTTTCAGAAAATTTTGATAATCTTGAGATATTAAAAGCTATTTCTGAGGGGATCAATGGTACGGCTAGTAACTTTCAGTACTTGCAATCGTTGGAAATTGAAATTCAAAAGACTTTAAAAGGGAAGAAATTTTTTCTTGTTTTAGATGATGTTTGGAATGAAAATTATGGTGTCTGGGACAATTTCATTAAAGTTTTTAAATGTGAGGCACAAGAGGTTAAGATCATTGTTACTACACGAAGTGAAAAAGTTGCAAGAGTAGTCACGTTTTCAACTCATTATTTTCTAAATGAACTCTCAAATGAGGATTGTATGAAAATATTTGTTCATTCTGCATTTGGAAATAGAAATCCCAATGAATTTCCACACCTGTTGGAAATTGGTAAAGAGATTGTTGAAAAGTGTAGAGGCTTGCCATTGGCTGCAAAAACACTTGGGGGTTCATTGCGTTCAAATTTTAATCAAAATGATTGGATTAAGATTTGGAAGAGTCATATTTGGGATTTACCAGATGCCAAAAGTAATATCTTTCCGGCATTAAGACTGAGCTATCATTACATCCCATCACATCTAAAGCGATGCTTTGCTTATTGCTCAATTTTCCCAAAAGATTATGAATTTGAAAAGGAGGAGTTGATCCTTTTGTGGATGGCAGAAGGTTTATTGCAGCAACCCAAAGAAGCTAGGTGTATAGAATTAGAAGAAATAGGTGAAGAATACTTTAATGATTTAGTATCAAGGTCATTTTTTCAACAATCAAGTAAGTCTAAATCATGTTTTTTAATGCATGATCTTATCAATGACTTAGCAAAATCTATATGTGGGAAATTTTGTTTCCGATTAGAGGAGAGTAATGAGTCCAATGAAATAACAAAAGAGACACGTCATTTGTCATATTACAAAGCTGGCTTTTATGTCTCTAAGGAATTTGAGATCCCTTCAGAAGCTAAGGGTTTGCGAACCTTATTGGTAAAAAGCCACTTACCAACTTGGATTTTTGAATATAAAAACATAGTGAAGATAGATCTTAATTTGTTTCAGAATTTTAAGTGCTTACGAGTGTTATCATTGTATGGTGCATGCATAAAGGAGTTACCAATTACTGTTGATAACTTGATACATCTACGTTATTTAAACATTTGTAACACTGGGATCAAAGACTTGCCCGATTCTTTATGTAACTTGTATAATTTGCAAACCTTGATATTGTCATCGTACATCACCAAGTTGCCTGCCAACACAAGTAAACTATTCAACTTGCGCCACCTAGATAATAGTGAAGCCAATATGGAAGAGATGCCCCCTCATATGGGTAAAATGAAAAATCTCAGAAAATTATATGTTTTTTATGTGAGCAAACATGATGATGGGTCCAATATTAAAGAGTTGGGGGAGCTTCAGCATCTTTCTGGAAAATTATCTCTGTTGAACTTGGAAAATGTTCAATGCATTGATAAAGACACTAAGGAGGTTATATTAAAGAACAAGCAAGATTTATCTGAGTTGAAGTTGGAATGGGAACACGGTCATGGCATTAAAGATTCAGAAAAGGAAATAATTTTGCTCGAGCAGTTGTGTCCCTGCACAAACTTAAATTCTCTCACCATCACTAATTATAAGGGTACAAGCTTTCCAAAATGGTTAGGAGACTCGTCATTCTCTAAAATGGTGTTCATAAAGCTTCGTAATTGCTTCTCCTTGCCTCCGCTTGGACAGCTACCTGGCCTCAAGAGCCTTATAATTGAATGTTTTAGGGAAATATCAAGTGTGGGCCCTGAGTTCTACGGGAATACAATAAACCCGTTCAGAGCCCTTGAGTATTTATCATTTGAAAATATGCCAGAGTGGCAGGAGTGGGTTTTATTTAATGGGGAAGTTTTCACTTGTCTTCGAGAACTTTATATTAAAGATTGTCCCAAGCTAAGTGGGGGCCTGCCTGTTCAACTTCCCTCTTTGACCAAACTTAATATTAGAAAGTGTAAGCAGCTTGTTGCTTCGCTTCCTAACTCTCCAGCTCTCCATGAATTAGTATGCACGGGAAAAATACAGATTCCAAGTGGTCATGACTATCAATCACTTAAAAGTGTGTTCATATAGGGCGGCGGTGATTCAATTTTGTCATTTCCACTAGAATTTGCTTCCCTCACTTGCTTGGAATTCTGTGGGTGCCCTGATTTAGTTTCCTTTCCCAGCAGAGAGGACTGTGCGCTCCAAATTTGTCTCATATTATAATCCATGACTGCAGAAACTTAGTGTCATTGCCTGAAGGGATGCACACCCTCCTCCCATCTCTCGTGCGTTTGGAACTGCGATGGTGTCCAGAACTTGAATCGTTTCCCGAGAAACTCATTTCCCGTCGCATGGAATTGGGATTGCAAGGTCTTCACTCTCTCAGAAGTTTCACAATTTCTGATCATCGCAAAGAATTGGAGTCCTTTCCAGAGGAGGCGTTGCTGCCTCCTAATCTTACCGATTTCGCCATCGGTATTTTACCATATCTAAAATCGCTCAATGGTAAGGGGTTTCAACCCCTTACCTCTCTTAAACACTTGACGATTTGGGACTGCAATAATCTTGACGGCTTACTAGAAGATGTTTTGCCCACCTCTCTTTATCAGCTAGAGATCTATAATTGCCGTTTGTTGAAAGAACGGTACGGAAACGAGAAAGGGGAGGGCCGGGTCAAGATTGCCCACATCCCCAGAATATCCATACGTTGATTGAGCTATGAGTCAGAAGAACGCAAGACTTTTGCAGGAATGTTTAACCCAAGGTAATGCAATTTTTCAAGAATATGTATTTGATGATTAGTACATTTGTTTTATAAGTTTAGAGTATTTTAACAATCAAAGAAACAAAAACTACCAATCAATCTGTTTAATGAATTGGAAAAAAAAAAATTATAGAAATTGTTCCTTCAAATTATTTGAATAAAGTTTTAGAGGATAAAATAACCAATGGATAATGTATAGTAGTAAAAAAAATATTAATTGGTTTTATAATAATTTGCTCAAGGTATGTCTTTTATGGTTATAAATGCTTTATCCTAAGCTCTACAGACCATATATCATGATATTGATATCACAATTTTAGTATTAGATGTTTTAGTTTTTTTTTTTTTTTTTAATTAATTTATAGAAAATCTTCACGGCATCCAGAAAAACGTTCAAATATATATATATATATATATATTCCATAATTAAAAAAAAAAAAAAAAAAAAAAAACTCACCTCTTTCTTCGAGATTTGTACAAACGGTTTACTACCGTTTATTTTTTTGCTTTTTTGTTTTCAAGATTTATTCTCAAAGTTTTCTAACCTTCTATTGTTACTGGTACTTGGAGGTTGGCCCTGAGAGCATTTATTGTTTAATTTTGATCAAGACAGGACTTTCCAAGAGCAATGGAGAAAATAACCACAAGTGGTCCGCATTGTCAGCATTGAAATTTGATTGAAAGGAAATCATTTCCTTTAAAAAAAAAAAATCATGTATGAACCAAGATCTTGAAATTTCTTCAACTTCATTATTTCTTTGTGAAATGTCAAGCAAATGATTTGAGATAATAATTTTGTTCCTTTTGCACATAATTCTTGAATTCAAATTATATTTTCTAAACCTTGCCATATGCTTGACAAGAGGAGGTTGGGAAATTCAGGAGAAACCTATCATATCATTGAAAGAGTATTGGTGGTGGTAGCATTCCAAATCTCACCAGGTACTCCATCCCAGTTTCCACTAGATTAACCCTTCATTTATGCATTTCCAAGTTTCAAATCCTTTGAATCTTTTTGCTTTTTTTTTTTTTGTATTTTTTTTTTTCAAAAAGATTAAGAAATAATAGGCATCAACTTAACTTTCTGGTAGTACTCGCTAAAAATTTTCCTCACCATCACTAGTCCTAATATTTTATTTTGTGCAACACATGAACAAGGCTAATGTTCTGGCTTTCTCAGCTCACCACCAACAAATGCCCATATTTGGCTGTGGAGGGGTTTGGTATCTTATCTACTAATGAATAAATTTGAGCAATCCTAGGTAACATTGCAAGAGATTTTTAGAGACAGATCTTCCTGTATGCTTCTTCTGATTAGTCCCAGGTAAAAATCCTTCAATTTTCAAATAGAAGCATATACAAGTGCAATTCTGATGTTGAATTTTAAAAAAGTGAAGCAGTAGTTCTAATGAGAACTATGTGGGCTTGCAAGTCATGGAGATAAAATCCATTCTGAACAGATCATGAACCAAATACGAGCCAAGCTCATTTATTTCAAACCATTGCTTTGGTTTATCATTATTTTAAAAATAGAAAAGCATTTTTGAATAAATCCTTTGTTTGTTAAAGAATTTCTTCTTCAATTTTACAAACCAATCTTTGGCAAATTTTGGTGCTTGATAATGCTGAGTTATATCCCATCAGAAACTTACAACAGAGTTTAAAAATTTTTTGATTTCCAAAGCATTTGAATGTAAATATCCATGTTCCAAAGTGAATTATCAATGCATTTCAGAAAATGAAAATAGTGCATTTATTTATCATATTTTAATAAAGTGGGGGTAAGGGAATGAAATATTGTATATTTTCTTATTTTCAACTTAGGAATGGTATGTTTTATATTTTGCATGCCCAGTTTAATCCAAATAACATCATCAGATGCAACAAACACACTGCTTGTGGATGGGTGGGGGCTTTTAAGAATCAAACACACTACCTGTGGACGGATTTGGGCTCATAAGACTCTCTTCAAGATTTTGGTATTGGTGGTGGACATGAAGATTTGATGTCCTAGCCAGAGGAAAAGTTGCTACTTTTGTTTTTCCTCTTCCTGACTACAAACAGCTCATAGGTTCAGCAAGTCACTCCTCTTACCATGGTTGCTTTCGTCACCACTAGGAACTGTCCAACTCTCTTTTTCACATCAAGAATATTATATCATCTTATGCTATGACAATGGTGTCTGAAAGAGACTATTAGACTAAGAAAGCTGGCTGTTGACCCAAGATTGCTCAGCTCTTGTTCCTTGAAAAATCAAGGCCATTCTTTAGGCTCTTATGTTCTCTCCAACCGGAAGGTGCTCTGTGATTTTTAGGTTCATTCAATCGATTTATTTGTTTATAAACATTCAAAGATTTATGTCTCATGGGGTAAACTTTGGACCTCTATCAAACATCTTTGCAAACTCTTCTCTCAGTGTACAATTATACAATGAAGAGCAATGGAGAGACTCGGGCCTCAACACCTCGATTTGATAAAAATTGTAAAAATGGTCATTTTCATGCTTAAGAACATTATGGAAGTGACAATTTGTATTTGTAAGCTTTTATATAGCTAAGAACATTAAGTGTGAAGAGCTTTGAGCACACTTGTGTGGGCTCTAACATATGCGTTTAGTCCTAATTATGTTTTATTAACAAGTTATTCTTGTCATTAGTATTTGATGTAGGACTTTACTAACGTTCAAAGTGTAAACCCAACACGGTGTTACGTCTAGTTGGTAACACCTATCTTATTCTAAAACATTGGCACTATTCAAATCAAATGAACATGTAATATCATAAACATGGGGCAGATGGGGTTTTAAGGAGGCGTAATGCTTTGTATTATCCAGGGAAAAAGAAAGAAAATAAATGAGATGAACAAGAATTATTTCACAAAATAGTTATTAGAATTATAAACCAACTAATTGCTAACCCGTGTGATGCATGGTAAAATTACTGATAATGAAACCTAAAGAAACATTGGATTATTTTCTTATTCAACACAAATCTAAAGAGACATTAGGTTATTTTATTTTTCAATTTTTCCATTGTACTTTTATAGGTTGTCAATAGAACCTATTGAGGTGGTATGTATTAAGAAATTAAAATACAAAATATTGTGGATAAAGTTTGGTTATAATCACCTGTAATGATTGTATGGTTTGTCTTCTCAAAAAATAATTTAAGTATGGTTTAGTAAGTCATGTGCATTATACATGACAACGATACTTGTGAAGTTTAAAGGAACTTGTGAAGTTTCTATTTTGATATTATCCTAGATGTCAGGCTAAACTCTTCTTCCCCATAGACTCTATAATTAAACTCATGTTTTGCAGTAAATTACATTATACCCTTGTACACTTCACTGGAGGAACATTCAGTTCAATCTGATGGTTGTATCCCAATTTGAGAAATGACAGGCGTCCTGTAAGCTTCGGCTCTAGCTTTGTACCCGACAACCACAATCTTAAGAAAGTAAAAATATATATATATATATATATACACATACATAATTAAGTGATTGTTTCACTCTAATTCTAATGAAAGCCATATATATATATATATATATATAGAACATTAGCCAAAGGAATCACAAATTATAACAAAAAAAGTGTTTTATGTTTTTGGATTTGAAGAAGTTTTATTGAAACAACAATGTTAGGACATATGTAAATCATGTTAGGAACATATGTCATTATAGAATTGGCTAATCTTTTGACAAAACGCACTTTACTTATAGTTAAGTAGATCTAGGATGTGTTTAATGCTTCAAGGAACAAGGTTTCAAGTTCAAGTGTTAAAACCATGCAAGTCTGTCCAAGAATCAAGTAAAGAAGTACTGGAATTTAAAGTTCGACAGCTAGTATCTATCGAGGTTTAAAAAGCTATTTCAGCGCGAGGCTCGATAGCTGCTCGATAGATAGGTTATCTGTCGAGACTTATGAAAATCAGTTTTTCAAATCTGATTTCTTTCCAATCCGTGTATAAATGTTTGGGCTTTCTTTTCTCACAACCCTAAACATATATAAGGATTGTTTTAAGGGCCGTCATTGGTTGCACAATTGCGGGAGTGTGAAGTAAAGTTTTGTTCATGCAAATTGTGACTGGAGACAGAATTTTCCCTAGTTCATCTTTCTCTTGAAGAAGCTGCTGTGTTTGTACGTTGTTAAGTTTTATGACCAAGGAACTTCGTGATCTTCATCGTATTGATGAATTGAAGAACTTTGCAGCCAAAATCCTTTTCAAGTTGGTGATTAAGTTGCGTACTAGGATCCACACATCTATTGGTTAGTCACGTACTAGGAGCCGTGCATTAAAATGAGAGATTGTCACTACAGAACAAGTCCAATTAGGTATTGGGGTAAGGGTTCAACTGTATGTTAGTATAAGATACTGAGATTCCTTTACTTGTAAACACTTGTTGTGATAATAGTGGATTCTCAGGAGTGGTGACCTTAAAATCACTTGGTGGGGTTTTTACCGTGTAGATTTTCCTCATTCGTAAACAAATCACTGTGTCAATTTATTTTCCGTTGCATATTTACTTAGTTGGTGATTTGTTTGTGCTACCACACATATTGTATGTTAATCTGATTAATTAATCAACTTGGCTAATTAATTGGTTAATTCATCACAAGAAGTCAATACATTCTTGGCCTATCAAGTGTTATTAGAGCAAGCACACTCTGATTAGGTTTTAATCTTTGTTGTGTGATCCATTGACCCCTGTTTGTCATGGATAGAGGACGGTCTCTTATTATACCTCCTTTGTTTGATGGTACTAACTATGCATACTGGAAAGTATGCATAAGAGCTTTCTTGCAGTCTTTAGATTAAAAAGTGTGGCAAGCTGTGAAGATAGGCTGGACCAAGCCGAAGGAAGCACTGGCCGATTAGAATGATGCTAAGATCAAGGCGGCAAACTTCAACAGCAGGGTATTGAATGCTTTATTCAATGCAGTCACGAATGAGGAGTTCAAGAAGATATCCTCTACTGAAATAGCAAAGGAAGTATGGACCATCCTTTAGACAACCTATGAGGGAACTAAGGCTGTCAAGATGAAGGAGGATAAGTCATTCGATGAGTTCTATGCCAAGCTCAAGGACATAGTGAACTCAACCTTTAATCTTGGGGAAACCATTCCAGAACCCAAGATTGTTAGAAAGATGCTTAGATCTCTACCCGAGAGATTTCATGCCAAGATCACCGCAATTGAGGAATCAAAGAATATTGACAAAATTCCTTTGACAGAACTAGTTGGCAATCTACAAACCTATGAGTTGGGTGTGATGCCCTAATTTGATTGATTGTGTGATGTGTGTGGGTGTGTGATGAGTCTCACATCGGGTATTTACTGGGTAAATTTGGGCTTTATTAACAACTACAAGAAACTTCAATTGTGACTAGTCCTTTTAAGGTATAGCGCAGATATAGCTAGCGCTTTTCCTTAGGTCGTTACATATTATATCAGAGCTAGCCCAGTAACCCCGTGTGGGCTCAGAGACATTACCCACAAATTGGGCTCTAACGAGGACACTAAGGATTTAAGTGGGGGAGATTGTGATGCCCCAATTTGATTGATTGTGTGATATGTGTATATGTGTGATGAGTCACACATCGGGTATTTACTGGGTAGATCTGAGCTTTATTAACAAATACAAGGAGCTTCAATTATGACTAGTCCTTTTAAGGTATAGCACAGATGTGGCTAGCGCTTTTCCTTGGGTCGTTACATTGGGTTTGTCTAGGATCAAAAAATCGAGCAAGAGCAAGAGCATGGCACTGAAGACCAAGAGCATTGACACGAATGAGTCTTCGAACGATGAAGATTCTAAAATGAAGTCCTACATCACAAGGCAATTTAAGAAGTTCATGAAGAATGCCAATGGAAAGGGCTTTGACAAGGACCGTAGGCAATCTAGTTCTTTTCAGTTTAAGAGCCAAGACTAAGGGAAGAATGATGCTAAGGATGGCAATCAGTACATTGTTCCCTCAAGACCAAAGTGCTTTGGGGGTCAAGACTTTGGTCACATGAAACAAGAGTTCCTTACATATCTCAAGACCATTGGGAAGAACAAGGCACTTGCTGCTTCTTTGAGCAACCCCGAACTTGAGGATGATTTGAAAAATGAGGATGATGGAATCCTAAATGCCATCACTGCCACTATAAATCCTACTGATGGGATTGTTGAAGATGTGGATAATGAAGAGGACTTGGTGGATTCTAAGTTCGAGAAAATGGACGATCAAGATGATATCCATATAGCCTATGAAAAGTTGTATAAGATTTCTAAGAAGCAATAGAAACTATATAGGTTGGCTACCAAGAAGCTGAGTGATTTGGAACTTAACTGAGAAGAGTTTTTAACAAAGTTTGATGAAGCCAATCAGACCATTGAGTTTGCGTTACTTCTATGTTTTGCTTTATTGCTTTGAGTCACTTTAGTTTTTATGCTATGCTTTGGTTAACATGTTTTTGTTTTCTTGTTTTCATTTTTGCTTTATTTTGTTTTCATAAATTAAAAAAAAAAATTGAAAAATCAGAAAATACAAAAACAATGTGTGTTTTGTGTACATTGATACTTGTGTACCTTGGATGGCCATTGAAACAAAGTTTTCTAAACGTTGTATCTTTTGTAGCTTAGATGAGCATCTCTATACACAACTAAGCAAGTGAGCTTTATAGCTCGTGTTTATGATGAGTAAGGTTAAGTAATCACTTGTACTTAACACTCGTATCACTCTTTTTTATGGGAATTGTTAGGACATATGTGTTTTCACTTGTTAAGAACATATGTCACTTATTTATGTAAATTGGCTAATCCTTTGACAAAATGCACTCTACTTGTAATTGGGTAGTTCTAAGTGTTTTTAATACTTCAAGAAACAAGGTTTCAAGGTCAAGTGTTGAAGTCATCAAGCCTGTCCAAGAAAAAGCAAGCTAAAGTGCAATTTCATTAAAGCTCGATACCTTCTCGATAGCTACCTCGACACCTGCTATCCGTCGAGATTTAATATTTCAGATTTTCCAATCTGATTTTCTTGGGATCCGTGAATATGATTTTGGGCCTTCTTTTCTTCTAACCCTAAACATATAAAAGGATTGTTTTAAGAGCCGTCAAGTTGTACACAAGTTGCAAAACATTGAGCAATCTCTGTTCAAGCAAATTGTGATCAAAAGACAAAGTTCTTGACCTAGTTCATCTTCTTTCAAGAAGTTGCTGTGTATTTGCACCAAAAAGTTTTGTAACCAAGCATCTTCCTGATCTTCATCGCGTAGGATGAACTGAAGAACTTTACAGCCAACCTCTTCTCCTTAGTTGGTGTTTAGAAGTCGCGTATTGGGATCCACGCATTGGTTAGTCACATACTTGGGAGCCGTGCATCAAAGGTGGGAACTGTCGCTACAAATCAAGTCTAATTAGGTATTGGGGTAAGGGTTCAACTGTAGGTTGGTAAGGTACTTGGGATTCCTTTACTTGTAACCGCTTGATTTGATAATAGTAGAGTTTCGGGAGTGGTGACCTGAAAATTACCTAGTGGGGTTTTTGCCGTTAGGGTTTTCCCCATTCGTAAACAAATCACCGTGTTATTTAATTTCCGCTGCATATTTAGTTTTTCGTGATTTGTTTGTGCTTCCATGCAATTGCATGATTAATTGATTAATTAACAACTTGGCTAATTAATTAATTAGGTTTAATCACAATAAGTCATTCAGATTGTGGTCTATCAAGTGGTATCAGAGCGGGCACACTCTGATTAGGTTTAATCTTTGCTGTGGTGATCCATTGACCCCTGTTTGTCATGGATAGAGGACAGTCATTAATCATACCTTCTTTATTTGATAGCACTAACTATGCATAGTGAAAAGTACACATGAGAGCTTTCTTGCAGTCTTTAGATGAGAAGGTGTGGCAAGCTGTAGAGATTGGCTAGACTAAGCCAAAAGAAGAACCGGCCGATTGGGATGATGCAAAAATCAAGGTGGCTAACTTCAACAGTAGAGCGTTAAATGCCCTATTTAGCGCAGTCACCAATGAGGAGTTCAAGAAGATATCCTCAACTGAAACTGCTAAGGAGGCTTGGACCATCCTCCAAACAACCTATGAAAGAACAAAGGCTGTCAAAGATTCAAAACTTCAGAGGCTCACTACTAGCTTTGAAGAAATTAAGATGGAGGAGGATGAGTCGTTTGATGAGTTCTATGCCAAGCTCAAGGACATAGTGAACTCAGCCTTCAATCTTAGGGAAATCATCCCTGAACCCAAAGTTGTAAGGAAGGTGCTCAGATCTCTACCTGAGAGATTCCATGCCAAGATTACGGCAATAGAAGAATTAAAGGATATTGACAAGATTCCTTTGACTGAGCTGGTTGGAAACTTGCAGACCTATGAGCTAGGACTATCCAGGATTGGCAAAACTGGTAAAAGCAAGAGCATGGCCTTGAAGGCAAAGAGCAGTGATACAGATGAGTCTTCCGATGATGAAGATTCCAAGATGAAGTCCTATATTATAAGGCAGTTCAAGAAATTTATGAAGAATGCCAATGGGAGGAACTTCGACAAGGACCACAGACAATCCAGTTCTTCTTAGTTCAAGAGTCAAGACAAAGGGAATAAAGATGCTAAGGATGGCGGTCAGTACACTGTTTCTACAAGACCAAAGTGTTTTGGATGTCATGGATTTGGTCACATGAAGCATGAATGCCCGACATATCTCAAGAGCATTGGGAAGAGTAAGGCACTTGCTGCAACCTTGAGTGACACTGAGCCTGAAGATGATTCCGACAATGATGATAACGGAATCTTAAATGCCTTCACTGCCACGGTCAATCCTATTGAAGGAATTGTTAAAGAAGTGGATGAAGAAGAAGAACTGGTGAAATCAAAATTTGAGAAGATGGATGATCAAGATGATATCCATTCAGCCTATAAGAAGCTTTACAAGCTCTCTGAGAAGTATGAGAAATTGTACAGGCTGGCCACCAAGAAGCTCAGTGATGTGGAACTTGATTGTGAAGAGTTGTCCACAAAGTTTGATGAGGCGAATCAAACTATTGGAGCACTGAGATTTGAGAACAACTTTTTGGCTGAAAAGACCAAGAAGCTTGAAGCAGAATTGTCACAAGTCAAAGCTCAATTGGAGAGGACTTCAAGTGCAAAGCTTGATGAGATGCTTAGCAATCAGAAATTTGCTTCAGATCAAACTGGCTTGGGGTATGGTCTTTCTTTCTCTAATACTGCTTCTACTAGCAATACTATTTTTGTTTCTCCTGCTAATAACACTGAAATTGAGAACACTGATGTCAAAATTGAATTAGCTAGTGAGAACTTAGACAAGGGTAAGTCTATCTTAGGAGCACCTCCTAAGCAAGATAAGAAAGATGCTAAAAACCCTAGGGCTAAGAAGGCTAACTCTCAAAAGCCTAAACAAAAGAAGCAGCATCTCTATCATCATTGTGGAGCTGCCAGTTATACTAAACCAAATTGCTATAAGTGGCTAGCCATTCAACAGAGCAACGACATGATAGCATCAGGAAGCCAAAATCAACTTCAATCCTCTCTTGCTCCTCTTAGAGATATTCTAAAAGCCCTCATATTTCTTTCTAACTTGAACGGTTTCAATTCTTCCCCCTCACCACCGATTCAAGGGTTCGATCGAAGGAAAGGTTCTTCCAAGGTGTGGAAGAAAAAGGACTCTAAGTGATTTCATCACTTTCTTTTCCCCTTCTTGTTTTTCTTGTTTATTGCATTACTTGTGAGTTTTGCATTTTTGTTGAGTCAGTCTAGTTTTATGCTTTGCTTTGTTTAACATGTTTTGTGTGTTTACTTTCAGTTTTGTTTATTTGGTTTTAATATAAAAATAAAAAAAAATTGAAAAATCAGAAAAATACAAAAACAGTGTGTGTTTTGTGTACTTTGGTACTTGTGTACCTTGGATGGTCATTGAAATAAAGTTTCTAAATTTTGTATCTTTTGTAACTTAGATGAGCATCTCTATGCACAACTAAGCAAGTGAGCTTTGTGGCTCTTGTTTATGATGAGTAAGATTAAGTTATCTCTTAAAACTTAACACTCATATCACTCTTTTTGACGGGTAGGACTAGAAAATCCTAAGAGAAAAGCATAAATAACCATCTCACCACTGTTGCCCGCCAATCATAATATGACACCTGTATGCTTCAACATAGCAAAAGTGCAGTGTCAAAGACATTCGTATGCTTCGACATAGCAAAAGTGCGATATCAAATGCTTAACATCTTGGGTGTTTCTTTTCTCTCTTTTATATGCCCATGTATGATATGCTTAAAAGAAAATATGCAAAGATAATAATAAGCAAAAAGATCAAAAATGCTTTAAATATGGTTGCAAGCGTGTATTCTAGGAGATGTGGGAGTTATAGGATATACCTTGAAGGTGATAGTCCCCATCAAACAGTTATGATTGTGTGTGAGTTAAAGTTATTTTCTCATATCTCAGATCGTCATAACATGTATACACATATGCAATCTTGCGATATTTTTCACACACAACACGCAATATTCTTTGCTACTTTTGATACATGTGCAGATACAATGTGATTTGGCCATCACAAAGGTTTTACATGTGCTAAAGTATGCTCACTAAACCGTCTCAACTTGTTTTTGAAAAATAAAATTGGTTAGACTTGTTTAGTGTGTGTGTGTGTTTTGAGGATCCATATGCTAAATTTCTTGATTGAAAGATGATTTTGAGAGCTTCATATGTTGAGTGGATCTTTGGTTGAGGTGTATGTTGAATTGCATTCACGTCTGTGTTTTTCTCTTCTCGAAAAACTGCTTTTAACTGTTGGCTCGACACCTCCTCGACACCTCCTCGATACCTGGTCATCTGTTGAGATTCTAAAGCCTTTTCTTATCGCAATCTCGACACCTGTCTCGACACCTGGTGGATCGATCAAGAAATCTCCTGTCTTCTCGATACCTCCTTGATACCTTGTCAATCGATCGAGCTTCTTATCTCTGAAATTGGTCTTGTACCTCGACACCTCTTGACACCTGAAGCTATCGAAGGCAAATTTCTCGACACCTTCCTCGACAGCTTCCTCGATACCTCTCGACACCTCAGCTGTTGAGAATTACTGAGGTGTCTATTTAAGGATCTGTCGCGATTTTTCACTCATTTTCTCGATCTCTCTCGATTTGTCCGACAGCTTTTCACCTCCCAACCAATTTTCTCTCACTCAAATCTTCAAATCCTCATCTTTTTCAGTCTTCCCTTGCTTCTAATCACTTGGTAAGATCACTTTTCCCTTCCTTTTTCATGCATTTCATGTTTTGAAACCTAGGTTTTGGGATTTTTTGAAATTTTTGGGATTTTTCAAAATTGACATGTTTTTCTTCAAATTTTGGGTTGGATTTTCACTTAAATGCTTTCAAAATGACATACATTGCATTCCATATGCATTAGAATGATATTTACATGCATTTAGATGTGTGCTCTATGCTGTGTGCTGGTAGGATTGGATTGGGCTGAGCCTATGATGCCTTTTGATTTGCATGTCACATGCTCATGCATTGCCATGTATACGTACTTTGTGTTCAATATTTTTGATCTGTTTGAACTGTGTTGGGACTTTTCTGATTGTCTCCCTCTCTATCTCTTTCTCATTCTTTTACGTTAGTAGTGTCTATGGCACTCAAACGTAAATCCACTCCTACTCGAAACCCTTTGCGTTCTGGAGCTTCCTCTTCTTCTGACTTTGCTCCTTTTAACCTGCGGTTCCGTGATGGAGATGCCCATAAGGCATTTACTAAGAACTTTTCTAGACGAGGTGTTCATTCGGAACGCCAAGTCATTTTGGCAGATTTCGCCGACACTGACCTTCCCTCTGTCATTCACAGTAGGGGATGGGAGTCACTGTGTGACGTCCCGGTCACTTGTCCTCTCGTGCTCATTCAGGAGTTCTACTCCAACATGCACAGGATAGATCGTTCAGTACCTCTCTTTTTCACTCGCATTCGAGGTACGCGCATCCTTGTCACACCGCAGCTAGTTGCGGATGTACTTAGGGTTCCTAGGATAGAGTTTCCTGACTATCCTTCTTGTGAGCGTCTGAGGACTGTATCCAAAGAAGAGCTTATTTCTGCTTTTTGTGAGCGCCCTACTAATTGGGGTGAACATCAGTACACATCATGTAGGCCTTTTGCTAAAGGTCCTAGATTCTTAAACATGGTGAAGACTTTTGTGCTCCATCCACTCTCTCACTACAACTCCATCACAGAGCCTCGTGCTCGATTCTTGTTATCTCTTCTTGAGCATCTGAATATAGATTTCACTTCTCATTTCATTCTCTCTATCATAGATGTTCATCTAGATTCGGCGTCCCGTGATAAGCTCATCTTTCCTTCCGCTATCATGAGGATCTTACGCCATTTTTCTATTCCCTTTCTTGTGTCCGACCACTTCACACACATATATGCCATAGATGCCGCTACCGTAAAATGTAGTGAGGCTCAGTTTAGGTCGCGACAGACAGATTCCACTCCTCCCTCCCGTTCGGCTCCGTCCAGATCAGCTCCATCCAGATCAGCTCTATCTACATCTGCTCCTTCTTCCTTTACAGGCGATGTATCTCTAGGAGATATTATGGAGCAGCTGCAGCGCATGGATACTCGCCTCGATACACTCACCTCTGAGTTGTATCATGTGAATGTTCGTGTTGGTCGTATTGCACGACGGCAGGCGACCATGGGTGGTTTTGCTTCTGAGGCTACTCCTTCACCACCTCCTCCAGCGGCTTTTGACTCTGAGGATGATGATGATGATGGTGATGACGATGATGCTTCGGATGATGATGGAGATGCTAGCTCTACTGATGAGATGTCTACATGACACTCTACCCTTTGTCACTCGTGACAAAAAGAGGGAGTAGTTTTGGGTTATGAGAGTAGTCATCTTAGGGGGAGAGTTAGTATAGGACATTTTGAAAAGGGGAGTGTTGATAGTTTGAGGGATGTAGTGAGGTTTTTGATGTATCTTGTATTTTCTTCTTTCTATAAATACATTGATCTTGTATATGAGGTCCTTTGACCATTTTTACATACATTGTACTTCTTTATATATGTGGATGTATGTTTCTTTCACCTCTCTCTCCATGTGTTGTTTCTTCTCTATCTTTATACACATGTTCTTTATACTTGTATGCAATCTATTATTTCTGTTTCACATAAGATGCCTTGATGAGTTTTGTTTAAAGTGTTTCAGAAATACAGGTTGTCAAAGTCTACTTGCCATAAACTTTCTTGTTGCCAAGTTTTTCAAGAGTTTGTGTTAGGATAGATTCTATTGTATCAATAAGTGAATATGAGTTGAGTGATTTATGACTTCTCTCATATGTTCATTTGTTTGTTGTGGTTTTGTCACGGATTGCCAAAGGGGGAGATTGTTAGGACATATGTATTTTCACTTGTTAAGAACATATGTCACTTATTTATGTAAATTGGCTAATCCTTTGACAAAACGCACTCTACTTGTAATTGGGTAGTTCTACGTGTTTTTAATACTTCAAGAAACAAGGTTTCAAGGTCAAGTGTTGAAGTCATCAAGCCTGTCCAAGAAAAAGCAAGCTGAAGTGCAATTTCATTAAAGCTCGACACCTTCTCGATAGCTACCTCGACACTTGCTATCTGTCGAGATTTAATATTTCAGATTTTCCAATCTGATTTTCTTGGGATTCGTGAATATGATTTTGGGCCTTCTTTTCTTCTAACCCTAAACATATAAAGGATTGTTTTATGAGCCGTCAAGTTGTACACAAGTTGCAAAAGCATTGAGCAATCTCTGTTCAAGCAAATTGTGATCAAAAGACGAAGTTCTTGACCTAGTTCATCTTCTTTCAAGAAGTTGCTGTGTATTTGCACCAAAGGGTTTTGTAACTAAGCATCTTCCTGATCTTCATCGTGTAGGATGAACTGAAGAACTTTGCAGCCAACCTCTTCTCCTTAGTTGGTGTTTAGAAGTCGCGTACTAGGATCCACGCATTGGTTAGTCATGTACTTGGGAGCCGTGCATCAAAGGTGGGAACTGTCGCTACAGATCAAGTCCAATTGGGTATTAGGGTAAGGGTTCAACTGTAGATTGGTAAGGTACTTGGGATTCCTTTACTTGTAACCGCTTGATTTGATAATAGTGGAGTTTCGGGAGTGGTGACCTGAAAATCACCCGATGGGGTTTTTGCCGTTAGGGTTTTCCCCATTCGTAAACAAATCACTGTGTTATTTAATTTCCACTGCATATTTAGTTTTTGGTGATTTGTTTGTGCTTCCACGTAATTGCATGATTAATTGATTAATTAATAACTTGGCTAATTAATTAATTAGGTTTAATCACAATGGGTCATTCAGATTGTGGCCTATCAGGAATGACTAAAAAAATCCTAAGAGAAAAGAATAAATAACCATCTCACCATTGTTGCCCCAATCATAAAATGACGTCTGTATGTTTCGGCATAGCAAAAGTGCAATGTCAAAAGCTTAACATAATTAGGTATTTCTGTTCTTTCTCTTATATGCCCATGCATGATATGCTTAACAAAAGAAAAATATGCAAAGAAAAATAAAAGTAAAAAAATAAAAATGCTTTATATATGATTACAAGCGTGTCTTCTAAGAGATGTGGGAGTTATAGGATGTACCTCAAAGGTGATAGTCTCCATCAAGCAATTATGATTGTGAGTGAGTTAAAGTGATTTTCTAATATCTCAAATCATCATAACATATAGACACTTATGCAATTTAACGATGTTTTTCACACATAATACACAATATTCTTTGCTACTCTTGATACATGTGCAGGTATAATGTGATTTGGCCATCACAAGAAATACATGTGTTAATGTATACTCACTAAACTGTCTTAACTTGTTTTTGAAATATAAAATTGGTTAGACCTATTTAGTGCGTGTGTTTGTGTGTTTGGGATCTAAATGTTGAACAATTTTATTGTTGGAAGATGATTTTAAGAGCTTAAAATGTTGTTTGAATCTTTGGTTGAGTAGCATGTTTGACTGCATTCATGTCTATGTTTTTCTCTTCTTGAAAAACTGTTTTTAAGCAATCTCGACAGTTTCCCAATACCTCTCAATAGATAGGCTATCTATCAAGCTCTTCAGCTTCTTTTTATCGCATTCTCAACAACTTCTCGATCCATCGAGGAAGTTTTGGTATGCTCGATAGCTTCTCAATCCATCGAGCCCCTTTTGCTGTGGACACCTCTCAATAGCTCCTCAATAGCTGCTCGATAGCTATTTCTCGCTTTTTAATTCTCGACACCTCTCAATCCATCAAGAAACTAGGATTTCTATATATAGGGTCCGTACAACATGTCTCTCATTTCTCCTCGATCTCTCTCAATAGTTTCAAACTCCTTACCTTCCTAAACTCCTTTCTCTCACTCCAAATCACTTCCCGACTCTCTTTTCGGTCTAGAGATCACTTCCTCTCTCTGGTATGATTCTCTTTCACTCCTTTATCATACATTTCATGATTTTTGACCTAATTTTTGGGATTTTTTATAAACTTTAGGGTTTTTCAAAATTTTGGAGTTTTTGTGAAAATTTTTTGGATGGGTTTTTGTTTAAATGATTTCAAATCATCATGCATTGCATTTCATGAACATTTTAACTATATTTTCATGCATTATAGATGTGTGCTATTAGGTTTGGATTAGGCTGAGTCCATGTTGCTTTATATGTTGCATATCACATTCTCATGCATTTTCATGCATACGTACCTTCAATTCTTTATATTATTATATTGATTTGTTTGGTGCTTTTCTCCTTGTCTCTCTTTCCCTTTCTCTTTCTTGCGATAGTCTGCTCTATGGCACCTAAACGCAAATCTGCTCCGTCCTAGAACCCTCTCCATTCTAGGGCATCTTCTTCTTATCCTACTCCATCTCATGTCAAGTTCCGTGATGATAAAGCCCAAAAGGACTTTTTGGAGAACTTCTCTCGACGAGGCATTCATTCGGAATGCCAAGTCATCTTATCAAATTTTTCTGATACTGAACTTCCCACTGTCATCTACAGTAAGGGTTTGGAGTCACTGTGTGGCGTCTCGGTCACTTGTCCCTCCTTGATCATACAAGAGTTTTACTCCAATATGCACAGATTTGACTATTTTGTACCTCATTTCTTCACTCGCGTTCGAGGTACGCGCATCGTAGTCACTCCGGATATTGTATCCGAGGTGCTACATGTTCCTAAGGTAGCACATCCTGACTACCCTAGTTGCGATCATATGAGGACTGTGTCCAAAGACAAACTCTCGTCTCTCTTCTGTGAGACACATTCTTCTTAGGGTGATCATCAAAACACCCCTTGCTCGAGCTTTGGAAAAGGTCCAAGATTTCTTAACATGGTGATGACATTCGTTCTCCATCCATTGTCTCACTATAACTCTATCACAGAGCCTTGTCCTCAATTTTTGTTATCCCTTCTTAAGAAGCTTACCATAGATTTTCCCTCTTATTTCATTATATCCCTCATAGATGTCTAAAGGGATGCGACAACCTATGATAAGCTTATTTTTCCTTTGACTATCAAGCGGATCCTTCGCCATTTTCTCTATCTCTTATCCCGAGTCTCCTTATTTTTTGGTCATGTGTGCCATAAGTGCTGCTACCATCAAACGGAGCAAGGCCTAACTTTGACCGAAGCGGCCACAGACAAAGATAGTGACTCCTCCAGCTTCTTCCACTCCTTCCACATCCGCACCTTCTTCATCGACGGGTGCTGTGACCCTCAAGGCGGTCATGGTGCAGCTGCAGCGTGTGGAAGCTCGCCTTGACACACTTAGTGATGAATTGTGTCAGGTGAACACCTGTGTCGGCCGTATTGCTCGATGGCAGGCTTGCCTTGGTGGCTTCATAGAGTCTCCCTCTCCTTCTCCAGAGACATCTAAGGACAAGGATGATGGTGGTGACTCCGACGACGATGATGATGATGGGGATGAGGATGCTAGCTCGCCCAGTGACGATGAGATGACTGCTTGATTTACTTACCCTTTGTCATTCGTGACAAAAAGGGGAAGTAGTTTTGGGGTATAAGAGTAGTCATGTATTTAGGGGAAGAGTTAGTATAGGAGATTTTTGTTAAGGGGAGTGTTTATATTTTTTTTTTTAGAGATGTAGTGAGGACTTTTTTTTTTTTTTTCTTTTCTTCTTTTATAGATACATTATTCTTATTTTGTGATAGCAAACCTTGTACTTATGATGTTATATATATGATGAGGTTGTTATTATAGTTCTTTCACCTATCTCTACATGTGTTGTTTCTTTTCTCTCTTTATGCACATGTTTCTTATATATTGTATGCAATTTGTTATTTCTGTTCCACACTAAGATTCCTTGATGAGTTTTGTTTAAAGTGTTTCAGAAATACAGGTTGTCAAAGTCTTCCTTGCCATGAACTCTCTCCTTGCAAAGTTTTCCAAGAGTTTGTGTTAGGATAGATTTTATTGTATTCAACAAGTGAGTATAAGTTCAGTGATTTATGACTTCTCTCATATGTTCATTTGTTTGTTATGGTTTTGTCACGGTTTGCCAAAGGGGAAGATTTTTAGGACATATGTAAATCATGTTAGGAACATATGTCATTATAGAATTGGCGAATCCTTTGACAAAACGCACTTTACTTGTAATTCGGTAGATCTAGGATGTGTTTAATGCTTTAAGGAACAAGGTTTCAAGTTCAAGTGTTAAAGCCATGCAAGTCTGTCCAAGAATCAAGTGAAGAACTGCTGGATTTTAAAGCTAGACAACTAGTATCTATCGAGGTTTAAAAAGTTGTTTCAGCCCGAGGCTCAACAGCTGCTCGATAGATAGGATATATGTCGAGACTTATGAAAATCAGTTTTTCAAATCTAATTTCGTTCCAATCCATGTATAGATGTTTGGGCTTTCTTTACTCAGAACCCTAAACATATATAAGGATTGTTTTAAGGGCCGTCATTGGTTGCACAGTTGCGCGAGTGTGAAGCAAAGTTTTGTTCATGCAAATTGTGACCAGAGACAGAATTTGCCCTAGTTCATCTTTCTCTTGAAGAAGCTGCTACATTTGTACATCGTTGGGTTTTGTGACGAAGGAGCTTCGTGATCTTCATCGTGTTGATGAACTGAAGAACTTTGCAGCCAACATCCTTCTCAAGTTGGTGATTAAGTTGCATATTGGGATCCACGCATCTATTGGTTAGTCACGTACTGGGAGTCGTGCATTAAAAGGAGAGATTGTCATTATAGAACAAGTCCAATTAGGTATTGGGGTAAAAGTTCAACTGTAGGTTGCTATAAGGTATTGGGATTTCTTTACTTGTAACCTCTTGTTGTGATAAAAGTGGATTATCGGGAGTGGTGACCTTAAAATCACCCGGTGGGGTTTTTGCCGTGTAGGTTTTCCCCATTCGTAAGCAAATCACCGTGTCAATTTACTTTCCACTACATATTTACTTAGTTGGTGATTTGTTTGTGCTTCCACGCATATTGTATGTTAATCTGATTAATTAATCAACTTAGCTAATTAATTAGTTAATTCATCACAAGAGGTTAATACATTCTTGGCCTATCACATTGTTGGATATATTTCAACAATTTACTTTGTGATTAAGCAAAAGGAACAACATATCTTCAAGTGAACATAGAAAACATCAATTTCTTATTCATTCCTTGCTATTTTTCCAACAAACATAACAAGAATAGACCTACCAGGACCAACGATGGCCAAACAAACCCATCATAGTGACCCACGACAACCAAACATGATCCACCATAGTCACCACCACACCACCACCATAACCCCACCATGCCCACCACGCCAACCCAAACCAACCAATTCGAATCCAACCTAAACCCCATCAGAATCCAAAGTCCAACCAATCAGAATCCAAAATCCAACCATCCGAATCCAAAAAACAAAAATCCATAGCAAAAAATCAAAATCAAAACCCCATTTGAATCGGAATCCAACCCAAACCCCATCGGAACCCACCCAAAATCAAAACCCACTCACCTCTGCCACGACCCACCCAATCTTGCCATGCCATGACCATGTCGATCTCCACCACTACACACCTCGCCACGCACGACCTCACCACGACCCACCCCGCCACGAACCAAACAAAATTTCAACTCAAAACCACTAACACCAAGACATCAACGAAGCTTCAATTATTAATGATCAACAAAACCGTGGCTACAGTGCTGGGTTGAGCGGCATGTGGAGTGAAAGAGTCGTCGACAGAGCTTGAGTCACGACCTCACCGTGCCCATGCTGCCAAACCCATGACCCACATCCCAAACCACTCACGCCGCCATACCCATGACCCACGCCGCCACCTGACCCATGCCAAACCTACGCCCACACTAGATCACACACAAAAAATAATAATAATAAAATAAAAAAAGCCACTACCATGAGCTAGAGAGAGATGTGAGAGAGAGGGTTGGAACATTCTAGAGAGAGGGAGAGGAGAGGAGACACTAAAGAGAGAGAAAGGAGTAGATATTTTGGAATAAAAAACATTATATAAGATTTGGGATGTTGCTACAGTACCATCATATATTTCAGATGGTACTGTAGCACAATTATAAAATTCTTTTGGGTTTACAAGTCTGGGTAATGTGAGTTTTATGGGCTTTGATGTTAAATTTTAGCATATCCGGAATTTTACAACTCCAGATACTGATGCTCTTAGAGATTGATAATTTTCCTAGAGATCGTTAATGGTTTCAGGGAAAATAAAAATACTGAATATGATTAGAAAGAAAAAGAAATCTTAGCAAGACCTTATCGTGATTGTAGTAGATTTGAATTTTCATAGTGGTGCAGCGGGAAGCTTGTGTTCTGTAGTGGGATGTACTATACGTTACTTTTTGGGAGGTAGGTAAGGTAGCAGTGGGAAGTTGAAAGTAACACATTAAAATATAATGATAGGTTATATGTGTCGATTTACTTTAAATTACTTCACATATAAACAGTCAACTTTTCACCCAAAACAAAACAAAAAAAAAAAAAAAACGTTAAGAAAAGGTCCAAGGTAATAAATTAAGCCATCACCCTCCGTGGATGCAGGATATACATTACATTTAGCTCGTAATTGCTTTCTAACTCGCAAATTTGGCAATCCTTCGTCAGTCAAATTTAGTGGGCCTTCAAGAAATTTCCTTAATGGACCGGGACTCCAGTGACCCAAGTAAAAATGCTCATCAAAGCCTATTGTGTATCATCTACTCTTACACTCCGGCCCAACTTCTACAATGATTCAGCCTATTACTATATAATGATTTATCAATTCTTTGGGGTTTGGTGAGGTATTTATCATTAAAAGTAGCATTATATACATCATACTTGACTGATGGGAAAATTATTAGGTACTCTCTCTCACATAAATGGTGGGTTCCACCATGAATTTAATTAGTGGGACGAATCATTCATGTGAGAGGAGTGAGTACACATTTATGGTACTGCAGGAGTACACAATAATTTCCCGCACTAATGACATAATGTAAAGGATGACAAAGAGTTCTTCAACTCTCTCTTGGAAAGGTTTCTCAATTGTGCCTCGGCATTTGTGAAATTGAGATTCTACTATAATGATTAATTATTATTATTAATGTCCTTCCTAATAGAGATTATTAAAGGGTTATTTAAATAAATAAAAATAATAATAAACAAAGTTTTGTTGGTGGATGGGGTTGTGTTTATGTTCGTGCTGTCCTGAAGCAGGGGTACTCTATTATATTGGCTAATCTTAACTCGACTCATTTAATTATTATCTTAAAATCCCTAAATCCTACTACATCTCGTTTACTAATCTAGTTAACACAACGCAACCTACTTAATATGCTTAATAATCATCTAAACTCTTATAGATGTTGTGGTTTGCCATCATTTTGGCAGCTCCATATCTCCAAAACCTCTCTATTGTTTATTATCCTTATCAAGATGGGTAATTGTTGTTACACAAACTCTTGCACACAATTGTACACACAAGCAAACTTAGCACTAAAATCATGACTTCAAGTTGCAATTTCAGTGCAAATTTCATGTGTATGGATGTGTAAATGAGTGTATAATAAACACAACTCTACAAAGATGCTAACCTCGTCTGGACCTATTTGTTCCTTTTTTTTTTTGGGTGGTTGTGTATTTCACGTTATATTAATTAGTCGATGTCCAGCGCAATGCACAAATATGTTTTTTTTTTTTTTTTTTGAAATAATTTCTAATTATTCTTTATGGCCCTATGCTATGACACTTATCTTATGTTCAATTATATTATGTATATCATTAAGAGGAAGAAAATAAAAAGAACCATAATTATTATGAATATACATAATTAAGAATATGAATATATATATATATATATATATATATAGCCTAAATGAATTCACAATTATTTAATCATTTTGGCTAATTAAAGTGTACAATTATCTTTTACATTCCTTGAAAGAGAGTGGGAAAATGGCATATAATTTGCTGGTTTCAAGAGTCTTCTACATTAAAAATCAAAACAAAAAATATATTGAGGGAATTATTGTTTCTATTACATAAACCGTTTATTTATTTATTTTTATTAGATTCCATCATATAAAAGAAGATGGTGTAGAAATAATCTATTTTTGTGCAAAAAAACTATTAATGAAAAATGATTTATCGAGGTAAATTTAATTATAACATCTTAGGTTGATTCTCTATGGATAACATATTTCGTTTAAAAAATAGAACAATTTTTTTGTTTGTTTTGGTATACAATTACAAAATAAATGCATATAATAATGAAAGATCATATTATATACCCAAAAAAAAAAAATCTTCCATTAAACTTTGTTAGTTAAAAATTAATAAGCCTACCTTACATTACATCCATCTTCTCTAAGAATGAAATCCTTAAACATTCAGCCTAAATAAAGAAAAAAATTAAATTGTTCAAATTATGACTAAAAATTCGAATGAAATCACCTTCATCGATGCCAAACGTCAAGGTACAACTTCGTTAAAAAAAGTTCTCTCTTCTTCTTCATCACCTGCTATTTTTGCACTAAATCATTTATTTGTGCCACATTCAAGGCCTAACTCTGGGGCAAGCCCTGCATCACTAATTTTATTGGTCTATGGTCATAAAAATTTGAAAATAAAATAAAATCTGAACTTCAGCTAATTGTGATGATGCAGAAAAAACCACCAGTAAGTCTCACGGTTCTCACGTGCTCAAAACAACACCTGCACAACAAAAAGAGAAGACCTTTCAGAAAGCACTGGTGTGGTGCTAGCCAAATACCCTCCGAAGGTCAAGTTAGAACTTCTCACAACTCTAGAATGCCAGAGCTATGGTGAATTATGCGTACCTTGGTTTATGAGAGTATTAGGGCTTTTATAGTAGTAAAGAGTTGACATCTCTTCCTTGGTTAGGAGTCTTTTCCTTATAGGAATCCTTATAAGCATATATTGTGAAATTCTTTCCTTGTAGGAGACTAACACTGAGTGTGGGGTACAAGACATTTCCTTATATACACATGCATGGTGGCCAAGTCAAGATTATGTCAGAACTGTTAGCTTAGTGGCGTCAGCTTTTCATCCTCCCTAAGTTAACCTCGTCAACTTGAAGCTATAGACTTCTTACTATTGTCACTTGTTGATGGACACAAACAAACCCCACGGGTTTGTTTGGAACATCGCTATATGCCTTCCCACCAATGAATGCTCACAATCAGTAACTTCAACTGTCACACCGCTATTGGGAACGGCCCCATGATGTCTAATCCCCACTGAGCAAATGGTCATGTGGCTATCATCGAGGTCAACTCTTCGAATGGTTGTCTGATAACGTTGCTAAACCTTTGGCACTTGTCGCAGGCTTTGACATAACCCCGAGCATCCTTCTGCCTGGTGGGCTAATAGTACCCCACTCGAAAGGGTTTGTGTACCAACGACCGCAACCCTGAGTGGTTTTTGCAAATTCTTTCGTGTACTTCTCTCATGACATAGTCTGCTTCTTCAAGACCCAAACACCTTAGGTATGAGTGGGAGAAGCCTCTTTTATATAAGACATCCTTCATCAAGACGAATCGCGCTGCCTGAACCTTCAGCTTTCTTGTGGCCTCCCTTGCATCTGGTAAGACACTGTTTTTCAAGTAAGAGACTAACGACATGGTCCAATTGCTTTTAGAACCAATCTCCTACATATCAACAAAATCTATTAGTGGAGAAACCTAAACGAAAGAGAGTACGTTATCAAGGGTAGTCATATGTTTGGCTGAAGCAGCTTTGGCAAGACGTTCAACTTGCTGGTTCTCTCCTATGGGGATCTAGAAGATTTTGGCCTTCAGGTCGTCTACCTTTCTTCTCACTTGGTCCATATATTTCTTCATTCTTTCGCCTCTGCACTTATAGTCCCTGTTTACTTGGTTGGTGACGACCTGAGAGTCACAATAAAGAACTACTCTTATGGCTTCCGCTACTTTGGCAAGATCAAGCCCTGCCACTCGAGTTTCATACTCCGCTTCATTATTTGTGGTAGAGAATTTGAGGCGGACCATACATTCAATCTAGGCTCCTTCAGGAGAGAGAAGCACGACACCTACACCCCCGACTTGCCTGTTGGATGACCCGTCCGTATGTATAATCCGTTGAGGACATTCATCTGCCCCCTAGTCTTCCTCGTTGGTGAACTCTATTATGAAGTCAGCAATAACCTACCCCTTGATGGCAGTACATGGTCGGTACTGAATGTCAAACTCACTCAACTCTATCACCCATAGAGCCAATCAACCAGCAGCTTCAGGGTTACTCATTGCCCTTCTTAAGGGCTTGTCGGTCAAGACGATCACCGTGTGGGCCTGGAAGTACAGCTTGAGTTTGTGGGTTGCCGTAACTAAAGCGAAGACGAGCTTTTCCATGGGTGGATACCTTTCCTTTGCACCACGAAATGCCCGACTAGCATAGTATACGGGATTTTGAACCTTGTCTTCTTCTCTGATCAAGGTCACGCTGACAGCTACTGGGGAGACAGCCAAATAGAGGAAAAGCTCTTCCCCCGGTTGTGAAGGACTTAGCAGCGGAGGGGAGGAGAGGTAAGCCTTCAGCTTGTCGAATGCTAGCTGACACTGAGCAGTCCACTCGAAAGATTTCTTCAACGTGCAAAAGAAGGGTAAACACTTATCCGTCGCCCTTGATACGAACCTGCTCAGGGCGGCTACTTTACCGTTTAAACTCTGCACTTCTTTTACATTCTTCGGGGAGGGCATCTCTATTATGGCCTTGATCTTGTCTAGGTTGGCATCGATACCTCTTTGAGACACCATAAAGCCTAGGAATTTTTTCACTGTCACTCCAAATGCACACTTACTCGGATTAAGCTTCTTGTTGTAGAAGCGAAGGGTGCCGAATGTTTCCTCGAGATCCTTCAAATAGTCCTCTTCTCTTTGACTTTTTACTAACATGTCGTTGACATAGACCTGAACATTCCTTCATATTTGGTTCGCAAACATCTTGTTCATGAGCCTTTGATACATTGCACCCACGTTCTTAAGGCTAAATGGCATCACTTTGTAACAAAAAAGACCTTGGCTGGTAACAAATGAAGTCTTCTCCTGATCCGCTTCATCCATCCGGATCTTATTATACCCTGAAAAGGCGTCCATAAAGCTCAGTAGCTGGTGCTGAGCCGTAAAGTCTACCAGTATGTCGACTCGAGGTAGAGGGTAGCTATCCTTGGGGCATGCTTTGTTTAGATCCGTAAAGTCCACTCACATCCTCCATTTCTTGTTGGCTTTCTTGACCATCACCACATTTGCCAGCCAATCGGGATAGTATACTTCCCTGATGAAGCCCGCCTTTCGTAACTTGCTGACTTCTTCTGCTATCGCTCGGTCTTGTTCTTGGGCAAACACTCGCTTGTTTTGTCGGATGAGTGGAAAAGAGGGCGACACATTCAGCCTGTGTACCATGACTGAAGGGTCGATTCCTAGCATATCTTCATGACTCTAGGTGAACATGTCCTGATTCTCTTTAAGGAAAGCTATGAGTGTTGAGCAAATCGTTGGGCTGGCAAGAGTGCCAATCCTTGTGGCCCTATCCAATCTGGAGCTATCGAGGGGTATCTCCTCAAGCCTCTCTACGAGTTCCGCCCTCATCCGTTATTCTTCTATGCTCATGGTCTGTAGATGGTCGTCCATCTCCAGCATCGTAATATAGCATTCGCGCTCAGCTATTTGGTTCCCTCGCAATTCCCCTACTCCATACTCAATGGAGAATTTGATCATTAGGTGGTAGGTTGAAGTTACGGCCTTCCACGAATTAAGGGTAGGTTGTCCTATGATGGCATTGTAGGCAGAGGAGCAATTGACTATAAGGAATGTAACATCCCTAGTGATTTACTGAGGATGATCTCCAATTGTGATGGCAATGTGACCGCACCTAAGGGGTATACTTTTATTCTTCCAAACCCAACGAGTGGAGCGTTGGTTGGAACTAGTCGTTCTCTGCTGATTCGCATTTGTTGGAATGTCGAGTAGTAGAGAATGTCTGCGGAGCTTCTGTTGTCAACCAAGACCCGGTGTGTATTATAGTCTCCTACCTAGATGCTAACGATGAACTCGTCGTCATGTGGATGGTGAAGACGTCGGGCATCTTCTTCTGAGAAACCAATGATGGGGTTATCTACCCGCAACATCTTCGGGACGGCGCCTGTTAGCTGAACATTTTAAACCATTCTGAGGTAAGTCTTCCGAGCCTTTTTGGACGAGCCAGTGGTCGCTGTCCCTCCCACAATCATCCTTATGTCTCCTAGGGGTTGTTTGGGACGCTCGTTATCCCATCGGGGTGCTTGCTCTTGAGGAGGCGGATCTGCTCTCTCCTTGTTGACAAATTTCTGTAACTTCCCTTGCCTGATGAGAGCTTCGATCTGCTATTTCAAGTTGTAGCAGTCAGCTGTGTCATGACCGTGATCACGGTGGAAATGACAGTATTTGTCTCTAGGCCATTTGTTAGGATCTCCTTTCTGCTTTCCGAGGAAGGCTAAAGTTCCCCTCATCCTTGATTTGCATTAGGACTTGGTCGATTGGGGCAGTCAGTGGAGCGAAGCTTGTGAATCTTCCCGTAGGAGGTTTAGAGCGCCTGCCATCCCTTTGTTCTCCAATTCTTGCCATCTTCCGCCCTCTATCCTGTCGTGTATCTTCTTGTCTCTCTTTCTTCTTGGGTTTCTCCTCTCAAGCCAAGAGCGCGTCTTCAACATTCATGTATTTGGTTGCCCTATAAAGCACATCCAACATAGTCTTTGGGTCGTTCTTATACAATGAAAATAGGAACTTACCCTTCTGCAGCCCGTTTGTGAAAACAGCTACGAGTATCTTGTCGTCGGCTTCATCGATTGAAAGCGCCTCTTTGTTAAAGCACGCTATATAAGACCTCAGCGTCTCATCTTCCTGTTGCTTAATGCTCATCAAGCATGCAATAGACTTTTTATACCTATGTCCCCCGATGAAATGTGAAGCTAACTGGGCGCTTAGCTCCTTGAAAGTACTGGGAAGTCCCTACACATGATCTCGTTAGCTACTCCTTGAAGGTGCATCAGGGTCTTGAAGGATTCCAGGTGATTTAGGGGGTCTTTGGCTTTGTCATAGCTTTCTATCTGCGGCATGCGAAACTTTAGTGGAAGGGGGAAGGAGTTGACGGACGCGATGAATGGTGAATCAGTTTGGTGGACTAGGTTGTCGAGGTCATTAGACACCCATCCTCTGAGGCATTCATCATAAGTTCCATCTGTTTCTTCATCATTTGCATCTTTGCGACTATGTGAGGGGGAGCTATATCTAAGCCGAAGGGTCGGCTGGTATCCTGTCGCTCTTGGCTGCTTGGGGCGTTGCTGCCTTCCGGCCCCTCTTGGTCCCTTTTTTCAGCGTTGGTTCCTTCTTGATCTTCTTTTTGGGTGTTCAATGTTGTGTTTTTCTGGCGCAGCTGTTCTTCCAGGTCATGGTTTTTCTTGGTGAGGCGTTCCACGGCAGCAGTGAGAGTTTGAACCTGTCTCTTGAGGGCAGTCATTGGTGGTTCATCTCCTTGAACGTCGTTGGTGGTTACCATTGAGGGAGTGAGCACCATGCAACTTTTTGTCTGGGAGGTGATGGTATGGCTTACAAATCGCAGTTTCCCACAGATGGTGCCAACTGATGATGGCAAAAAAACTATCAGTAAGTCTCACAGTTCTCACGTGCTCGAAACAACACCTGCACAACAAAAAGAGAAAACCTTACAGAGAGCACCGGTGTAGTATCGGCCAAATATCCTCTGAAGGTCAAGTTAGAATTTCTCACAACTCTAGAGTGCCAGAGCTAGGGTGAATTATGTGTACCATGGTTTGTGAGGATATTGGGGTTTTTATAGTAGTAAAGGGTTGACATCTCTTCCTTGGGATAGAAGTCTTTTCTTTATAGGAATCCTTATAACTGTATATTGCGGAATCCTTTCCTTGTATGAGACTAACACTGAGCGTGGGGTACAAAACATTTCCTTATCATGGTGGCCAAGTCAAGATTATGTCAGAACCGTCAGCTTAGTGGCGTTAGCTTTTCATCCTCCCTAAGTTAACCTCGTCAACTTGAAGCTGTAGACTTCTTACTATTGTCACTTGTTGATGGACACAAACAAATCCGACGAGTTTGTTTGGAACATTGCTATATGCCTTCCCACCAATGAATGCTCACAATTTTACCCTTATCAAATTGTATAGAGAAGAGTTTAAATTACAAACAAATTATAACATTAGGACCAGATTTGATAAGTTCTATCAATCCTAATCTTTACAATTTGATAGCTTTTGACCTACCTCTACAATTCATTTCTGACTTTGTGTTGGTTTAAATTTTGGCTTTGATTTTGTTTTTCTCCCGTGCGTGGAGCTCTCTCTCTCGTGTACCCACGAGGTTCTCCCTCCCTTGGCCTGTGCAAAGGGTATTGCTTTTGCTTTTTACTACCAATATGGCGGACGAGATGGCAGACAACATGGAAAAGATGAAGTTAACCTCGGAAGAGGAAGAAGTTATTGAGATATCTGATGAAGGAAGAGTAGAACTGATTGAGAGTTGCAATCTGAGTCTGATAGGGAAGTTTTTAACATGCAAGCCCTTTAACAAGATGGCGGCAAAGAATACGATACGGAGGGCTTGGGGAGTTGAGAATGCTTTGGAAATTTCAGAAGTAGGGCCGAATTTGTTCCAATTTAAATTCCAATCCGAATTTGAGATGGACAGGATTTTGAGAGGTGGACTATGGTCTTTTGACAATCAGCTTCTCATGTTGAAACGATGGCAGAAGGGAATGACTGTAGGAAACATTAGAATGGTGACGGCATCCCTTTGGGTCCAAATATGGGGTGCGCCGTTCGACATGATTTCTCCTCAGGTTGCTAAGGAAGTTGGTGGGCGTCTGGGAGTAGTGGAAGAAGTTGAACGGAAAAAAAGGAAGGATGATGTTAATTTTTTTATGCGAGTTCGAGTGGCCTTACCAATTATGAAACCCCTTAGGAGAGGTGGATTTATTGCTGGGACGGATGGGGAGAGGTATTGGGTGGATTTTAAGTATGAGAGACTTCCTATTTTCTGCCATTACTGTGGGATATTGGGGCATGATTTGAAGCATTGTGCAGCACACTATGCAGCGGAGAAGAATGGTGGAAGTATTGAGTATCAGTATGGAGAGTTTCTTAAGGCAGGAGGGGGACGAGCAAGGGATTCAGCCAGGCCATATTCCAGCACTAAACCTAGTTCGGAGGAAGGTGGAGGCGGTGATTCTATGACGCAGCCTGTTCAGATGAGTCCTAGCTTGAAGGTGACGGCGGCAGCAGAAAATTCTGGAAACCCTAGTGCAAACGATGAGGCCAATTCCGTGAAAGTGGGAGCTGAAGCGGAAGGGGAGGCGGAAATTAAGCATGCAAAGGGAGCTGAGTCATCTAACCATGCAAACGTGACTCAAATGGAATTTGAGAGTGTGTGCCCCACTCCGAATTTAATGCCAATTTTGGAGAGCAATGCTGATTCTCATACGGGTTGTGTGGAGGAATTAATGGGGTCCAACGTGGAGGTAGGGCAGACAGAGTTTAGGGAGGATGGGAGTTACAAAAAATCTTTAAATGATGTTGACAAACCCACGGATGAAGTTGGGCTATCAACTACTAGGCCCAAAACTACTTGGACCCGTATTAATAGGATGGATTTTGGGCTTGGGGGCTTAACTAGAGCAATCACATTGTCATCACTTGGGAAGAGGGATGTAAGGGAGACTAGCAGTGGACAGGTGGAGGACCATGAAGCTAAGAGAGGAAGAGTACTAGATGAGGAAGATAATCTTGTTGATATATCGGCGGGGGTGGACAGCCACCCTTGCCGGGAGCAATGAGGCTGATAAGTTGGAACTGTCAAGGGCTTGGGAACCCTTGGACAGGTAGAAGCCTTCGCAAAATTGTGAGGGAACAAGCTCCCACAGTTTGTTTTCTCATGGAAACTAGACTGGACAAGGATGGATTTGAGAATTTGTATAGTGATTTGCCTTTCAATAATAAGATTATTGTTAAGCACCTTGATGCTGGGGGAGCATTAGCTTTTTTATGGAAGAATACTATTAATTTGGAGATTATTAATTATACTGCAAACCATGTTTTAGCAATGGTAACTAAAGAGGATGGGTTTAGATGGTTCTTGACTGGGTTTTATGGATGGCTGGAGGCACAACAAAAAGAGAAATCTTGGAGATTGTTGGAACATTTGAAGACCTTTGTAGAGGGACCTTGGATGATTATTGGGGACTTTAATGCTTTTCTACATGCCTCAGAGAAGAAAAGTAGACGACCACCACAAAATTCACAACTTGATGCATTCCGAGAAGCTTTGGAGTCTTGCCAGATGCAAGATCTTGGATTCAAGGGGTATCCATTTACATGGAATAACAAGAGACCGGGAGATGCAAATACAAAAATCAGGTTGGATAGAGGTGTGGCCAATGAAGCTTGGCTAAGGAAGTTCCCAGTGAGCAGAGTTACACACTTATCAACCCATGCATCTGATCACCTTCCACTATTGTTGCAAGTACAATCTTTTAATCATCAAAGGCAGCGAAGGGAGAAAAGTTTCAAGTTTGAGGAGGCTTGGCTGCTGAAAGCTGACTGTGAAGACACGGTTAAAGAGGCATGGGGTAGTGACAATAGTGATTCTCACGGCCTTGAGTCCATTAAGCAAAAAATTCAGAGGTGTGGAGCAGAATTATTGAGTTGGGGTTCGGCTTGGACCAATCCGGAAGTTGAAGCTATCAAAGAGACTCAAAAAAGATTGGACCGATTGAATGAGGAAGAAATTTCTGAAACCAGCAAGGCCGAATTTTTGGATTTAAGCAAAAGGATGGATGAGCTTCTCCAAAAACAAGAAATTTTTTGGGCTCAACGGTCTAGAATTTCTTGGTTGAAGCATGGGGATAAAAACACCAAATTTTTTCACTCCAAAGCTACTCAGAGAAGAAGGAAGAATCACATCAGGGGAATAAAAAATGATCAAGGGCAGTGGGTTGAGGAAATTGAAGATGTAGTGGGGGTAGCTTCAGATTATTTCCACACTTTATTTCATGCTGGGGCTAGTAATCAGATGGAGGAGTGCTTGAATGCTGTTCATACAAGGGTGACTGAAGATATGAAGGAGGTCTTATCTAGTGATTTTTCTGCTGATGAAGTCAGAGTGGCCTTATTTCAAATGGGACCTACCAAGGCTCCAGGACCCGACGGTATGAATGC